>NC_050068.2:217535275-217835275 GCF_009764565.3 Dermochelys coriacea
GGCATTGTATTTTCAATATTATTTTACATCCCATTCCTTATACATCCTAACATCTTGTTTTCCTTTTGATCACTGTTGAAGAGGTATTCACCTATTGTCCACAGCACCACCAACCACCTTTTCCCAAAATGTTACAGCTAATTCAGAACTCACTAAGGTGTAGCAGTAGTTCAAATTATTTTGATGTGCAGTACTTCGCATTTGTCAACACTGAATTTCATTTTGTTTTTGCTTTTTAAGTCCTGTCTTCTTCAGTCTTGACTAACCTAAATAACTGTGCATTGTTGAAATTTTACTTCCTGTCCGCTCACTTCTTCTTCCAGATACCTTTTCATTTTGGTGTTTACACTCATCATATTTGAAGAGGACACACCTTAGTGATCTTTTAACTAAGCTACAGATAGTCAACTATTTTAATCGCAATATAAATCAATCCTTCCAACCCCATAACCACTCATATTACCCTTCTCTGAAATTCCCTTTTGATTTGTTTGCTTGCTTGACTATCTAGGCTGAGTTCAGAACCCAACCTGCAGAGAGATATTCATGTGTTACCCTCACAGCTTCCCCTAAACATAAGTAATCAACTTACAAATGCACACAAAATTAAATGAAGTCAATTCTCTAACTCAGCGATCCTGGAGGTAGTTAACCTTGTATTAGTTCACTATTGTCTGTTGAAGAGAACCCGCACATACAGTAAGGCTGGGTTGCCAAAACATGACTCCATGGCTCTAAAACAGACTTGCTCCCCTCATTCTGCAGAGGGAGAACAAAGCTTATCCAACTGCAAGCCAACAATTTCTATTTGATGATCAAGTACCCAAGAGTAATGCGTTCATATGAAATATTAATTTAGATTAGATGTACTGATCCTGGCATATGTGCACTTCATTGTCACGAAGTTTAGCCACCCCTGTATTACAATCTCCTTGTTAGATCCCCTCCCCAGACCACACTCCAACCTTCACTTCATCCTCACCCAAGTTTCCATGCTCAATGGTCAGTACCACTTCATCCATCACCAAGGCCCGAAAGTCTAGTTCCTCTTCACAGCACTTGGCCTTGAGCGCCCTCAGGATCTCCTGTTGAGGGTAGTCTTCCCTGATACGACGATCTGTTAAGAACCACAGCCTGGGAGCAACTGAGCTGCACATCTTGTTTGACTAGTCTTGTAACCTCCGGGATCTCCTTTTAATGGAACTCTAGGTAAGGGAGAAGATAAGAAATCAGACTACAAAGGTTTCTAGCTACATGCTTCCCACCATCCCTCAAACCTCTTCCCTGTACACACAGCCCTGTCCTTGGTTCGGGGGGGGGGGGGGAGGAAGGGGGGCGAAGGGAATATATCTATACAGCACTTCCTATCCGAGGATCTCAAGGAAGCAATCAATGTCTTATAAATATTAATTAAGCTTCACATCTCCCTTGTGCGGATATTCAGTATTATCCCAATTTATTGATGGAAAAACTGAAGCATACAGAGATGCAGTAACGTGTCTAAGACTGAGCCTATGGCAGAATCAGGACTCAGGTCTGAGTCCCAGTTCTGTTCCTTAGTCACAAGGCCATCCTTCCTCACACACAGAAAATATCAGTGGATTCCAATCCACTCTCACAAGTGCTGAAAAGTACTGAATTTGAACACTGTTGGTGGAGATGATCCCATCAGGTGACCAGTGAGGCCATATGGATTTGCATTGTTGTTGCTCCCCATGCTTTGGCTATATAGAGGACATCAGTCTCTAGTGACGTTTTACCATCTGCTAACATCATTAAAAACCGTAAAGCAATCAAGGCAGACTGATATGCAGACTGAAAAATCCACTCCATTGATGTGTAAGAAACCTTCCTGGATGAATTTGAGGAAGCATGAAGCAAGCAACAGAATTCACGAATACTTACACTTTCATTTGTTTAAATATGAAGTTTCCTGTTCTCCTGGTTGCCAAAAAAAGGAAAAGAAAACTCTTCTGAATCCAACCTGAAACAGGTACTATCTACTCAAGGACTTGCCTATGCTAAGATTTTCCCTGGAATCAGCCATCAGTGGTCAGTAACTGGTAGACACAAAGCGTAGACAGGCAAAGCTGCTACTCAAGGCTTTCCCAAGCAGCAGCAGGATGAAATTAAAACTGGCCATTTTCACCTGCTATTTGGAACCCAGTGGGCAGCAAGGAAACTGTCAAGAACCATATCAACATCACATATCAACCTAGGAGCAGCAGCAGGGTCAAGGACCAGAGCTCTTCATGCAGGAGGAAGGACAAACCAACTGCTGGGGGAGGGCAAGTAAGGGAGCAGACCTGCCCCCTGTGGCAGACAAGAAGGTCTTTCAGAAGAAGTGTGAGAGGGAGCATCTTCTCCTTCCAGCAGTGAAAAGGTGTGTGGAATGGAAAGGGCAGGGATTCAAGTTTTATACTCCCAGTAGATAGAAGTTACAATACAAAAGTCCCAAAGCAGTGTCCACAGCACCCCAGTAACAATAATTTCTCCTTCCAAGCACCAAAAGGTGGCAAGGGGCAAGGAAAGCCCAGACCCCACTGGCTGACAATTCCCCAGCCCTGCCCTACTTCATCTTTCATATTAGCCTCTGAGAAGTAGGTTAAGGTTTCCTTCTATGGTTAGCAGGTTACTGAAGCTCTGCTGGCAACATACTTAAATAAGCACTGGAAGAGGATCTATAATTCAGAAACAGCAGAACATAAGAACGAAGGAAAAGCCAAGTTCAGGAGGTTTCTAGTCAATTTATCCTCCTTTCTGCTCCCTACAAACATCTTCTTACTATCAATAGACAGAAACAGACCACTTACTGTCTCTCTCCTCAAAAGAATGCTATGCCCATTAGAAAGGCAGACCCATCTCATTTTAAATCCAGCCATAGAGCATTAAGGGTGTAAAGAATACAACAGACAGATGTTTTGATTTTTAAGACCACGTCAATCAGAAGCCATTATAGATCTGCAGCATGTGTTTCAAGGGACTTGTCTACACAGGGAAGTTAGTGCACACTAAGCTAGGGTGTGAATTTAAAGTGCACTTGTTACTCCCACACTAATTCCCGATGTAGATACACTTATTGCAACCCCTCAGACAGAGACAAACACCTACAAGATCTCTATCATGCATTCCTACAACTACAATACCCACCTGCTGAAGTGAAGAAACAGATTGACAGAGCCAGAAGAGTACCCAGAAGTCACCTACTACAGGACAGGCCCAACAAAGAAAACAACAGAACGCCACTAGCCATCACCTTCAGCCCCCAACTAAAACCTCTCCAACGCATCATCAAGGATCTACAACCTATCCTGAAGGACGAGCCATCGCTCTCTCAGATCTTGGGAGACAGACCAGTCCTTGCTTACAGACAGCCCCCCAATCTGAAGCAAATACTCACCAGCAACCACACACCACACAACAGAACCACTAACCCAGGAACCTATCCTTGCAACAAAGCCCGTTGCCAACTCTGTCCACATATCTATTCAGGGGATACCATCATAGGGCCTAATCACATCAGCCACACTATCAGAGGCTCCTTCACCTGCGCATCTACCAATGTGATATATGCCATCATGTGCCAGCAATGCCCCTCTGCCATGTACATTGGCCAAACTGGACAGTCTCTACGTAAAAGAATGAATGGACACAAATCAGACGTCAAGAATTATAACATTCAAAAACCAGTTGGAGAACACTTCAATCTCTCTGGTCACTCGATCACAGACCTAAGAGTGGCTATACTTCAACAAAAAAGCTTCAAAAACAGACTCCAACGAGAGACTGCTGAATTGGAATTAATTTGCAAACTGGATACAATTAACTTAGGCTTGAATAGAGACTGGGAATGGATGAGTCATTACACAAAGTAAAACTATTTCCCCATGGTATTTCTCCCCCCCACCCCACCCCCCACTGTTCCTCTGATATTCTTGTTAACTGCTGGAACTAGCCTACCTGCTTGTCACCATGGAAGGTTTTCCTCCTTTCCCCCCCCTGCTGCTGGTGATGGCTTATCTTAAGTGATCACTCTCCTTACAGTGTGTATGATAAACCCATTGTTTCATGTTCTCTGTGTGTGTGTATATAAATCTCTCCTCTGTTTTTTCCACCAAATGCATCCGATGAAGTGAGCTGTAGCTCACGAAAGCTTATGCTCTAATAAATTTGTTAGTCTCTAAGGTGCCACAAGTACTCCTTTTCTTATTGCACACTAAGAGTGATCCCAGGCAGTGTGTGTGTGTGTGTGTATGTATGTGGGGGGGGGGGGAGGCCGGGGGACAAAAAAAAAAAAAAAAAAAAAAAAAAAAAAACCCTTACAAATCCTAGCTCCCAGGCCTCTGCTCTGCTAGCACTATACCACATGATCACCACCTCTTTCACATCCTAAGTAGGCCATGCTGGGGTCTAAAGATATCTTATCCCCATTACTTTAGCATTTCTGATCAGAAAGACAGTCTGGACAATTCAGCTTCAAGGTCACATTAGAACTCTTCGTTCAGTCAAAATTAGTTATTAGGGACATACTGAAAAATATTACAATTTATTCTGGTAACGCCAGCATCTCAAGGGTCCTGTCCACATTCTCAAGAATATTCTGAGGAAAATGTGCCTCTCAGAGCTTGTCTACACTTAAAAGGCTGCATCATCATCGATGCAGCTGTGCTGCACCAATGCAGCTTCACTGCTGTAGTGATTCAGTGAAGAAGCTACCTACACCAATGGGAAGGCTTCTCCCATCAGTGTAGGAAATCCACCTCACAGAGAGGCAGCAACTATGTCAAGGGGAGAAGCCTTCTCATCAATATAGCATTGACTACATCAGGAACTAGGTCATTATAACTGCATATAACTGTGAAAAATCCACTCCCCTGAGCAATGCAGTAAGACTGACATAAGTTACTAGTGTAGACCAAGCCTCAGACAGCTGCACGCAGCATCAGCTTGATAGGCTTTCAAGAAGTCCTCCCTGGAAACTAACCCCACCCACCTGAATCTAACAGACAAACAGCCTGAGACAATGCTGGGTGTGTGTTAAAACATTTTCCGCAGTGTCTATGGGAGTACCAAATCCAAAATATGCATGCATAAGGGAGAAGGAGAAACAGGAAATATTTAAATATCTTCAGAGATTAGAAGTGGCTGAAAAGCCTTTGCACTGAAAGCCACAATGGCCAAACTGTGAACAATCTCTCAGCAGGTGCTCAACCCACTTACCTGATCAAAAGTGACAACAAAAAAACCCATCAAGGACAACAGCTAACTGAATGTCAGTTAGACTATCCCTGCAATCACAGATTGCATCTGCTTCAGAGATTAAATCAGTCACAAAACCTCCAGTGATTTGATTATGGATGGAATTGAAGTGCCATCTCAACTTTTAGCTCTAGTACTGCTGATGCTAGGTTTCACTCTAGCATCTCCACACAGCTCCTTTTCCCTTCGTTTGCAGTCTTCCTCAGGGTACATTTCTACATGGGAATAAAAGACCCGAGGCTGTGTCGCAGGCATTTAATTGCTGTGTAACATATCCTGGTTGTCATCTTGTTCCCTGCAACAGTCTAGTGGAACACACCTATACTGCCTCAAATCATATAAGGTTTTATTCACTAAGCATGAAGGGAAAGTAGGGAGATCAGACTGGCTATCTTTAGAGTCCTAGAAACCTGAAATCCTCTGTTTACACTCAGAACTGGTACAGCAAAAGCTTCCTATCCCCATCAACACACCCTTGCCCTGCACATAAGAAACTACTTCCAGGAGCGAGAGGGGAGTTCAATTTCCATGGACCACTCATTCCTTGTCTCCAGATTAGTGACAGCCAACAAAAGGGACAATTGTGGAATTCTATTTTTTGTTTTTGATGTGAAGAGTTTTCCTTTAGAAGATGAGAATCCAACAATTCATTTTATATTGTGCAAACTGAATAACTGTCAAGATAGTAAGTCCTTTAGGTATTACTGAAAATTGGCTGAATTAGAATTAATCATCTAGTGTAGAAGTAAAATTGTTCCATAGCCTTTTTCCTCAAAATGCCACTGTTACAAGAGCTGCTGCATTTAAAAATCAAAAACAAAAACAAAACAAAACCACACACACTTAATTTCTTCCCTGAAGGAATGCTGAATGAAATTTCAGATGTTTCACAACATTAGGACTCCATGTCATTTAGCCTCAATTGTCTGGCTTGTGATCTGTGGTTATGGTAGAATCCTACTGTCTACAGAATGCTCTGGGGCACAAGGTATCGGAGAAGATCTCTCACATTAACTCGTTTCTAGTCTTTGGGTTAGATCCTGGTCTCAGTTACATCACAATGTATCCAAAGCAACTCCAGAGTTAATAACTGGGGAGAAGAATAATAGATCTCCAGGTTTGTTTGATCCCTGCCAGCTCAGATTTGAGGGCTATCATGGTAATCAATAATGGGGAAAAAAAATCTGATCATCCCAAGGAGGTGGTGGTAATCAGGAAAAAATCCCCACCCACCACCCTTTACTATGTACAACATTGCTTGCTCTTGTTTATGATTTGTAACAAAGCACCTACGCTCTCTTTGGCACATTATTGGGAGAGGAAGGGTATTTTATTTTCCACAAAATCATCGTGAATTAGCTGATGCTGGACTACACTTTAAACAGAACAAGTGCCTCTTCCATGATAGCAATTTCTGCAACCCTATTTTGGAGGCCACAACTTAAGACTGTGGGATCAATAGCTATGAGACTAGCAAAGGACCTTTGAGAGATTGTCATAAATAGAGGTAAGAAAGATGGCTAGACCATGGTTCATCAGAATTATTATTGCAATGTCACAGATGAGATAGGGTGGGACAGTTAGCAAGATACCATCCATCATACATTGGTAGGAAAGACTCTGGCTGAATTTCACAGTTATTGTGCAAGGGGAGCAAAGTGGTAATTGACCACATTATGGGACCAGAACTGCTCTTTATGTCATGCTGAAAGAAGAACACTAAGAAAAACAATTTTAAATTGAAGTACAAAACTCAGCTAATTCTACCTTCTGTGCATAGTTACCAAGGCAATCAGCACCTAAGAAAAAACTCACAGAAATAGTTATAGGTTTCAGAGTAGCAGCCGTGTTAGTCTGTATTTGCAAAAAGAAAAGGAGTACTTGTGGCACCTTAGAGACTAACAAATTTATTAGAGCATAAGCTTTCGTGAGAAGTGAGCTGTAGCTCACGAAAGCTTATGCTCTAATAAATTTGTTAGTCTCTAAGGTGCCACAAGAAATAGTTATGCATCAAGAGTATATCCAATAGGAAAGATATACACAGATAAGGACTTATTAAAAAGAAAAGCTTTTGACCATTTATTATATTACTTTAAAATAAAAAACAAAACAAATGCTACCCTGTCTCCTGTCACTACAGCTAAACGGGGATGCCCAGGGACAACCACAAGTAGTAGAGTCCCTTTATTACAGAAATAAGAATTAGTTGCAGTTTTTATAAGATTGTGTACAAACATGACTGCTTCAAGGGCTTTAGAAAGAACAAGAGACTACAAAAACAATGGAATCAGAAAATAAATAAATAAATAAAGGCCATGGTATCCTGAACAGCAGCAGTGCAATCTGTCCATCAGTCCTGCATGTCATCTGCCTTCCCCATATATACATTATACAATTTAAAATCACTGCAGGCAGGTGAATCCAAAGCACACCTCTTTGAAAGCATATGCACTGTACTCACACACCCCTCTTCCTCATCCCCCTTGGATATTTGTAGAGACCACTGCAGTCAACGGAGGAAGGAATATATTAAGCATACTGGTAAACAGACTGCGGAAGAGAACAAAAATCATCTTCCTTCTTCACCCCCTCCCCCAATTCCTTCCCAGTGTGCCCTCTCCTGCAGATAGGCAAATACTCAATTGGATCCTCTGACTGAATCCCATACTACTTTTATCTGTTCAATCTCTTCCCTTCACTGAGTAATCTTAAAGATACCAGCAGCCCTTCTCCACAATCCCCCTCAAGACACACTCATCCCCGCCCCCTTTCTTTCCTCATCTCTCCAGGCTTGTAAGTAGATGATAACATTCTTCACCCATACACCCCAGTTTCTGATCGCCAGTGAGGAATCTATTCCCTTGCCTCCCTGCCTTACAAAGCTGATATTGGGCAACATTAACTCCCCCCACCATTGACCTGTAAACATCTCCTTTCTCTCATAGCTGCCGCAGCTATTACACTCCTCTTTAGTGTGCGCATAATGTATAAATTCCCCATTGCTTTCTGAGACCAGCATGCCTCTGTCCTTACCACCACCACCCTGCAGAGTGGGTGTGTGATATAAACCCCCCTTTCCTGATCCATGTACATAGCCACTTCTCTCAGATCCCTTCCCCCACCCTGCTCTCAATCTCTGTGCATGCCTCTCTTGTAGCAGTGGGGGAGGGGAAAAAAGCATTGAATGAATGAATGTGGTATGACTTACCAGAGGTTTGGGGAGTAGGAGATGAAGGGTTGTCAGAGATGGGTGCTTCTTTCAGTGCCCCCAGTAACTGGTGCTTCAGTTCTGGCTCTCTCAGTGAGGTGAAGGCTTGCAGGTACCCTTCTTTCCTTGGCGCCCCCTGAGAAGAGGGTGCTAATGATGTCCTCTCAGGGCCTCTCTGATCTGCACTCCAAGGGAGGGAGCAGTGTCCTGCTGGAGCCCCCAAAGCCAGGAAAGGAGTGATGAGGATTATGTTCTCCTGGTACTACAATGGGTGATGCCTGGCTTGTGCCCCCAGGGACCAAGGTATGTTGGGGAAGGGGGTGGGGGATTTTAAAAGTGATTCCCAGCTCCTCCCCCCCCTCGGGGGAGAGGAGGGTGGGGAAGAGAAGTGAGGATATTGATGTAGAGCTGTGGCAGCCTGCGCAAAAAAACAGATTCAATCCAATAAGCCCCTCACGTCTCTGCTTCCTCAGAACTGAACCCCTAACTGAGTCTGGAATCACCAACACCTATGGAAAGAAAGACATATTAGACATAAAAAACCCAACCTATTAAACAGGAAATGAGATTGCAACCTGGAGAAAAGAGAATGAATGAGAGACACAAGACACTAAGAAAAAGCTGAGCAAAAATCAGACGGATATAATGGGGGGGGGGAGGACTAAGTAAAACAAAATAATTTACATAAAATATATGAAATTAGAAGTCTTAAAAGGAAACAAATGAGGTTCCACTTGGGCAATTGGGTGTTTAATACAAATAAATCAATATCTATATCTTAATACAGGCAGAAAATTCTATGCTTAGAAGAATAAAATTTTATTCTACACACTTTAAATATCACATTTTGAACCCAATCAAGACAAAAATTAGATTAACAGAACCATGTTTAAGGTCAGAAGCATGCTCATGTGAATGAAATCACAGCGTCCTAAAGCCCAGTGGTTTCTAAACAGAAGCGAATAACCAAAAGATAAAATTCATTTCTAAAAAGTGTTTGCTTATATGATGTAATACATTTAATTATAGAATTAAATGCTTGTACAGCACTTTCATCGGCCTTGACACTATGCATCATAAGTGCCTGATCGTTGAAGTTAACAATACACAATTATCCTTTTAAAAATCAAAAAGGCAACAAAAGAGAAAAAGAAACCCAGTTAAAAGGGTTTTTGTTAGGAGTATGTGATACAATGCAAACATATTAAAACCATACAAAAAACACCCCCATATTTGCACACCTTTACGTACAAAAAGGTTTTAATATCTGTTTACACGTTGATGCATGTGAATATACACAGACGCCCGCAAGCACGGGTGCGTAAATGCAGATATTAAAGAACACAAATAAATACCACACAGATACAGAATTATCACAGCAGACATGAGTCGGAGGTGGAGGCCACAGCACGATTTCAAATTCAAGCCAGAAGAAACGCGGTGTTTTAAAGACACAAACCTGGCCGCTGCTTCTGTCCTCCCGGCAGGATTGTGTGTGATGGTTGGAAAGTTGGGGATGGAGAATTTAAAATTCTCCCCTTCTCCGCCAGGGACAGTGTAAAATACACATAGGGGACCCAACTAAACCAGTGGAAACCAGGGGGGAAGTGGAGAGAAAAGAGGGATAATCCCGAGAAAACTGGCCACTAATTAACCCACCCACAGAGAAAGAGGCTCCCGAGCATGCCCCCAGCAATAGCTATCCACGGCAGCCCCCCCCCGCAAATTATTCATGCTACTTAGGGCAGCTAATCAACCCGCCCAAACGTCCCCCATCTGGTCAGCAGTTGAGCTCCCCGCCACACACGCCCCTGGCCTTCACACCCGCTACAACCAGCCTGGAAATAACAACCGCCCCCCAAGGTCCGCCCCGGCCCAGCCCGCACTCCAGGCGAGGCGAGGCGGCGCGGCGCGGCGCGGCGCGGGGGCCGGGCTGCTGGAGGGGGCCCAGTGGAGACTCGCCCCGCGAGAGCAGGGGGTCGCTCGGCGACGCTGGATGAGGGGGTGACGGTCGCCCCTTCCCTCGGCCCCCTCCGCTGTCTCCCGCCCCCTCTGACGGGGAGAGGAGGCAGCCCGGACTCGGCTGTTCCCCGCTGCGCCCCTCCTCCCCCTGCTCCTCCTGCTGCGGATGCTCCACTCGCGCCGCCGCCGCCGCCTCCTGCGCCGGCTGCCGCCCGACTGAGCCGGCCCAGCGGGAGTGCGCGAGGCCCCGACCGCTAACATACGAGAGGGGTGGCCGCCGGGCGAGCACGCGCACTGGGCAGCATCCCCCTCGGCGGCTGCCTCCGGGCGCGCGAGAGGCGCAGAGGGGTCCGCCCCCGTCCTCCGGCCCGCGCTGCCTCCAACAGCCCACGCGCCAAAGTGCGCCCGGGCAACAGAGCCCGGGGCGGGAATAACCGTCACCCTGTGCCGTGCCCACTCCGGCCCCGCCCCTCTCACCCGCCTCCAACCCAGAGGGAGCCCCGCGCGATTCCTGGTCACCCCGCTTGCCTGCCACAGGCCCTGCTCTGAGCGTGAGGCACCAGGCTAAGCGCCTGCCACAGGCTGCCCTGCACGCCCTGCCCATGCGGGACACGCCTGACCCGACTCCACCGAGACGCGTGTGACCCTCTTGCCCCCCCTGTGGCACACTAAACCCATTGCCCTGAGTGTTGGGCACTCCCAGCCCACCACCCTGCATGGCCAACACAAGTGTGAGACACCCATCCTGCTGCCCTGCCATAGGACACACCCAGTCACCTTTACCCTGACGTGAGTGACACACCCAGTACCCCTGCCATCACATATCCACCATGGTTCACACAGACTGACATGAGCGTGACACACAGACACCACCCCACTTCCCCCCACGTAATACTGTTGGCAAGAAATGGCTCTTCTGACACACCCAACACAGTAGCCAACCCCTTGCCCACCAGTATGTGGGACGCACCTCTCATGCTTCCCCTCATACTCACACTTGTGATGCACCTAATTGTCTACCCTCTATGCACTACACGTACAACACACCTAACATACTGACTGTCCTGACCCCTATCCCCAAACATGAACACACTAGACACCCTTTGCCATCACATGATACACCTAACGCATCATCGGTTGTCCCCATGCGCTCCCACTCGCACCAACCTATATTCCCAACATGCTGTCCCAGCCCATCCATACAAATGTAACATTCCTCCCTTATACCTTTTCTCCCATGTGTGATGCATCCAATACACGAATGCTGCCCTTCATTCCCTCACATGTGTGACATGCCCAAAACATTAGCTGTCCCATGCTGCCTCACATCTGAAACATCCAATAGACTGCACTGCATCACAATGAGTATATGATACACTTAACTGGCCACTCGTGTCTAACATCTAACACACTATCAAAACCATGACACACCCATCCTGCGGCCCCACATTCCCACAGAGATAACATTCCTGCCAATCTACCTCTGGACACCTTTACTTGTGACACATCCAGATGGCTGACCTTCATCACCACACATCTGATATGCCCATTTTACCGTCCTTTGCTCTCATGTGTGACATTCCCAACCCACCAGCCTGTATGTGTAATACTCTCAACCTGTGCCTTCTGAGGTATGCCCAATCACTGCCTGGCTCCACCAAAGATGTGACACACATAACCTGCCATCTCTAGCATTCACAGCATGCCTTGTCCCCAATGTGTGATACACCCAAACAGCCACACTGCCATGCATGTAACACGCCCATCCTGCTTCTCTCCACCTCCCAAGCATGTGATAGACCCATCTCAACCAAGTGCCCTGCTCTTCCACGTGAATGACTGATGCTGTCTATGTCCCCATGGATGAAAAACCCATTCCAATTACCATCAGCACACATGACACACCCAGAGCCATTCCAGCTGTGAATCCTGCAGCCGCAGGGATTGCCTGGATATGGGTGTGTCATGCATATTCCATACCAAAGACCCCATATTCCATACAAAAGATTCCTCTGTGGCACGATGGGCCCATTTTCTGCAGCAGCAATCCCCAAATTATCTGGCAGAAACCTCTAAACTCTACTGCAATGCAAATTTATTTTACTACCATGTAATACCCTTTATTCCTAGCCCCTCCCCTTCTACCCTGCCTCCCCCAGCCAGATGTAGGGCTCATAGTTAAAAATACTCACTGATGTAAACATTGTTGATTATTTTCAACAGTGACTTTTTTGAAGATGTTTGTTTGCTGGGCTCTCCAAAGCAACCTGGCTCCACTCCCCAGGCCTCAGTTCCCAGGCTGTTGTCCAAGCAGTCTGGCTCAGAACCTCCTTCCAAATGTGCGGCATAGAAGAGGGGAGCTCAGTTGACTTGAGTGGCCTATGTCCCTAATTGCCCAGGCCTCATCTGAAGCACTGTTCTCCAGACAGCCCAGGTTGGCTGCCTACACTTCCAGTTTCCCCTATTCCATGGCTGCAAATTGGATGCCAGTTCTGTCTCCATGGCATCCTGCTGCCTTGCTCCATTTAGCAGTACAGGAAAGATGTACTATATAATCCATTTAATTCACTGCTGTGGGGAAAGCTGAAGAGCAAGAGAAAGCTGCAGGCAAGTCCCAGCAGGGTAGGGAGACATACAACAACAAAACCAAAAATGCTGGGCACCTGGCTGCAACAAAATGACAAATTATGTGACAAAATTGCTGAATTCTGTAGCATCTTGGAAAAACAGAGTTAATGATTGCACTGAATCACTGTTCAAGGCATGCAAGAATGCCCCAGATGTCACCCCAGCACTTTTTTGGGGAGCTGGAATAGCATTTGTGCTTCTGATAAATTTTAAGTAAACTAATGATTATTGGTTATTTATTTCCCTCTGTATTTTGCAGTATGGATGGCCAGCACCTCTGCAGTGAAATTTTGCATTCCGGCACTTCTCTTTTTAGGAATTGAGCGCTGTAGTGAGTTCACATCTCTCAGTGCTATCATTTCAGGCTGTCTGCAGTTTAAGGGTGTGTCAACACAGGGAAAAATAATTATAGCACTCTAGTTATACTGGTTATACAGTAGAACCTCAGAGTTACGAACACATCAGGAATGGAGGTTGTTTGTAATTCTGAAATGTTCGTAACTCTGAACAAAATTTATGTTCTTTCCTAAGTTTACAGCTGAAAATTGACTTAATACAACTTTGAAACTTTACTATGTACAAGAAAAATGCTGCTTTTAACTATCGTAATTTAAATGAAACAAGCACAGAAACAGTTTCCTTACCTTGTTAAATCTTTATTTTAAACTTTCCCTTCATTTTTTTAATAGTTTACGTTTAACATAGTACGGTACTGTATTTTCTTTTTTTTTTTTTGGTCTCTGTTGCTCTCTGATTGTGTACTTCTGGTTCCAAATCAGGTGTGTGGTTGACTGATCAGTTTGTAACTCTGGTGTTTGTAACTCTGAGGTTCTACTGTATTGGCAGTAGTATAAATTATTCTGGTAAATTTCTCCATGTAGACAAGCTCTAAGGCAGGCGTCACTACATCCGTTCATGCTTGGTTCACATTTTTGAAGTTGTCTTTGCAATCCTAATGACTAAAACCATATTTGTTTCGAAATAAAAGGTGAGCTACTAGAGCAAAATTTTGTGGCAAGGGATGAATTCTACAGTGGGGAAATCATGGAATACGTGGAGTTTTGTCCATATGTATGAAAATTTGCTTATGAGGAGTATGAAAAGGAGAAAGGAGCTCTGACTATTGGAAAGAATCTCAGTATGGTGAACACAAAGCTGCTGAGCTCCCTCTCAAGCCTGCTGGGATCCCTCAGCCTGGTCCTCTGACCTCAGGTGAGAGCCCAGGTCTGGGAGTTACTGCTGGACATCACCCACAAGCTGTGTTCTAATACTGAACTTGTGCCCATCCTTCCACCTACCTGCCTGTCTCTCTGGAATGGGAGATGTAGCCTTAAGATGGAGGTCCTTATTACGTGTTGTTTGGCTGCTGGACTTGAGGTACATTGAACTCTATCACACACATTCCTTGACTGCTGGACTGATAACCTTGTTCTGGTGCTGGGCTGGGCTGAGGTAGCCTGTCCTCAGGAGAGTGTTTCACTATCTGGGAGCTAAGCCCTTGTCTGAAGACAGTCTAAGGGTCTTTTTGCTGTTTGTCAGGATGGTAGGCCAGAGGCTCCTATCTGTCAATCTTGTTCCCTGGCACATGGCTAGGGCCCTATCAAATTCATGGCCATGAAAAACATGTCACGGACCATGAAATCTGTATTTTGTGTGCTGTATACTATATAGATTTCATGGGGGAGACCAGTTTTCTCAAATTGGGAGTCCTGACCCAAAAGGGAGTTGCGGGGGTTCGTACTATCACTACCCTTATTTCTGCATGGCCTTCAGAGCTGAGCGGCCAGAGAGCAGTGGCTGTTGGCTAGATGCCCAGCTCTGAAGGCAGCACCCTGCCAACAGCAGCACTGAAGTAAAGGGGTTGGCAATACCATACCATGTTACCCTTACTTCTGCGCTGCTGCCTTCAGAGCTGGGCGGCCAGAGAGTGGTGGCTGCTGACTGAGGGCCCAGCTCTGCAGGCAGCAGCGCAGAAGTAAGGGTGGCAAAACCACACCCTGACATCCTCTTCTGTGCTGCTGCTGGCGGTGGCTCTACCTTCAGCACTGGGCTCCCAGCCAGCAGCCACTACTGTCTAGCTGGCCAGCTCTGAAGGCCGCACCACTGCCAACAGCAGTGCAGAAATAAGGGTAGCAGTACCAAACCCCTCCTACAATAACCTTGCAACCTTCCTCCCCCATCACAACTCCTTTTTAGGTCAGGTTACCTACAATTACAACACCATGAAATTTCAGATTTAAATAGCTGAAATAATGAAATTTACAATTTTAAAAACCCTATGACTGTGAAATTGACCAAAATGGACCCTGAATTTGGTAGGGACCTTCATATGGCAGTGGATGGAGAGACTCTGAAGAGTTCAGTCCTTGTTGCTCCTGTGCTGTTGGGCAAATGAACTCGATGGGGTTGTTGTACATTCCCTCTTGAGGAAAACAAAGCTTTTTAGGCTGTTGAAGGTGAGGTCTTTCTCAGCAACTACGGGCCTGGTCCTAAGTCAAAGAAATGGGGATGATTCAAACAGAAAGTTTGATGGTAACATTTGCACTCTGTGCTAATGCACCAGAGAACAATGTCAGCTTTACCATTAGGGCAATCAATATAAAATTATTAACTTTAATTGGACAAAAGCTAATTAATGAATAATGGACCCCACTGCACAGTGAGCATCATGGTCACCTTTCTTTTTGCTTTTTCCCTTGCTCATCTTATGTTGATAGAAAGACGTGGTATAATGCCTGATATGTATAATGTAAGGACTGTTCCAGAACCTCTGTATATCTGAAATAAGATTTCATAGTTGTTTTCATGAAACATCTCTTGACACTAGGATCACTAAAAATGCAAGACAGCCCTTTGGTCTTGAAACACAACTAAGTCCCAAATTTAGAGGGTGTGATTAGCATGTCAGAAGCCTTCATATATAAACTCTTCTGTGTGTGTATCATTGGATGTGTTGGATTTTGATAAGAAATGTGGTGGAAAACTCCTGTCTGTACATTCTGGTACTGATGGAAATGTTGGAACAGTTAATTGGAAATACATTAATGCTTCTTTTTCTGTTCACTAATCCTTTTCAAATGTTTGGATTGTAGTGAATGCATTTGTTTTTCACCAAGTATTTGCCCAAAGGTTTATGCCAATACATTTCAGCCTATGAATTCTTTCTTGTGAAATGTTTACCTTAACTATTCAGTTGGTCACCTAAGTAACACAGTACTATTTCTGCCTGTTTGGATGATGCAAGAATAAATAAGAAATAGAAGGCAAGGCAAAGGCCCCTGTTCAGTACCACTCATGCATGCCCATGCCTCTCAGCTATGTCACATCCTATTAGTCACCAGACATCCTCATTTAAATCCAGGGGTGGCCAACCTGTGGCTCCGGAGCCACATGTGGCTCTTCAGAAGTTAATATGCGGCTCCTTGTATAGGCACCAACTCTGGGGCTGGAGCTACAGGTGCCAACTTTCCAATGGGCCAGGGGGTGCTCACTTCTCAACCCCTGGCTCACAGGCCCTGACCCCACTTCACTCCTTCTCACCCCCTCCCCTGAGCCTGCAGTGCCCTTGCTCCTCCTCCTCTGACACTCATGAAGCAGCTGATCAGGATGTGCTGATCATGGAATTATAGAATATCAGGATTGGACGGGACCTCAGGAGATCATCTAGTCCAACCCCCTGCTCAAAGCAAGACCAATACCCAATTTTTGCCCCAGATCCCTAAATGGCCCCCTCAAGGATTGAACTCACAACCCTGGGTTTAGCAGGCCAATGCTCAAATCACTGAGCTATCCCTCCCCCCAGTGGGTGGGAGCTGATGTGGGGCTGATGACCTATTACTAAAAAGAAAAGGAGTACTTGTGGCACCTTAGAAACTAACAAATTTATTTGAGCATAAGCTTTCGTGAGCTACAGCTCACTTCATCGCATGCATTCAGTGGAAAATAAAGTGGGGAGATTTATATACATAGAGAACATGAAACAATGGGTGTTACCATACACATTGTAACCAGAGTGATCACTTAAGGTGAGCTATTACCAGCAGGAGAGGTGGGGGAGGAGGGGAGGGAACCTTTTGTAGTGATAATGCGGGTGGGCCGTTTCCAGCAGTTGACAAGAACCTCTGTGGAACAGTGGGGGGTGGGATAAACATGGGGAAATAGTTTTACTTTGTGTAGTGACCCATCCACTCCCAGTCTCTATTCAAGCCTAAGTTAATTGTATCCAGTTTGCAAGTTAATTCCAATGGAGTCCAATAAGAGACTGCTGAATTGGAATTAATTTGGAAACTGGATACAATTAACTTAGGCTTGAATAGAGACTGGGAGTGGATGGGTCATTACACAAAGTAAAACTATTTCCCCATGTTTATCCCCCCCTCCCCCCACTGTTTCTCAGAGGTTCTTGTCAACTGCTGGAAATAGGCCACCCTGATTATCACTACAAAAGGTTCTCCCCCCCACCCCCCCCCCGGCTCTTCTGCTGGTGATAGCTCACCTTAAGTGATCACTCTGGTTACAGTGTGTATGGTAACACCCATTGTTTCATGTTCTCTATGTATATAAATCTCCCCACTGTATTTTCCACTGAATGCATCCGATGAAGTGAGCTGTAGCTCACGAAAGCTTATGCTCAAACAAATTTGTTAGTCTCTAAGGTGCCACAAGTCCTCCTTTTCTTTTTGCTAATACAGACTAACACGGCTGCTACTCTGTGACCTATTACTGTGGCTCTTTGGCAATGTACATTGATAAATTCTGGCTCCTTCTCAGGCTCAGGTTGGCCACCCCTGTTCAAGGCTATGACACTCAGCTCAGTAACCTCCTCTCCAATGCATGAGACACCACCAGCCTATTATTCTGTGCCCCCATATGTGACACACCATCCAACTCCCACTTCACCTGGGAGAAACCCAGCCCATTGCCCTATATTCCTTATGCCCATGATGGCAATCACACTCCCAACCCTGCTGTACCCCACTGTGTGACAGATGCTCCCAACCAATGTCCACAAGTTTATGATAGACCCTCTCCACCCTGCAACCACATGTGTGTGACAAACCTACTTCCACCTACTGTGTTGTGCTTTTTCACGACAGGCTAGGGTTAGGAGTGAGCCAACTGCACACCAGTATGTATAACAAATCAGTGAGGAAACCACTTGACCCTAGGGAGGGGAGGAGCAAAAACAATCAGTGGTCGGAGGGAATGGCAGAGGGAAATCCCACAGAAGTCTGGAGACAGGAAGGTGAATGGGGAGTTGCAGAATGGGAAGAAAGGTTGAGAGCAGGCAATTCAGTTCTATGATCTGCAACCCACTGATAGAGATTAATTTATTTGGCGCTCTCATGTACATGTGCATATGGGTAGGCTTGTCATGTGACTGTGTGTAATTACTTGGGTGGCTAGTGTATGTGTGACTATGAATACAAAAACAAGCTGAGAACAGTGTAGATTTTTAGAGCACTTACTAGAGTCAAGCTTTAAACAGAAACCTAGCTTTAACCTTCACTATAGCCCCTGCTATAATCAGGGTGTATAAGAGGGCATTTTTCTGTCATTGAATGGGTGGGGGTGTGCTAGTGTGCAGGGGTACATGATGTTGAGCATGTCAGTGCATGGGATGTTAGTGTGCATGTGGCTATGTAACTGGGTGTGTTAGTGCGTGGGCGTGCATTAGTGTATGTGCCAGTATATTATTGTATAGGAGTGCTCACGAAGGAGTGCGTGTGAGTATATTACAGTGTGAGTATGCGTACATTAGGCTTGGTTAGTGTGAGTACGTGACTGCATTTGTGTCATTGCATGGTGTAGCAGCGTGTAAGCTGGTTGTTTATGTGCATTGTATTGTGTGTGCGCATCTAAATCCTCCATATTTCCCCCTGCAGCAATAGCTGTGAAGCAGCAACGGCAGTAGCAACTCAGCTCTCTGCAGTCTGCACATCACCCAGTGCCAGCCGGCTAGAACCGGCCCCAGCAGCAAGGTCTCTGCAGTCAGAGTCAGAATGGCAAAACGCCCGTTTTGCCTTCCCCCTCCCGCTGCTCTCCTCCATCTCTCCTCTGAGCTCAGTGCGTGCTGAGCAGAATCACTGAGTTAGCTCACAAAATGCCTACGCGCTATTTAGAGACGCAGGCAGGACGGGTGGGGCTACATGGGCGGGGGGGGGGGGGACGAGATCGGCTGAAGCAGGGGGGAGAAGGAGGGAGGCGGAGGAGAGAGAGGAGCTGGAAAAGGTGCTGCTAATTTATATCTATTTACATTTTTTCTCTTTTTCGTGCCTGTTTCTTTCCCCTCCTGAATTCCAGAGCTGGAGACATTCAATCTGTAGAGCTGGGTGTAGCTTAACTAATGGGCTTGGGGAGGGCACCATAACCCATCTGTTAAGCATGTGAAGGGCACAAACTCCTAGGATGGAGAATTGTTTGGTGTAAACTAGAAATAATGGGATGAAACTGAACCCAGGGATAAGGTCTGTTAGATTGTGGAACAGTCTCCCCAGAAAAGTAGTGCAAGTTCATTTGCTCATGTCATTTAAAACTAGGACTAGTGGACAAAACCCTGGAAAGTAACTGTAGTCCTGCACTGGTCCCGGGAGGAATGGGCTAGATGTGACATAACAAGACTTACTCTGTCTGATTATAGCCATTTGAGGGGTCAGGGTGTGGGGTCTAGATAGCACACTTTGCTTGGCTGGTAACAAAAAGGCCAGAAGTTTGTGATACCATAATTTTGTATACATTAGAAAAAGGGAAAGAGATAATCAGGCAGATAGAGTTACAAATAGACACATAGGGATAGAATTGGAGAATCATGTAGATCAACGGTTCTCAAACTATGGGGAGAGCCTCCCAAGGGAGGTGCGGGAATGTGTCAAAGGAGGCGCCAGCTGTGTGCTTTGTGTGTGTGTGTGTGTGTGTGTAAGAGCTCTGGCTGTCAGCCCCAGGTGGCTGGGGCTCCTGCAGAAGGGCCGTGCACACTCGGGAGGTGGGGATAAAGGGAACAGCTGGAGCCACGCCACCCAGGCTCGGGCTCTCTTTCCCCCCCACCCCATCCCTCACCAGAAGGCAGCCGAAGCTCTGGCTCTCCTTCCCCCAGTCCCCCCAAATCCCGCACCAGGAAAGGATGGAGCTCCAGCTGTCAACCCCAGGGTGGCAGTTGCAGTGCAGAAGTAGAGATGGCAATGGGGTGCAAAGTCTGCTGTGAAAAGTGATACTGGTGAATATAACTTTTCATTGCCACCCTTACTTCTGTGCTCCTGCTGGCTCAGCGCTGCCTTCAGAGTTGGGTGGTCAGCCAGCAGCTGCTGCTCTGCATGTGGCATTCTGCCTTCAGAGCTGGGTGGCGGTATATGTACTTGGGGAGGGAGAGGGGGAATGACTACAGACACAAAGAAGGGGGACACAATCACATACATTTCATAACCACTGACATAGGTTGATCTCAAGTCCACTGCTTAACCAGCCAGTAGTTAGTCCCATGAGGAGGAACAGTGCAGCTGCTGCTAAAATGGCACTGCATGGAAAGAAAATAATATTGGGGAGTTAGAGAGATGGGAGGAATATGGTGGCCTTTGAGAGAAAGTTTAATTTAGGGGGCACAGAAATGGGCTGAGATTGATGGTGGCAGTTTGAGGTGTTCAGCAGCACTTTGAGAGGATTTTTTTGATGAGACCCCAAGATGTAGAAGGTGGACGGTGGGATGGGCTTCTATGTATCCTCTATCATCCACCTTGTCCTTTTCTTTTCAGTTTTCTGCATCCCCATCTTTCTCCCTCTTTTTCTGTCTCTCCATGTCTTTCTCATTTTCTTTTTCTCTATCATTCTTTCCTTCAGGCCTCTTT
The DNA here is from genome assembly GCF_009764565.3 of Dermochelys coriacea. Classification (NCBI taxonomy): domain Eukaryota; kingdom Metazoa; phylum Chordata; order Testudines; family Dermochelyidae; genus Dermochelys; species Dermochelys coriacea. The sequence continues at coordinate 217,556,171 of NC_050068.2, forward strand.
CTCCCTTTGCATCTTTCTGGCCCTCTCTCTTCTCTAATTCCTTCTCTCACTTTCTGTTTCTTTCTATTTTTTTCTTTCTATATTTCAGCCTTGTGAAAATTCCTTCTTTCTGTCTCTCCCTCTCTTGTTCTTGCCATCTATTCTCTTTTTTCTGTTTGATTGTCTTGTTCTGGCCCTCCATCTCTTTCCCACACTCTGCTTTGCTGAATGTTGATGGTATTTCAAGGGTTGGTGGGCATGGTTTGATACAGGTGCAGAGTGCTGTGTCTTAGGGGCAGGACCGGAAAAGGGATGATAAACATTTGCCCTATGAGCCAAAGAGCTTAATAGAGCATGTTAAAGAGCCTCTGGGGTTATCCCAGTTCCCATGATATTTTACATCTGGTATGACAATTGCACGAGATGATGAGTTCGATGGGGGTGAGGAGCTTTTGAGACTAAACGCATTGTTGCAGGGAGTGATCACTCCATCAGATTCTCTTTAAACTGTCTCCTGGCACTGAGCAAGTTTGGTTATATGTTCAGTGCCCTTTGCCTGTACTAAACAGATGGAGCAGATTATCAGAACCGGGGGTGTGTGTCTAGGATCTTCTATTCCCTGTGGGGGCAGCATTACACAAGCAATGATTAGGAGGTTGATTGTGGTGTGGGGTGACTCTGCTCCCTTTTCTTCTGCTGCAGCCAGTGAAGGTATGGAGGAGAAAGAGATGCTTTGCAGAGTGGGCAGAAGTAGGTCACTGCAGCTGGCAGCTGTAGTTGGTGCAGTGTGATATCGGCAAAGGATGGTGGTGGGAGGGGGGAATGGCCAGAGCGGGGAGTGTGAGAGAAGCATCTGAAACAGAGGAAAAGAAATTGTGTGGGAGTCGCTGGGAGGAGTTACAGGGGCCAGGCAGCCTCCTGCAGGCTGATTGCATGAATACCAGACACACCTTCAATCTCCTTACAGTTCTTCCCCCCACCATCTGTATCTCCCACTGCATGCCTCTGTGAGATCTTCTCATGTGTCTCCGAGAGAAAGAAAGTAGAAGAGATTCCGGGCTTGTTTCTCCACTGCTTTGAGCTCAGTGTTGTCATTTTTATCTGGGCAAAATGGTGTGTGTGTAAGATGTCACATGGTGTAGACAGTGGAGAATCAAGCCTGAGGGGAGAGAAAGAAATTGATGGAAGAAATGAGAGAAAGATGAAGGGATAGAAAAGGATGGATGAAATAAATGACAGAGAGGCTGATGAAGAAAGGATGATGAAAGAAATGTAGTGCAAGATATTAAAAGAAGGGGAAAGGAAGCCGCCAGAAAGAAATCTGGACAGTGAGTAAGAAACAGATGGAGAAAATAGAGAAAAGAATAGAGGCAGAAAGGAAAGAAAGGAAGAGAAAAGGGAGGAAGGGAAATGTGCTAGGCAAAAATTATCAATGCTATATTCATTCTAACTGCTACTGTGTATGTGGGGGGGATCATTTTCTCTTTATAAATGCATCCAGCAAAGGGAGCATGTTCTCATTGCCTCTGCCAGAATTCATGAGGGCATAAACTTTTTCAGCCAACTCTTCCCCCACCATCCCCACCCGCTTCAAAGAAAATCAGTAGTTCCGGCCTTACCAGCTCCACAAGGTGTTGCAGTCCTGAGAACCCTACCCAAAACTCTTCCAGTGCTCCCTCAATTCTGACCCGTACCACCCCTTGCTAGTTCAGTCCTGCCTCAAGCTACCAATTCCTCCTATGCACCTTACTCTTTACCTGCAGCACCTCCTGTTATTCCATCATGCTTCCTCTTACCCCACCCCCAGCAGCTCAGCTCATTCATCTTGGTTTTAACCCACAGCACCTCCTGCTATTCCTACACATAGCTTTACTGATGCACCTTGACTCTGGCCAAAGATCATATTGTAATCTTCCTCTCGAGTACAGTGAAAATATATTTAATATACTTTTCAGTTTGCATCATTTGACCTTTTGTATGTTTCTACATTTGTTCCATAGCCCTGCCTGCTATAGTTTCAGAAAGAAATAGAGAGAGCTCTAGTACTATTGTGTATTGTTATTGTACCACATAAGAATGCATTCATTTCTCTCTCTCTCAGCCATTCTCCTGTTGCCCTTGTGGCAGCCTCCATCTGCTGCCAGAGCTCATTCTGCCTTGTGCCTCTTTTGGCTCCATCTTTCAGACCTCTGCTCTCCAAGATGCTCAGCCAAAGTCAGAATGGTGCAGTAGTCTGCAGACACACAAACACACATCCTCCCAGACATCTCCACCCCCTCTCCTCTTGTGCTCAGTCCCCAATCTCTCCTTCCTGCCCTGACGCTGGCAGTGTGACTACTCCTCCCTTCCCTGCAGTGATCCCAGCCCTTACTGCAGTGCAATCCATCACTCCTGGCCAAGGTCTGTGTGCGAGTGGAGGGGGAGATCCTGACTCTGAATGGAATTGGGGGTGGGTACGGAATGTAACAGTCTCCTTTGCTAAAAAGGGAGAAAGGGCTCTCAGAATACAGACCCTTCTAGAACAGAAACCTCCTGCCCCATTCCTAGATACTTTATTTAGTCAGTCAGTTCCTGTGTTTCTTTGAAAATAATGTCTCTGCCAACATTCCAGTGAAAGTGACAGAAAGGAAACCAAGGAGACAGATAGACAGTGAGAGAGGTACAAAAAGATACATACAGCAAGAGAAACCATAAGAAAGAGCACAGAAAAGAGAGAAAGGGCTGGGGGGGGGGGCACATACAGCAAAGGGAAGAGGAACAGAGGAAGCAAAACAGAGGGAGAGAAAGAAAAGACAGGTACAGAACAAAACGGTAAAAAACACAGGAAGAAACAAGAAAGAAAGAGAGGGAAGGACACAAGTGACAGAAAGAAAGAGGGAGCTGAAGAGTGATCTATAGATAAAGGAGAGGGGAATAGATTGATGAGAGGAGATCATTTGAATTTTTAAGTGTTTTTATTAACAAGCAAAACAAACATATTCAAAGTGAATGTAAATATTTTCCACAGCTACATTTAGATGAGATTAACACACTTTTTATTTCTAAATGAAGTACAGATGCGGATATTATTAGTGGACAATAAAAATGATCTTTTCTACAAAGTGCCCCCTCTCCCTCTCCTCACTCTTGTGAGCTAGTGGGGCACTTCAAAGATAGCTGCAGAGATAGATAAAAGAGATGAATGATGAAAACATCAGTGAAGTCTACATTTAGGCCTTGACAACACGGGAATTGTAGCCATCCGGGTCGCTGCACCACTGCAAACATCTAATGTAGACATGGTTTATGCTGGTGCAGATCATTCTACACTGCTGCAACTTACCTCAGTTTTGAACTAGGATAAATTACACCATAGCAACCCCTTAATGTGTGTGTATTGTGACAGGGCAAGGCCAGATGGCTATGGAAGAGTAGTGGGAGATAGATATATTAGCTCCAGGCTAAACAAATCCCTGGTATCAGGATAAGTGAAATGGCAGCTGCTCCAGGTCAATTAAGACACCTGGGGCCAATTAAGAACTTTCCAGAAGGCAGGGAGAAGGCTAGGTTGATTGGGACACCTGAGCCAATCAGGGGCTAGCCGAAACTAGTTAGTTAAAAGCCTCCCAGTCAGTCAGGTGGGTGTGCATGTCAGGAGCTGTGGGAAGAAGTTGCGCGGTTGGAGAGGCTGAGTAGTACACACCATATCAGGCACAAGGAAGGAGACCCTGAGGTAAGGGTGAAGTGGAGCTTGAGGAAGTGAGGGCTGCTGTGGGGGAAGTAGCCCAGGGAATTGTACATGTCATGTTTCTAAAAGGTCAGCTACCATAGCTGATACTATTAGGGTCCCTGGGCTGGAGCCCGGAGTAGAGGGTGGGCCCAGGCTCCCGCACCCCACCTTTGCCCCCTGATTAATCACTGAGACTGGGAGACAACAGAGACTGTGCACGGAAGGATAACTTCTCCTCACCTTCCTCGCTGGCTTATGATGAAAATGGCTCAGTAAACTGTAACCGTTGTCTCTAGAGAAAGAAGGGTTACGCGGAGGGTCATAGTGAACCTCTGAGGCTAGTGAAATCTGCTAGGACAAGCGGGACCCACGGAGGCAAGGACAGAGCTTTGTCACAACTGTTGTCAGCAGTGGGATTTTGTTCACAGTGTGGCAAAAGAAAGAGGTTTTAAAAAAATAAGTGCACTAGGGGTTTAGATTTTTTTTTTGTTTTGGTATTTGTTTGTTTGCATTGTACCACAATGGAGGAGGTGGTAAGAGCTCTGGTACAAGCCATGGCTGCCCAGCAGGAGGCCACTCGGGTTCAGGTAATGGCACAACAGGAGTCTATGCGGCTACAGCAGGAAACCAATCAAATATTGATGAGCCAGGCAACCCAAGATCATGCTCTCTTGAGAGCGGTGGTGGACCAGCTGAAGATCCTCACCACCCAGGCCCAGGGGTCTGACGGAACGCAAACCCTGAGGGCCACTGGTTGTCTGCCAAAGATGATGTAAAGAGATGACGTAGAGGCATATCTCCTCTCATTCAAAAGGACTGCTCAGCGTGAGGCATGGCCCCAGGAGCAGTGGGCCAGCATCTTCACCCCTTTTTTGTGTGGAGAGGCCCAGAAGGCCTACTTTGACTTACCTGCCACAGATGCCACTGACTATACCCATCTGAAGGCAGAGATCCTAGCACGAGCAGGGGTAATGGCAGCAGTAAGGGCCCAGAGGTTCCATGAGTGGAAATACCAGGAGAACAAACCCCCAAGGTCCCAGCTATTCGACCTCATACACCTCGCACGGAAGTGTTTGCATCCTGAGGTGTGCAGGCGGGAGGAGATTTTGTAAACCCTGGTCATAGATGATTACATGGGGGGACTGCCGCCAGATCTCCGCAAATGGGTAGGCCAGAACGATCCGTCCACGTATGACGAGATAACACTGGTAGAAAGACAGATGACAGCCAAGGGACTGACCCGATTACCCAAGGAAGGCCCCTTTCGAAGCAAGCACCCAACCCCAACCCTGGAAGGTTGGGCAGCCAAACCCCCGGGGAGTCCTAGGTGGAAGAAGGGGGGACCGAAAACCAGCGGGGATCCCAGAAGGAAGGGATTGGCCTGAGAGGGGGGAGCCCCAGGACTAAACCCCCTAACCCCTGGGATAGGGGAGTGATTAAAAGCAATTATAGATGTTATGCATGTGGGGAGCAGGGACACATAGCAGCACAGTGTCCCAGCACTGAGGAGCCTATGCAATGTAACTTGGGGGATTGGGAAGTCCCATGCTCCCTTGTCCACCTCGTGGGGGTCTCATTAGCCCTGCATAATTACACCAGGCCACTGAGGATAAATGGAGCAGAGACTACAGCACTTGTGGACTCTGGGAGTGCTATCACCCTCATATCGGGTAAGCTGGTAAAAAATAGTCAGCTGCTACAAGCCAAATGCGTAGCAGTGATGTGTGTGCATGGGGCCATGTGCCATTACCCCCCCATCCCAGTGGAGATAAAGGTTCAGGGAAACCCCATTGAGGTGACCGTGGGCATAGTTCCTAAACTCTCATATCCTGTAGTCACTGGGAGGGACTATCCAGGGTTTGATAATTTACTCCCCCCAGAGAGGCTGGAGGGAGGTGGGTCCCTGAGGACAGCGACTCGTCACCGGGGGAATGTCAACCCCTGATGTTTGCTGAGATTTCTCAGGATCTGTTCTCAGCCCCCCAAAAGACCCAGACGACTAAAAAGGAGAGGAAGGCCGCGAAGGCCTTGAGAACCCGGATCCTGACCCAGGGCCAGAAGACCTCCTTAGTAGGCAGATGGACGCGAGCAGCCAATAGAGAAACTTCCACCACAGAAGGTGAGCCAGAAGCTGCCCCCAGCCATGCCGGCGGTGAGCTGTTAGAAGAAGCAGAAGCAGAAGCCGGCCCCTGGGAGCTTGGGCAGGTTAATCCCGGGAGAGAGACTTTTGGGCAGGACCAGGCGGAGGACCCCAGATATGGTAATGCCAGGAAAGAGGTGGCCGAGATCGATGGGATACCCGTGGATGGGAAGGTCCTGGGTCCCGTACCTTACTTTATAGTGAAGAAAGATCTCCTGTACCGCGTGGTGCAAGTGCAGGAGCAAGAGATACAACAACTTCTGGTGCCACGAAAACATCAAAAAGCCATATTGAGTCTCGCCCACAGTCACCTGTTTGGAGGACACCTAGGGGTAGAGAAAACCCAGGCATGGATCCTGCGGAGGTTCTTCTGGCCAGGAGTACATGAAGATGTCCGGTGATACTGCATCTCTTGTCCCGAGTGTCAGTTACATAGCACTTGCGGGCTCCTTTGATACCTCTTCCAATAATAGAGGTTCCTTTCAAACGGATAGCCATGGATCTGGTAGGGCCCCTAGAGAAGACAGCTCAGGGCCACCAACATGTGCTTGTTGTACTGGACTATGCAACCCGGTACCCGGAAGCTGTTCCCCTGCACAACACAGCTTCCAAGACAATAGCTAAGGAGCTAGTACAGATCTTTGCCCGGGTTGGGCTACCCAAGGAGATATTGACTGATCAAGGGACACCTTTCATGTCCAAGTTGATGAAAGATCTCTGTTCATTGTTCCATGTACAAGCCCTACGAACCTCTGTATACCACCTGCAAACAGATGCCCTTGTGGAAAGGTTCAATAGGACCCTCAAGGCCATGATCAGGAAAGTGGTGAGCCGGGATGGGAAAGATTGGGATACCCTATTGCCTTACCTCATGTTCGCCATCCGGGAGGTTCTGCAAGCCTCCACGGGTTTCTCTCCTTTCGAACTACTATATGGGCGCCACCCTCGGGGCATACTGGATATAGCCAGAGAAGCCTGGGAAGAGGAGCCAAATCCCGGAAGGAACATAGTGGAGCATGTACTGCAGATGAGAGATCGGGTAGCCCGAGTTACACCCATTGTACAGGAACACTTAGAGAGCACAGGAGACCCAACGAACCCATTATAACCACCAAGCAAAGCTTCGACGGTTCCAACCAGTGGATCGGGTGATGGTACTGGTGCCCAAAGCAGAAAGTAAACTGTTGGCCCAGTGCCAGGGACCCTACGAAATAATTGAAGCCGTGGGAGAGGTGAACTATAAGGTGCGCAGCCAGGCCGCTGGAAATCGGAACAAATTTACCACATCAATCTTCTAAAACCTTGGCATGATCGAGAGGCATGCTTAGTCATGCAGGAGACCCTTCCCCAGGAGGATAACTTACACGAGCAAGTGAGGATATCATCTGACTTGATGCAGATCCAAAAGATCAAGGCAGCCGACATGATTAATCGCAACAGAGATGTGTTCTCTACCAAACCAGGGCGGACGACTAAGACCTATCACCATATCCGCATGATCCCCGGAGCCAAGATGTCATTGAGACCCTACCGAATCCCAGCAGCCAAAAGAGAGGAAATCAAGGCTGAAGTAAAGAAAATGTTAGAATTAGGGGTTATTGAAGAATCTTACAGTCAGTGGTCCAGTCCAATTGTTCTAGTGCCTAAATCTGACGGTACCATGAGATTCTGTAATGACTTTCGCCAACTGAATGAAATATCCCAGTTTGATGCATACCCCATACCACACATCGACGAATTGGTTGACCGACTGGGTAGTGCCCGATTCTTGACTACACTGGATCTGACAAAAGGGTACTGGCAGATTCCTCTGACCAAAGAAGCTAAAGAAAAGACAGTATTCTCCACCCCGGATGGGCTATTCCAGTACACCGTCCTCCCTTTTGGGCTACATGGGACCCCAGCCACATTCCAGCGCCTCATGGATAAGCTGCTGTGCCCCCATACTAGTTATGCAGCTGCATACCTAGATGATGTCATCATCAATACGCCAGACTGGGGAGCCCACTTGGAGAACGTTGAGGCAGTACTGCGCACCTTAAGGTGGGCTGGCCTCACTGCTAATCCCGCTAAATGCGCCATAGGGCTAGCAGAGGCTAGGTACCTGGGATATATTGTGGGAAGGGGCATAGTGAAGCCCCAAAGGAATAAGCTAGAGGCAATTCAAAACTGGCCCCGGCTGACCTGAAAGAAGCAGGTCCGTGCGTTCCTAGGCGTGCTAGGCTACTACCGACTGTTTATTCCCCACTTCGCCACTAGGGCAAGTCCCCTAACGGACCTGGTGAAGGCCCGAGGTCCAGACATGGTAAAGTGGACCGATGGAGCAGAGGGGGCATTTACAGACTTTCGGACGGCCCTCTGTAATGACCCCATACTCATAGCCCCAGACTTTAACAGGGAATTTGTTTTACAAACAGACGCTTCCGAGGTGGGGTTGGGAGCAGTTCTGTCGCAAATGGTGGGAGAAGAGGAACACTCAATCCTCTACCTAAGCAGAAAGCTTCTGCCAAGAGAACAGAAATATGCAGTAGTTGAGAGAGAATGCCTTGCTGTCAAATGGGGTATGGAGACACAGTGTTATTACCTCTTAGGCTGGCGATTTACTCTTGTGACGGACCATGTACTCCTCCAGTGGGTGCAGCGGAATAAGGAAAAGAATGCAAGGGTCCCCAGGTGGTTCTTATCCCTCCAACCATTCCAGTTCCGCATACGGCACAGGGCTGGATGCCACCATGGCAACGCTGATGGTCTGTCACGAGCATACTGCCTGGCGTCTCAAGTTGCCCAACTCTATGGTGTTGAGCGGGGGGGGGGGGGGGGGGGTTGTGACGGGGCAAGGCAGATGGCTATGGAAGAGTAGTGGGAGATAAATATATTAGCTCCAGGCTAAACAAATCCCTGGTACCAGGATAAGTGAAATGGCAGCTGCTCCAGGTCAATTAAGACACCTGGGGCCAATTAAGAACTTTCCAGAAGGCAGGGAGAAGGCTATGTTGATTGGGACACCTGAAGCCAATCAGGGGCTGGCTGTAACTAGTTAAAAGCCTCCCCGTCAGTCAGGTGGGTGTGCATGTCAGGAGCTGTGGGAGGAAGTTGCGCTGTTGGAGAGGCTGAGTAGTACACACCATATCAGGCACAAGGAAGGAGACCCTGAGGTAAGGGTGAAGTGGAGCTTGAGGAAGTGAGGGCTGCTGTGGGGGAAGTAGCCCAGGGAATTGTACATGTCATGTTTCTAAAAGGTCAGCTACCATAGCTGATACTATTGGGGTCCCTGGGCTGGAGCCTGGAGTATAGGGTGGGCCCGGGCTCCCCCCCCCCACCTTTGCCCCCTGATTAATCACTGAGACTGGGAGACAACAGAGACTGTGCACGGAAGGATAACTTCTCCTCATCTCCCTCGCTGGCTTATGATGAAAATGGCTCAGTAAACTGTGATCCTTGTCTCTAGAGAAAGAAGGGTTACATGGAGGGTCACAGTGAGCCTCTGAGGCTAGCGAAATCTGCCAGGAAATGCGGGACCCACGGAGGCAAGGAGAGAGCTTTGTCATAGTATATATATGTTTTACACCAGTACAGCTCCAGGAAGTGGCAATTCTAAAAGATGCTATAGATTGAGTAGGAACATGCATGGGATTGGGGGTTGGAAAGGAAGTCCTTCTTTGGGCAGAAGCAGCTCCCAGGAAGAAAGGAGGAGGAAGCCCTCAAGCAGGGACCTAGGGAGGAAAAGAAACACTGGAACAACTTCCTCCTATCTCACTGTGGGGGGTAGGGGGAAGGCGATATGTCTGAGCTCTGAGAATCTCAACACACTTGGTTAAACCTGGGGGCTTTGCATCCCATGTGACAAAGAAGGATGCTTGGTTATGGTATGTGGAGCTGCAGGAGTGAGGAGCTGAATGCATATTGGCTGAACACTCTCAGCCTCCCTCGTGGGCTCCCAGAAGGGTTCTCCAGCCCATCAGAACTGGTCTTGATGAAGCAGAGGTCCAGGTGGAGAGAGTTCTACATCCTCAAGGCCATCACAGTAAATGCACAATCATCTGCAAAACAGAAAAGGATCAGGACCAAACTCCCCTGAACTTTGGAGATCTGAATTTTCATAGCTGTCCCCATCTTTAGACTGGGGTGAACACAAGCCCTGATCTAAATACCCCAAATTTAGGAGAAGATTGGATCTGGCTTTGAACTCTGTGGCTTAGGTCCATCTCTACTGCCAGCACAGGGCACAATAGGGGAATGACTCAAAAGATGGTGTCAGAGCTCAAGTAATAATCGATCCTATAAGAAACTTTCTGGCTCCCAGGAATATTCTCCTTGCCAGCCCTGACTCAAATGAACACACTGTGTTACATTATTGAAATGATACATTCAAACATGTTACAGCAACTCATTAATTTCTCATTGCTGAGACACAGTAACTAGGCATTAAATTACAAGTATATGTGAAGGCCAAGGAGATACAGAGATAGAGAGAATGAAATTAGCTGGAACTGATGGCTTCCCAAATGCATTACAGACTTTATACTCAGGGATCATTCGCCCGCCCAGTGAAAAGCGGTGATCTCTGGGGTGGAAAGCATCATGAGAGTTTGAATTGCCCCAGGGCAGTTGGTTTTGTTTTGCAATGAAAATATTACATTGCCTGCACAACAACTTCCCTAGCAACATGTTGTGACCTTAGGATCAGTACTGACTCAAGAGGGAAGAACACCCCTTGCTGAGCCATTCACACTACTCCCTGACATGTGGAATCCCATCAAATCACACTAAAGCTTTGGGGATCTGAATACCCCTGTGACTCAGAGGGGAGAGTTTCCCTGTGGCACAGCACCCCCTAGCATTATATTGGGTCACTGGGGTTGGCACTTTTCCCTCGAGTCACCCATATCACTACATGCATTCACCAAGGTTAACTTGGAGGTCCTCCAGATCTACTTTGCTGGGGTAAGATGCCTGCAGCCAAGTGAGAGAAAGAGGGGAATATAGGGAGATTTTTGAGTTTCCTGGAGGTGATCAGATCTCCTGAAATATCAAGTTTCATGGGGAAGGACTGTGGAGAAAAATCAGATTCTTCTTCCCCCAAAACCTCCCAACTAAAGAAGTGCAGAACCAGATCACTCAGAAGCAGAGGGAGATTTAAAGGAAGAGCCATAAAAAATTAAATTGACTAGGGACCCTAGCTCTGAAGGTATATGAAATGTAATCATAGTGAACTAGGATATGTGGAGTGCTGTAGCTCCCTCCAGTGTCCACTAAGTGCAAGGGCACCATCCTCTATACTTTTTTCATTTACAGGTGTCCTACTTATAATATTGAATTGCCTCCAGGAATATTCACAATAAATAGCAATAAATTCATTGGCATTGAAGGCTAAACCAATGCTAACTAATATCACAAAGTCTTTCTCCATCAATCCCCAAACTTCCAACTCCCCTGGGTATGCAAATGAGCCTTGCAGCCTGCCCAGAAATACAAAAACCTCAGGCCCTGTTGGACCAAGTTGGAGGGGAAAAGGGAGGGTGTGTGTGAAGGAAACTGAATCCAAGTTGATGACCCCTCAGTAAGAACAGCCTGCCCATAGCTTCCCAGAGGTTTAAAACTGAGGGTTATTAACCCAAGTGCAATGTCTGATTTTGGCTGTTGTGGAGAACACAATGAGAAGGTAGGTGGTTTCTGAGTTATAAAAGACTCAAACCACAAAAAGATTTAGAGATCAAAATCAACCACCTTGAATTTTTTATGTGGCACCCGAGTGTAATATGGTCCCTATGGGAAATATGTTCTGTGCTATCTGAAGTTTCTAAATGCTTTTCAGGAACTCAATCTGTAGAGCACATTGCAGTTATTCAACCTAGAGAGCAAAGGCCTGAATTACTGAAATGAGGTTCCAGCTTCAAGAGAAAAAGTACCACCTCCTAGACAAGCACAGGTGGACAGAAGCACTCAGGGACATCACTGCTGTCTTGAGATCTAGAAACAGCAAAGGCTCCAAGAGTCTTTTTACTCAGGTGTCAGGTATCACCTCCACTATTTCTCTTTGTTGCTTCATCACCTTATTGGCATCTCCTCTCTCTTGTCTGGATTGAGTTGATGCTAACTAGCCCTCATCTAAACCCCAGTCTTGGCCATATATAAAGAATTGCATTGGCTGGCTCCAATGGAACAGATTGATAGCAGTGTAGCCCAGAATGCCTCATTAGCTCCCCTAATGACTGCAGGACTCCTGTAATTCCTCTCACCTTCTGCCCCGCCTTCCACTGCCTCCTGGGACCAGTTGTCCCCTTCTCTTTGGAAGGGCTGGAAATAGGAAGGACCAGCTGGCCACTGACTTAATTTTTCATCCCCAGTGGGGGCTTGTCCAAAGGCTCTCTGAGGGTGGAAAGTGCTGGCTCACCCACTGCAGAAGCTCTGCACCAGTAGGGGAAGGTAGCACCCCACCAGGCCTGGTGTGGTAAGCAGGACACATTGAGGATTTCCCTAGCACCTGTGCACTATGAATTATTGGGTTAGCATGCAGTTTCTAGAGAACCACTGAGGGTTACAACTCTATGCCTCATGGGGCACTGCCTTCCCCTACAAGGTTTCCATCTCCTGCTGCCTTATTAGTGAGGGATCTTGGGCTACTTCCTGCCCTTACTTCCTTGGGATTGGCTGCAGGACTGACTATGCCTGGCAGCTCCCTTGAGCCCAGGAGATGGGGGATGATTGGCCAGCCAGTGCCTCCCAAGATCAAAGAAAGGAGCTGTGAAGTACAGGAGGCAGTAGTAGGGGAAGGAGATCACTGAGCACCATCTCCAAGTGAGCAACAATAAATAGGGAGGCCTCAGGCCCTGTTAGGGGAAGAGGTAGGGAAGCTGGCCAGCTGAGAGTGGAGAGGGAGGATATTCCAGTGGAGGGAGGGGAGGTCATGACTTTGCTCCCTCAGGCTCACAAAACATTTTGAAAATTTTAAGGCAAGGCTGTTTAAGTGGGTTCAAGTTATGATATGAATGATCACACAATTCTCTCTTTCTTCCCCTTTCTTTTTCTGTCCCGCCTATCTGTCCTTCTACTCTCTTTCTTTCTTTTTTCTTTACCTTCACCATATACCCAATAGCAGACAAAATGGCAAATGCAATGCAGAAATTGCTCCTCATTCCTCCTGTACATTCTGATTTCTGCTGTCTCTCCCCACCACACACAGTCCAGTTCCCTAGGGTGAGCCCCCTCCTATAGCCCATTTTGCCAAAGCAGCTAGTGAAGGGAGGATGCTTAGCTTTCTAGCTCCTGGCTCATAGACACGGGGTGATGTCATCACTCTCTCTGCCAGCTGATTCGCTGGTTGCCAGGCACTCCATCTGTCAGCTTTCCATGAAAATCATGCATTTTAGTTCTGGGCTTTTTCTCTCCTCTCCTTTGTTTATCTGATCCTGCTTTCTCTGTTCCTGGGACATTTTTGTGCTCTTTTCTTGAAACACATATGTGGCCATCTAGGACTTCACGATTGTCACCTTGCTCCACTCGGAACATCACAGCAGCAGCAGCGATGGAACTGCATTCCTCCTGCTCCAAAAGCCCAGGAACTAACCACTTAAGCTAAAGGAGATTCCCCATTAGCTGTTACCAGTATAGGGTGTATGACACAAAGTGCAAGAGTCCTGTTTTCAGTAGAGGTCAATGGTACATGTATAAGGCATCTGATTTTAGGTTTTAACAGATAAACATTGGTAATCCTCCCCAAAAATTATAAATTTGAGTTTACCCAATAAAAACTGGAAATGGTTACTCAATTCATGTTGACTTCACCCTTTTCCCAGTGTAATTTGTGTATAAAGGTGATATTCCTTTTCCCTGGCTTGTATCTAAAGACTTGTTTACGTGGAGCAGTAATGCAGACTATGCAGGGATCTGATTCCTAAAATGCACTAACATGTTGCACATTAGTTGGGCCATGTAGACCCTTCTTGGTGCACACTAGAATTTCCTAGTGTGCTTTAATGTGGTGCTATTTCAAACAATATTATGTGTATATACCAAGAGAAAGTTCAGAAAAACCCTGATTTTTGGACATCTATATAGAACTCAAAAATAGTTACAAAATAAACCTTGAAAATGAAATTAATAAACCCCCCAAAGCAGAAGCCCTATGTACGTACATTTAGCCAGTTAATTTATATGATTTCCCTACCCATTGTTCTTGTGCTCCATTATGTTCTTTGAATAATCCTGAATTCCTCTTGTTACAGCACAGCGATGGAGCCAGGACTCAGAACCAGGATATATATATCTGGAATTTGAGTGTCCTGTGGGATATTAGTGGAAAATAAACTTTAAATATAATTCTTCTCAAACTGTAACAAATTGCATTAAAGAATGATACACTCAGGTCCCCAAATACTTCTGGAAATGGAAATAAGTGTTACATTTGGGGATATTCAGGGATGGAAAGAAAGGAGAAAGGAAAAGAAGGGAGATGTATGAAAAAAATACCTAGAAAGAGTTACAGAGGGAAGGAGAGAGAAATGTATTAAGAAAAAGATACAATGGGAGATTAACAGAGGAGGTAGGTTGTGGGGGAGAGAGTGGGAGGGGGGCAGAAATCAGATGCCTTATACATGTACCATTGACCGCTACTGAAAACAGGACTCTTGCACTTGGTGTCATACTCCCCATACTGGTAACAGCTAATGGGGAGAGAGAGAGAGAGATTTTTTTGACTTTTAAAACACTCTTAGTAATATCAGGGCAGAAACACAGCAAAAACAAAAATACAAATTCAAAAACAGTTGCCAACCCCCGAACAGTACAAAGTGCAATTCCAATAGTCTAACTTATAAGCTAATATCTTATATTATATATTATAAACTAATAATTTATAGGATCAATTTATTCAGTCAAATAGCTTATAAGTGTATAATATCTAAACTCCAGAAGAAGGCGTAAAACCACTAAAAATCTAAAAAAAACCCAAAAAACCAAAACTAAAAAGAACATCAGCAATCCCAGTACCAAATAATTTACATCTACTTTTTAAAATGGCCATCTTTGCTTGACCCAGAATAAACTTTGCAAGGCATAGCACAGATCTATTTGTGAACCTAAACTTAACAGTCAAAATAAATACAGTAGGAGAAAAATCAAGGGACAAAAATAAATAAATAAATAAATAGATACCCTGAAGTAAAACAAATAATGGCTGTAACCTGGCCAAATAAAAAATGTAAGAAAAATAGTTTCCTCTGTGTCACAAAAAGGACATGGACTTGGACACCTGTCCAAGTGGAGTCAAAAGTTGCACAAATACATTCGTGGCAATAACCCCGTGAAGAATTCTCCATTGGAGATCACCTATCTTCTTTGTGATTAAAGACTTGTTTACAGTTCACCAGAATGGATGGGTGGAATCCACCACCAGAAATTGTTTTCCCCATACTGTATCAGGATCATCAACAAGCATTCAAAAATGACATATCTTTACCACAAGCATAAACAGTGACTTATGGCCTAAGGTATTATAAATAAGTTCAGAAGACCCACTGAAGGCAAGCAAGCTGCTAGGCTTGTAAACATCCCAATCCACAGCAGGATCAACAGGCAGGAAAATAGAAGCATTAGTATAATCAGGAATGGTTCCCTCAAGGAGGCAACTGTCCAGACTGGCAATATTACCCCTAGGAAGTGCTGATTCCACCTCTGTTAAAAACCAAGAAACCCAGCAAATGGAATGAAAACCAGGCTTGACAGCCAATATATCAGCTGAGACCCACGTAAAATGGTAAAACTAATTACATTAACCAGTTTTGTTATACCTGCTACAATAAGGGAAGAGACAAGACTCCTAGAAACAAGACTAGGAATGTGCATGGCAGGGGTATAAACAAGGAGTTCAGCAAGCTGTCCTGGGAACTCCAGCTGCCTGTCCTGTTGCCTCATCTTAAAAACAATCTCTAAAAACTGAACAACAACTCTAAATTGAGGCACCAGGGTTCAAAAAATGTTCCAGATCAGAACCCAAACCCCTACAGACCAAAGAAAAGCAAAGGCCAGTTGCTTCCAAGAAACAGGCTTATCCCCAAACTGCAGCTGTTACAGAGATTGTAACTGAAAAGTAGTGACTCTGCTCAAAGGATCAATGAGACCTTGACCCCCCTGGCACAACCAGCAGACACAAACCATTCTGCCTCAGCCAACAATGGCCATCCTAGCAAAAGTCCAAAAGAACCTTCTGAACTTTTTCTTAAAAGCATGGAAGGGGATCCAAAACTATACATTTGTGCCACAACATGGAGGCTGATAAATTACTAATGACTAACATCTGCCCTCAGACAGAAAGTGGAGGCAACCACCATTTTCACTTTTGCAAGTTCCTCTCCAGCTTTTTCATAAATCCCTGCTATTTCCAACCCAAAATATCATCAAGTCCCCGCAAAATATCAAATGCATTAAAGCCAGTTTGGCATCACAGTAGTGCCCTGGAAAAACTGGAAGGTTGGAGATTACCCAAATCCCTAGAAGCAGTGTGTCACTCTTCCAATTTATGTGAGCCAAGGAAGCCTGCTCAAAAGAATGCTGATGTTCAGTCAAAATCTGGACATCGCAAGCATGAGTAATAAACACAATCACATCATCAGCATGTGTGGAGACTTGCACCAGAGAACAAGCTGGAACAGGAAGAGAAAGGCCAGAAAGGTACTTTCGCAACATGCATAATTCACAGCAAAATGCCTAGTCCTCACAGTGAAAGCACTTGGCCCAACAATGTCTGAAAGTGGGCAATGATCTTCCCCTCTTCATGTTTCTTTTCCAGGCCAAAGAAAAACTGAGTAGTTGCATCCATTTGAGAAAAGCCTTTAAATTGGGCCCTGACCAGTATACCTGGAACTTTGCTATCCAACAGGTCCGGCAAGAGCAGTTTTTTATATTTCAAGTTCTCAGACAATCCAGCATCATTACTACTATGAAAGACTTTTTCAGGTTCCACAATCCCCAACTCTAATTCCTCTATACTTCAGCAGAGGCCCAAGGTTGTCTGCCTTGTGCATTGCTGACAAAAATATTTAATAATTTTATCCATCTCCCTCCGTTGCCTCCAGGAGGGGAAAACATCCTTTGAGGCAACCCAGAGTCCCAAAAGTGAACATATTGTAGAAGGTTTCAGAGTAGCAGCCGTGTTAGTCTGTATTCGCAAAAAGAAAAGGAGTACTTGTGGCACCTTAGAGACTAACAAATTTATTAGAGCATAAGCTTTCGTGAGCTACAGCTCACTTCATTGGATGCATTTGGTGGAAACAAACATATTGTAGAAGGTGAGTGTTAAAATGCCGGTATGGATGATGGTCTTGCATAGAAGGAAGAGACAACACAAATAAGACGAAACCATAATCTGAAATTCCAGTAGGGACAATGCAACTAGAAAGCAAAGACAAATGTTGAGTAAAAACACAAAAAGGATCCAAATGGGCCATAGAGAAAGAGCTGGCACTAGCAAGCCAATCAGTTTGGTTGCGAACTTCTGTGTGGGTTTCTTGAAAAAATAAAAGTGTCCACCTTTTTCTGGGACAGATACTCATAAAGAGCCAAACTTTTGTAATGTCCCTCCATCCATTCACATCAGAGAGCCATATACAAATGTATCCATCAGACCAGTACTCATTAGAAAAAAATAAGAAAAAGGCAGAAACAAAAAACCCCTCCTCCCTCACAAATCTCAAACAAAAACACCATATTTTCATACATCCATTAATCCCCAACATTTCCGTTGGTCAAAGAGACATGCACTTTGATCATCAGGTTTTTTCAATCTGTAGCACTTCTGTTTGTCAAACTCAGAGACACATCTCATAGTATACTGAGCAGACAACACAATGAGACTAAGCTCAGGAAACCAATCTGACACCTCTACTCCACATTTCCCCTTAGCCAAAGCCAGAAACCTATCAATAGCATCTAGGGTATATCCCCCATCAGGCATTCTGGGCCCAGGAATCTGAGGTCATCATCCCCCACATTCTCAGGCTTAGAGTCACTGCTGACCTCAAGGGTTTGGAGTGGGGGCGGGGGGGGGAGGGGAACGTCAGAGAAACAGGAGGAGCTCCTGGACCGAGGGGGCAAAACTAATGCCTGAGAATTCTCCATGTCCCCAACCTCAGCAGCATCCTTAGCAGTGTGCTCCCTACCCTGTTCAAACTAGCCCGCTTCGCTGTACCCTCAGAAATTGGAGCTCCCTTCCCAGTCAATGGCCATTTCTTGCTTTGGGGCTTTGCCAATAAGCCAGAATCCACAGCCCAGGCTGTGGATTCCATAGCCTCTATTATGCAGTCAGGCTCAGGCTGGGAGGCCACTGAGTTAGGAGCCACAAAACCAGTAATGCCATCTCTCCCAGGTTGTAAAGGGGCACTAATGCTCCAGACCCAACATCCCAGAGACATCTGGAGCCTGTTGGGACCCAATCTCTGCCACAGCCACCCCACTCTGTGCTTCAATCTCAGAAACCCCACATTTCCAGGCACAGGGTCAGCATTCCTAGGGGCAGCCTGCTTCTTGGGGCACCGATTAACCAAATGTGTCAGACTCTGCTGGGAGGTTCAGTGTCTGAGCCCCAGCGGTATTGCCTAGCAGCAAGAGCCTGTGGGTCCAGCAGTGGGAGAACCTGGGCCTTCCCTGCTCCACCAGCTTCCAACGCAGGGCCCTGTGGCTAGCCATTCAGACATGTGGCCTGGAGGGTGGATGCCACCAAGGCCGCTCCCTGGGTCACTTCCTATTGCATTCTCAGCCCTCTCCACAGCCTCAACAAGGGTTGGCTTCTGAACTCATGGAGAGGAGGGTGGTTCTCACTGACTGATCCGGAGGCTCTTCTCCTTCAGTTGCAGCCCTCCCCGCATATTCCCTGTCTCCACAAGGGTTTTTGGTGGCTCTGCAGTAGAGTCTGGTGTAGACAGTGTGCTGCTCCAGCAGCCTATCAGCTTAGGACTGCTCCCTTGCTCTGTTCACCCTGACTGAACTGGGCCGTTCCTTTTTGAGCTCTGCCTCCATTGTAAGCATGCCCAGCAGGTACAGCTGGGCATGACTTTCTGGGCCCAGTGCTGCTTGTTAACCCTTGGCTCCCCATTGTGGGGCTTATATATCCCATCACACACCATCACACTCAGGCTAAGACTGGAAGGTGAGTCTTCCTCCTGCCACCTTCCCTCCATCCCAAAAAAAGAAATCAGCATTTGTGTGTGCCTGTTGGTGATGAAGTACCTGGAAGTCATAGGGCTCCAGGAAGAGGAACCACCTCATGATCTAGGTGTTGGTATTCTTCATGGAGTTTATCCAATGGAGGCAGGGCATGGTCTATGGTGAGTAGGAAGGAGTTCCCTAGGAGACAGATTCATAGACTTTAAGATCAGAAGGGACCATCATGATCATCTAGTTGAGTGGTTTTCAATCTGTGATTCATGCACCCACGGGAAGTGGGATCCCAGACTGTGTGTAAGGGGTCTGTGAAAGGTTGTCATTACCATACATCAATGGTTTTCAGCCTGTGGTCTGCAGATCCCTGGGGGTCCACAGACTATGGCTAAGATTTTCAAAGGGGTCGTTACCTAAGATCCCTGTAAGGTATGTAGCCACGCAGCAGCCTATTTAGCATCGTGCAGGCGCTCAGGGAACCTGCCCAGCTGGGACCTGCCACAACTGGTCCGAACCCAGCCCCAGCCCCAACCTAGCCCCCAACCTGCCATAGCTGGGGCAGCGGCACCTGTCCCTGGGCCCAACTTAGCCCCCAACCTACCGGGGGAGGGGCACTCCTGCCCCAGCCCAAACCTACAACCCAGACCTGGCCTGGACCTGCTACGGCCAGGGTGCCTTCCCCTGGCCCAAATCCAGCCCTGACCTTGGCTATGTCATACATCACCTCCATATTGGTGCACATAATGCCTTCCTCTGTAGCATGGGGCATGGTTGACTTGAGGGAGGCTTCTCTGCTCCTTGAAGTCTTTAAACCATGATTTAAGGACTTCAATAGCTCAGACATGGGTGAGGTTTTTCATAGGAGTGGGTGGGTGAGATTCTGTGGCCTGCGCTGTGCAGGAGGTCGGACTAGATGATCAGAATGGTCCCTTCTGACCTTAGTATCTATGAATCTATAACAAAATTCATTCAGCATGTGTGGAAAAAATTAGAGGGAACACTGGCGTACCTCCATTTGAAATTTTTTAGGAATCCACAAATAATAAAAAGTTGAAAACCACTGATCTAGTGTAATCTTCTGCACATTGCAGGCCACAGAACCTCACCCACCCATTCCTGTAATAGACCCCTAACCTGTGGCTGAGTTACTGAAGTCACAGAATCTCAGAAATGTAGGGCTGGAAGGAACCTCAAGAGGTCATCTAGTCCAGCCGCCTGATCTGAGGCAGGACCAAGTCTACTGAGACCATCCTTGACAGGCATTTGTCCAACCTGTTCTTAAAAACCTCCAGTGACAGGGCTTCCAAGGGAGGTTGTGGAATCCTATTCCAGTGCTTACCTATCCTTACTGTTAGAAAGCTTTTCCTAATTCCCTACCTGCAGATTAAGCCCAATACTTCTTGTCTTACCTTCAGTGGAGATGAAAAACAATCAATCACCATCCTCTTTATAACAGCCTTTAACATATTTGAAGACTTATGAGGTCTCCCCTCAGTTTTCTTTTCTCAGGATTAAACATGCCCAGTTTTGTTTTTTTTTTAAACTTTTCCTTATAGGTCAGGTTTTCTAAACATTTTTTCAGTTTTGTTGCTCTCCTCTGGACTCTCTCCAGTTTGTCCACATCTTTCCTAAAGTGTGGTGCTCCGAATTGGACATAACACTCCAGCTGAGGCCTTCCCAAGTCCTCAAATCATCATTAGGGCTATGATTTTGTTAGAGGTCATGGAAGTCACGGAATCCATAACTTCCAGAGACTTCCATGACTTGAGCCTCCAGCACCTGTAGGGTCCCTTGCCACCCCTAGCAGCTGGGAACTGCGGGGGCCAAGCTCGCAGCTGCCAGCTTGGGCAGGGGTGCCCCAGAGCTCCCAAGCAGTAGGGAGACCCCAAGCTCCTGGCCACCACAGGTGGTGGGGCCCCCCCTTGAGCTCCCGGCCACCCTAGAGGTGCTCCGCAGCTCCTGCCTGCTGCGGAAGCTCTGGAGCACAGAGCCGCCATGGACGGCTGGGGTGCCGCAGAGCATGAAGCCGCCATGTGCAGCTAGAGTGCCCTGGAGCTCCGAGCCACAGCAAGCCATCGGGGTGCCCTGGAGCTCCCAGCTGCCATGGGCTGCTGGAGTACCCTGGAGCTCTGAGCCCTGCCACGAGCAGTAGGGGGACCCTGCAGCCCTGAGACAGGCCCCCCTGGGTGGTGTGGGGAGCCTGCAGCTCCCTATTTTGTCATGCATATTTTTAGTAAAAGTCACAGATAGGTCACTGGCTTCTGTGACTTTTTCTTTATTCATAGAATCATAGAACTGGAAGGGAGTTTGAGAGTTCATCTAGTCCAGTCCTTGCACTCATGGCAGGACTAAGTGCCTGTGACCTATCTGTGACTTTTACTAAAAATGTGACAAAATCTTAGCCTTAATCATGACTTAACTTCAAATTACAGAGAATCCACCATTTGAATTAGTTTAAACCTGCAAGTGACCCGTGCACCATGCTGCAGAAGAAGGTGTGGGAATAGCTTCAGTGTATTGTGTTGCATAGTCCACGATCAATAATGTGCATTTTCTCAAGGGGCCCCCACTAAATGCCCACCCATTCAAAAGGTACTCCCAGCACTGAGAGTGGAACCAGGGTGTTCCTTTGGTTCCTCCCAGCTGACATTCAGGGCATGAGGCACAAAAATTGCCTATTTCTTTGTGTATCCCCGGCCAGAAGAACCTGAGGGCCGTTCTCTCCCACGTCTTTTCTCTCTCCAAGTGTCCCACACATAGCACCAAGTGTGCTGGGTGGAGAACCATATGGCAGAACTTTTTGGGGACCAGGAGCTATCTCACTGTCTCCTGCATTTGGGGGTCCCACATTACCCTGTAAAGCCATTGATTCCGGAGCTTGAAGTGGGGCCACTGCTTTAGTTGTCGAGATTTATGTTTTTCTCCATCAGAGAAGGCTATCTGCTCCCATGCCCAGCTCCGCATCTGGACCTGTTGTTGTTCCTGCATGAAATCTTCATTCTTAGGTAGCCATATAGGACTTACTCCTTTGGGTGCCCCTGAGCTATCAGGCAGCTGGGTTGACATTCCTGGCTGACAGGAGTGATCTTCCCCAGGGTCTTCCATTTTGCCCTGCCCCATAAACCCCCTCTGGGATTGGGTTGGTTTCTATTGAGGGGGGGTCTCCACTCTACCATTTCAGGACCTCCTCAACCATTTTCAGTCCTGCCCTAGTATCCTGGGGTAGACCAGGGTGCCCAATAGCCCTATCCAGTAGGTCTTGGTTTAGCCCCTTATCCTCAGCTGCACTTCCATTGTGGGGTAGGGTTACATGTCCCAGTGTATGCACTGGAGATAGATAGGAGTGCTTAACATGTCGAGAGACTACTAAATTTTCTTGCACGATTGTTTGGTTGCATCCAGAGTCTACCAGGCCTGTTACCTCAGACCCAATGACCCATACTAGGATTAGCATCTTGGCTGGGTGCTGTCTGCAAGCCTTAATGCCTGGTCTGGGTCCAGGTCTGGCTATAGCTGCAGTCCATAAAGGGGTATCCCTACCTAAAGTGTCCTTTCTGTCCACACTCAAAACAGTTACCCTTTGGAGCTGTGGCTGGCTGGCCCTCCTCTGGGATTGTGGGGGTTTCCCAGGGGGCATTTACCCCCCTTGATCCCCTTGCAGCTCCACCTTGATGTTGGGGATCAGGCCCCGTGGACAGGAGCAATCTAAAGTGGAGCATCCAATTAGTAATCCTGGGCTCTCCCCCACAGCCTGGCCTCAACTATGTGTCGGTGTCCTGAGTTCAGGTGCCTTGGTCCTAAGCATCAGCGAGGCCGGACCCTCTGCAGCCACATAATTCTCCATTAGGGTTACGACCTCTGCCAATGTTGCTGGTCGAGGGCGCTTCACCCATCCTCTCCCACCAGCCTGGAGAACCTGGATGAACTGCTCCAGCATGATAGGCTCTGCGACTTGTACTCCAGTCTGCTTCTTGGTGTCCAGCCAGTGCCAACGCTGTTCTTTCAGGCACTGTGCCACTACCCCAACCACGCTCCCGGTGGGTATTTTTCCTTCCTGAATCATTGGTGGAATGTCTCGGGGTTGATAACTATGTAGTCTAAAATGGCTGCTTTTACACTAACGTAATCCAGTGTCTCTATAGGGTCCAGGATCCTGTAGGTGACTTGGGCAGGTCCCATCAAATACGGGGCTATGAGGACAGCCCAGTGTTCCTATGGCCAGCACGCTGCAGCAGCCAACTCCTCAAAGGTAGCCAAGAAGGCTTCTGGGTCACCCTCATGACCCATTTTCATGAGCTTGTCGGGCAGCCCAGGGGGAGGGACATCACCTGAGTGTCCTGGCAACGCAGCGTTAGATGTGCTCTGGGCCTTCAGGATTTCCGCTAATGTTGCGTAGGCATTGCTGTTGCTCCTGCTGCTGTGCTGCCAGCTCTCTGAGTAGCTGCTGCTGGGCTGCTTGCTGTTGCTGCCGGCAGTTATCAGTTGCAGTAGCTGCCCCTTGTTGTTGCTGTTTTTGGAATGCCTGCTGGTGTTGGCTCGCTGTTATCCATTTAATCAGCTTTTCTGCATCCATGGTCTCCTTTGGGCCAGTTTTGTTGGTAGGCGCACCATCCTCCTATCGGAACTGGATTGATGCCCCATGTTCACCACCAGTTGTCAGGGTCTTTGGTGGTCAATCCCCGGCGGTATTGCCTAGTGTCGAGAGTCTAAGGCTGGTGGTAGGGGAACCCAGGCCCTCCTACTTCAGCAGGTGCAACCTAGGGCCCTGTGACTGGTCAGTTGGATCTGCAGCCTAGTGTGCAGACACCCCCCCACCCCAAAGCCTGGTCCCTGGGTCATTTCCTACCACATCCTCAGCCTCCTTCAAAGCCACAGCAAGGGTTGGCTTATGAACTCACTGGGCGGGGGGGTGGGGTGTTCTCATTGACTGTGATCTGGAGGCTCTTCTTCAGTTGTGGCCTCCTGGCCCTGATCTCCATAGGGATCTTTGGTGGCTCTGCAGCGGGGTCTGGTCCTGGTGGTGTGGAGCTCCTGTGGTCTCTCTGCAGGAACTGCCAGCATAGGACTGCGCCCCTGCTCTGCCTGAGCTGGGACATCCCCCTTTGAGCTCTGCCTCCATCATGAGCATGCCCAGCAGGTGTAGCTGAGCATGATCTTCTGGGCCCAAAGCTGCTTGTTAACTCTTGGTTCCCTGGTGTGGGGTTTATACAACTAATCACAGACTCCCACAATGAAAACAGGTCATGTCCTCAGTGGCAACAAACACATATATAGTCACACTTCCCAATCCTATACTTCAGGGAAACCTTTAAAACTTTGGAAGCATTTTTTAAACAAAGAATCATAGAACTGGAAGGGACCTGCTCTTAAAAGTCTCTAATGATACAGATTCCACAGCCTCCCTAAGCAATTTATTCCAGTGCTTACCTACCCTGACAGTTAGGAAGTTTTTCCTAATGTCCTACCTAAACCGCCCTAGCTGCAATTTAAGCCCATTGCTTCTTGTCCTATCCTCAGAAGTTAATGAACAATTTTTCCCCCTCCTCCTTGTAACAACCTTTTATGTACTTGAAAACTATCATCATGTCCCCTCTCAGTCTTCTCTTCTTTAGACTAAAACCCAGTTTTTTCAATCTTCCCTCATAGATCATATTTTCTAGACCTTTAATCATTTTTGTTGCTCTTCTATGGATTTTCTCCAGTTTGTCCACATCTTTTCTGAAATGTGACATTCAGAACTGAGCACAATATTCCAGTTGAGGCCTAATCAGCACATAGTGGAGCAGAAGAATTACTTCTCCTGTCTTGCTTACAACACTCTTGCTAATACATCTGTGACGGGGCTGAGACTCACCACCATGGTGCCTCCTGTTATAACTCTGGGAATTAACTCAGTTCATGTGGAGTGCTCTCTGCTGGCAGTATCCTGTCCATCTCTCACCCTCTGTTAGCATCCAGACCCACATTGCTCCCTTCTCATAGCATCATCTTCAGGACACCGCCCTCTGGCAGTGCCCCTAGTCCATACTCACCCCCTTCCCAGGGTGGGGTGGTTAACAGCAGTCTTTTCTCTTTACCCCAGCTTCAGTGGTCAACCACCTCCCCAAAATCTAACCCCTTCTATCAGGGGTCAGATGCAGTCTGCTGTGGCCACACCTACTGGCCAGGTGTAGTACAAGGGGGAAGGGAGGACCCAGACCCACCCTCTACTCTGTGTCCCAGCCCAGGTACCCTTTAACAGCCACCTCCCTGCTCGCCTTCGCTCCCCTTGTCCACTTCTCCTCTCTGGGCTGCTTCCTCTTCAGCCCCCTTGCATGCCCTTCTATCAGGGCCTGCAGCCTGGCAGGTATTGGACTGGAGCTCTCCTCAGCTCCCCCAAGCCTGTGCTGGTCTCCTTCACTCAGGAGACAGACCTTCTCCCTTGAAGGTCTAGAAGAGACTGCTTGCCTCTGGCCTGGGCAGCCTTTATATAGGGCCTAGCCTGGCCCTGATTGGCTGCCTCTTGCTCAGCCCTGATTGGCTCCCCGCAGGCCCTCTCTGATTGGCTGCCTGTCTGCGCAGCCGCTCTGGCCTTCTGTAGCCCAATCTGGCCTGGGGGTGGGGCACTGCCTCACCACAACATCCCAGAATGATGTTTGCTTTTTCTGCAACAATGGTACACTGTTGACTCATATTTAGCTTGTGATCCACTGTAGCCCCAGATCGTTTTCCGCAGTACTCCTTCCTAGGCAGTGATTTCCCATTTGGTATGTGTGCAACTGATTGTTCCTTCCTAAGTGGAGTACTTTGCATTTGTCCTTATTGAATTTCATCCTGTTTACTTCATACCATTTCTCCAGTTTGTCCACATTATTTTGAATTTTAATCCTATCCTCCAAAGCACTTGCAACCCCTCCCAGCTTGGGATTGTCCGCAAACTTTATAAATTTATTCTGTATGCCATTTTCTAAATCATTGATGAAGTTATTGAACAGAACCAGACCCAGAACTGATTCCTGTGGACCCCACTTGATATGCCCTTCTAGCTTGACTGTGAACCACTGATAACTACTCTCTGTGAACAGTTTTCCAACCAGTTAAGCACCCACCTTATAATAGCTCCATCTAGGTTGTACTTCCCTAGTTTGTTTATGAGAAGGTCATGCAAGACAGTATCAAAAGCCTTACTAGAGTCAAGATATACCACATCTACCACTTCCCCCTCCCCCCCATCCACAAGACTTGCTACCTGTCAAAGAAAGCTATTAGATTGATTTGACATGATTTGTTCTTGACAAATCCATGCTGACTGTTACTTATCACCTTATTATCATCTAGGTGTCTGCAAATTGATTACTTAATTATTTGCTCTATTATCTTTCCAGATACTGAAGTTAAACTGACCGGTCTGTAATTCCCTGGATTGTCTTTATGTGCCTTTTTATAGATTGGCACTCTGTTTGCCCTTTTCCAGTCCTCTGAAATCTCTCCCATCTTCTATGACTTTTCAAAGATAATAACTAATGGCTCTGATATCTCCTCAGTCAGCTCCTTGAGTATTCTAGAGAGACATGCCAAACGCGCGTGTGCAAAAAAAAAAAAAACACCATGGAAATTAAGCTTGTTTTTGGCCTAATTGGCTTGTGAGTTGCTTGTTGGCAAATTTTTGGCTTGTAGCTTGTTGCTTGTTGTAGCTTGTTCCTTCTTTTTTTTTTATCAGCTCGCAGCGAGTAGGAGCAAGGGGGGGGCAAGCGGGGCAACGGTTTAGAGAGTCAGGGGTGCACAGCGGGCCCACCACAGTCCCAGATTGCATGCCGGGGAGGGGGGGAATCTAGTCACATAGAGTGTTGAGGTTCTTAGAGATTGGCTTGTTTTGGCCTTGTTTTGAAATGGTATTAGTTTGATTTTTGGCTCATTGTGAGTCAGGATGCTTATTTACCGTGTGAAAGTTAGCAACTGTGATTCTAGGATGTATTTCATGAGGCCCTGCCGATCTGAAGACATTTAACTTGTCTAAAAGAAAAGGAGTACTTGTGGCACCTTAGAGACTAACAAATTTATTAGAGCATAAGCTTTCGTGAGCTACAGCTCACTTCATCGGATGCATTTGGTGGCATCCGATGAAGTGAGCTGTAGCTCACGAAAGCTTATGCTCTAATAAATTTGTTAGTCTCTAAGGTGCCACAAGTACTCCTTTTCTTTTTGCGAATACAGACTAACACGGCTGCTACTCTGAAACCTGTAACTTGTCTAAGTAATTTTTAATGTGTTCTTTCCCTATTTTGGCTTCTGATCCTACATAATTTTCACTGGTATTCATTAAGTTAGATGTTCAGTTGCTACTAAACTTGTTGATGAAAACAGAAACAAAAGAGTCATTTAGCACTTCTGCCATTTCCACATTTTCTGTTATTTGTTTTTCCCCCCTCATTGAGTAATGGTCTGTGTTATATCCTTGGGGGCAACAGTTTTAGGAAGAAATCACTGGAGACAGAGAGAGCTGTAAACCTTAAAAGCAGCCATTTATTGCCACTCACTGAACTAACCAAACACCAGCCAAAACTGACTGGGCTATCCCCTAATAATCTAACTCAGTTGCCATAGCAACACAAGTTTCTATTACCACGACAAGCAAATACACAACAGTCTGACCCTGGTCTTCTTTTTGCTTCTAATGTATTTGTAGAATGTTTTCTTGTTACCCTTTATGTCTCTAATGAATGTAATCTCATTTTGTGCCTTGGCCTCTCGAATTTTGTCCCTGCATGCTTGTGGGGTTTTTTTATATTCATCCTTTGTAATTTGACCTAGTTTCCACTTCTTGTAGGACTCTTTTTTGAGTTTCAGATCATTGAAGATCTGCTGGTTAAACCAGGGTGGTCTCTTGCCATACTTCCTATCTATTCTACGCAGTGGGATAGTTTGTTCTTTTACCTGCCTACGAAGGCACAAGACATGCTGAACCTCTGGGGCTTTTCAAATTAATTCTCCTGATAGGGCTAGTGATCTTACTGTAACTAGCCAGATCTCTAGCCAACTGCTTATTTCCTAAAAAAGGAGGAACATTAGAGACAGTGACTTTAACAGCAGGTGTTGGGAGCAGCAAAACAGGGACAAAAACACCTTGCACAACAATCCCCTACACAACCACCTGCTCAACTAGGCTAAGCAAGACAATAAACACAAAAACCACCTTACTCATGTGGAACGTGTACATCACATTTTTAAACCCAATCACCTTCCCCACAGCTAGAACACATTCCCCCCCAGAGGCAGAGTCTGGAGGCAAAATCCACAACCCAGGGCCATGTGTTAAATCAGGGGTGGGCACACTTTTTGGCCCGAGAGCCACATTGGGATGCGAAACTGTATGGAGGGCCAGGTAGGGAAGGCTGTGCTTCCCCCCAGATAGTCTGGCCCCGCCCCCATTTGCCCTCTCTCACTTCCTGCCCCCTGACTGCCCCCCTCAGAACCTCCGACCCATCCAACCCCCCAATCCTTGTGCCCTGACTGTCCCCCGGGACCCCCTACCCCTTATCCAACCCCTCGCCCCCGCCCCTTTACCATGCTGCTCAGAGCAGCAGGAGCTCGCACCCCGCTGCCTGGACGGAGCCAGCCGCGTTGTCCGCAGGGCGAGCTTAGGTTGCAGGGGAGGGGGGACAGCAGAGGAGGGGCTGGGGGCTAGCCTCCCCAACCAGGAGCTCAAGGGCCAGGCAGGATGGTCCCGTGGGCCGTAGTTTGCCCACCTCTGCATTAAACCCTCAGAATCTGCAACAAACTGAGGTCTCTGTCCCCCCAGTACAGAGAGCAGACAAAAGCCTGCTAAAACGAACAAAGTCCTGAAATTAAATCCCAAACTCCAAAACTAAAACACAAAAAACCAAATCTCCATATCCCCAGCAGAAAGAACAGCAAAGTACACCTACTCTCCAGAGGTGGATTAAGGTTTTGTGGGACCCTGGGCCAGAACAAGTGGGGGGCCCCTCCCCATCCCTTCTGCCTGCGGTCCCACCCCCATTCCACCCCTTCCACCTGCAGTCCCGCCCATGGCTCCATCCTGTTCTGCTCCTTCCATCTGTGGCCTCACCCCGTTCCACCCACAGCCCCACCCCTTTCACCCCTGCCACCCCCTCCCCTGCAAACACACACTGCAGCCAGCAATCCATTTGCTTCTTTCTGCCCATCCTAGACTGGAAAAGCTCTGTTTCCCATGCCAAGGCCCCGTGGCCGCAGCCGGGAGTGACAGCTCCCCTAGTCCTCAAGCTGTGGCAGGAAGCAAGAATGCCTCCAGTCCCAGGGCCGCAGCTGCGGTCAGGCTGCGGGGGCTTCCCCCATGCCGCCTGGCACTTATGCCAGGAATAGGGTCAGGGCATGGAGGCTTCCCCCTGCCCCTCCCAGTGCTGCTACCTGGGTTCGGGTGTTGGGGCTTCCTCTGCCCCACCCGCCAAGCGTCTCTGCCAGAGATTCCGGGCTTCCACCACCCGGTGGCAGATTTTTTTCCAGGGCCCCCCAATTGGCCAGGGTCCCATCGGGTCCAGTGGCTAATCCACCACTGCCACTTTCAGCCTCGCTCCAACAATCCTCTGAGAGTGACAAAGAGAGAGAGAGAGAGAGAGAGAGAGAGTAACAGGAAAATGGAGAGAGAGAGAGAAACAATGTGCTTTCTACAGGGATTTGTTCGACACTAGTAAATCAACTCTGAGAATTCGGCAGGTTGTCAAATTATAACCCAGGGCCCTGGTGCTTCCTGTTACCTAGGAGTGCCTGGGAGCAGATAACAGCAGGTATTGGTGTTGCAGCCATACCTGTGCTTTTTCATTAATTTGACAGAGCACAGCAGTTTATGGACAGGTAGTGAGAAGCATGCATTCCTTTAGCATGGGGAGAATGACTCTTGTGATTTCTAAGCTCTGGAGTTTTTAATAAAAGTTAAACAGTTGCTAGGGAAATCCAGGTGAGTCCTGGCAGTGCTTCAATGTGCGAGAGAATAGCAGGAAGATAGGGTGGGGGAGAAAGAGACTAAGGCTATGTTTACACTTACTGCGATATAACTTATGTCGTTCGGGGTGCGAAAAAGCCACCCCCTTGAGCGACGTAAGTTACACCGACCTAAGGATTGGTGTAAGACAGTGCTACATCTGCAGGAGAGCTTCTCCCGCCAACATAGCTACCTCCACTCGCTGGGCTGGAGTAGTGAAGCTGATGGGGGAGCTCTCTCCTGTCGGCTTAGAGCGGTTACATTAGAGCAGGGGTTCTCAAACTGTGGGTCAGGACCCCAAAGGGGGGCATGCTCCCATTTTAATGGGGTCACCAGGGCTGGTGTTAGACTTGCTGGGGACTGGGGCTGAAGCCAAAGCCTGAGCCCCAGTGCCCGGGGTTGAAGCTCAAGGGCTTCAGCCCTGTGTGCCATGGCTTGGGCTTTGGCTTCAGCCCCCGCACTCAGGGCTAAAACCCTCGGGAGTCAGCTTTTGCCCCCCCCCCAGTCTGGGGCAGGGGGGCTCAGGCTTCATCTTTGGCTCCTTGCCCAGGCCGGCGGATCGTGGGCTGATCTCAGGCTTCAGTCTCCCCGCCCAGGCCATCAGATCTCAGGCTTCAGTCCCCCGTCCTGGGGTCGTGTCATAACTTTTGTTGTCAGAAAGGGGTCACAGTACAATGAAGTTTGAGAACGCCTGCATTAGAGAGCTTAAAGTGTAGCCATAACCTAAAGCAATGGGGAAAGAGCAAATGGCTGAGTGAGAGGGGAAAAAGTGTGACAGAGGAGGGAGTGAAAGAGAAGGGGGGAGACCCAGGAGAGAGAAGGCGGCAGATGAGAGGGAGAGAGGGTTTCTGCACTGGATGGCAGAGTGAAACAGGACACACGTGTATGACATAGATACTGGGAATCCATCCCTGGCACTGGCCCATCCAGAGGGAACGGAGGAGCTGGCTCTCTTTGGATCATAATAAACTGGAATGAGGGTGTGGGCTGCTTCTCCTCACCCCCCCCTCCTCTCATTCCATCCGCATTATACCACCAAATCCTGCTACTTCTCTCTGTTTTTTTCTAAAATTGTATTTTGAAGACGACCAAAAGTGGAACGTTTTCTGGGAGTGGCTGTATGCCTCACACTCCAGCCAAAGTAGAGGACCAGCCAAAGGGGGAAGAGACAGCGTCTGCAGCCGAAGAGAGTGGAGATCGTGGACAACAGTGAGTGAAGGAGACTCTATCCCTTTCCCCAACACCCCAAAGAATAAGTTCCCGAGAGAAGGGGGAGGAGGGAGATAATGATGGGAAACTTTTCTAAGGGTTCCAGGCAATAACATGAGCAAACGGGTGAGAAAAAGAGAGGGAGGGGGATGAATATTTGGGGTGGATGGATGGGGAGAGAGAACAAATGGAGGGAGAGAGAAAATTAATTGAGAGGGGAGGTGGAAGGAGAAAGAAAGAGGGCAGACAGGATGCTATCTCCAATCCAAAATGTCTAGGGAAGGAGCTGGAGAATGGCAGTGACAGAGCAGGAGGGAGATAGATGGAGGGAGAGAGGACGAGGAGAAGGAGTGCGTCTGGGAGAGGGATTTGCAGTCAGTGGGTGAGGACAGTGTCTGGCCTGCAGGGGGAATGTCTCCCTGTTCCTGGTGCAGTTTGTGCCAGACTCTCATCTGACCCCTCTCTCTTTCACTTTGTAGGAATGATGACTTTTGGAGCCCGTGCACTGCTGGGCATCATAGCCCTCTCTGTCCTCCCAGCTGGTGAGTCACCGCCCCATGGAAGCCACATCAGGGCTCTCTCCCGTTTCTTTGCCACGTGGAGGCTCACACAGAGACCACTGTTCAGTGACAAGACAGGAAGAACACACACACACACACAGATGGAGAGTGACAGGGAAAGAAAAAGGGGAGAGTGCAGGAGAGGATGGAGAGAATGCTGGAGGGAAGTTTGAGAAGCAGTGATCAGTGCCCATATAGTCTTCTTCTCCTAAGTAGCATGGATAGGAGCAGAGAGAGGTTCAGGGAGTGAGCAGAGGAGAAATGCATGTATGCAGATTGTTCCCCTACCAAGCATAGTTGCCATTTCGCTTGGTTCTGCCTGGTTGGTGGGATGAATGGAAACAGGTTGGAGTGGCCAGGCAGAGATGGAGGAGTCAGTGAACAGCTCCTCTAAATATTATGAGCCTCCTCTCACACTGGTGTAAATCAAGAGGGGCTCCTTGCAGTCAATGAGTTACACAGGCGTGACATAGATGTATGTGAGAGGTGGCTTAGGACCAATGTTTAGAAAAAGGTGTAGCTGTAGTATGTGCTCAGTAGGGAGCACAATGTATTCTCAGCAGGATATGATAGGGGGCAGCAGATAGTTGGAACCCTGGTCTCCCAGACACTGCCTGGGGCAGTGTCTCAGACCGGGTATGACAGGTTTCAGAGTAGCAGCCCTGTTAGTCTGTATTCGCAAAAAGAAAAGGAGTACTTGTGGCACCTTAGAGACTAACAAATTTATTAGAGCATAAGCTTTCGTGAGCTACAGCTCACTTCATCGGATGCATTATGGTATCATCATCGGGTATGAAGAGCACGTCCAGCTGGTCCATGGCACTTGTTCTGTCACAGTGGTGAGAAAAAATATCAGTCTTCAAGCACTGATGCTTTCTGCTGGTTGTTCCCCATTCCTGGCCTCATTGGCTTTCCAGAGGCTTTTCTGACCAGTTAAGCTCAGGATTCCAAGCTTCTCTTCACCTGCTGCTTCATCTGTCTGTGCTCTGAGTTTCTTTGTCATAAATTCAGGTGGGATTAAATTTGCAGATGACACCAAAATTGGAGAAGGCAGCACCAAACTGAAGAGTAAGCTGGAGAGAGT
The DNA here is from genome assembly GCF_009764565.3 of Dermochelys coriacea. Classification (NCBI taxonomy): domain Eukaryota; kingdom Metazoa; phylum Chordata; order Testudines; family Dermochelyidae; genus Dermochelys; species Dermochelys coriacea. The sequence continues at coordinate 217,588,961 of NC_050068.2, forward strand.
GGAGAAGAGAATGAGGAATGATTCCATCTTAATGGACAGAGAGTGCTGTACCCAAGAAGAGAGAGAACCAGGGTATAGGTATCGAATAGGGGATATAGCCCGACAGTTGCACCCTTCACATTAAAGCAAGTTTATTCCATTCTCCCATCATTAGAGATCAGCCTGTGTTGAAATGTTTGGATCTAGAGAGGGACATCCCCATTATTCAGTGGCTGTTTCGATCTGGCATGTTTCTGTTCCTAATAGTACTTTTTCCCATAAGCAAGTACTTTAGCTATCACAGAGCAAATGTGAGCTGGTAACTCATAGAGCAAGGAGGAGAGGCAGCCCTTGCACAATCTTGATCTTAAAGGTGACTTGGAAAGTAAAAAGAAAAAGAGATTGTGTCCTTTTTGGTGTTTTTCTGATGCACAAACAAGGCTTGAAAGGGTTTTTTCCTCCTTGTTTTTTACCCCAGGCCAAGTCAACGCTAAAAAGTTAGGTTGACCCAGCTACATTGCTCAGGGGGGTGAAAAATCCACACCCCGAGTGGTGTAGTTAAGCTGACCCAACCCCTGTTGTAGACTGCGCTAGGTTGACGGAAGAATTCTTGAACTGACCTAGCTACTGCCTCTGAGAGAGGTGCATAATCTATGCCAGTGAGATAACCTCTCCTGTCCGGTTAGGTAGTGTTTACACTGAAGTGCTACAGCGGCACCAGTACAGCAAGTGCTGCTGAAGCATTTCAAGTATAGACAAGCCCTTAGAAATATCAGGAATGTCCAGGTTGGTCATTTTGTTTTGTTGAAGGGTTAGTTGGAGATTTAGATAACTGGAGTGCGGCTTTTTCACCCTCCTAAGGGGTGAGGGTGCCACATCTTTAACAATGAGTGCTTTCCTCCTAAGTGTTTGTCACGAGTTTGAATTAAGTAGGTGTTAATACAAGCAAACAAATTAAACAGCCTAATAAGAAATCCCTCTCCCTCTTGAATTTTATAATGCTTGGATTTTATAATCAGACCAATTTTCTAGTTGTCCTTAGTCTTCTGGAGAGGAAAGGCTAGACAAGAAGTGAATTTCTAATGTAGAAAATAAGCAGACTTTATAAAATGTTCAGCATGTCAGACCTTCCTTCTGCATCACAAAGAGAGAAAAAAGGGCACAAGCCCATTTCCCCTGCTTTGCATGTTACCATTAAGAGATGGGCCAGAGTAGGAACAGCTTTGAGAAGCAGTGGGTTATTGTACCTGGGTGATGTGTGTAATACCTGGCACTTCCTGGATCAGTGGCCAGTGAAGGTGGCCAGCTGCACAGCTATTGCTGGGGACTCCACTGGGACAGGACACAGAGGGTCTTGAGAAAACTCTTGAAATGTGGCAGAGTAGGATTATGCCCACGGGCCCAGTTCTCCCTCTGCAGGATACAAGTAACTGTTACTGAAGTAAGAGATAAATAGGGCACTCAATCCCCAGTCCTGTAGTCCTTACTCACACAAAGCTCCCAGTGACTTCAGTGATAACTCTGATGGAATGAGGGTAGAAAGCTCAAGGGCATAGTTTATAGGGCATAGTTTGACAGGGCCAGTGGGGTATATTATACAGTGAGTCATTCCTACATCTGTCCTAGGTCTAATTTGCTCTGCACTACCCTGTATCACCAGCCTTTTCCTACCAATTCCCCCCACCCTCCAGTTATGCAGATGTTTTCCTCCTCCCTTGTTTAGCAGAAAACTTTCACCCGTTTCGAGCTGCCTAAAGAAGCAGCTCTCTTGTCATTGGCATTTTGAAAGTGAACAGTGTATCTCAGTTTCTGTTCCTCCTCTGTTACACTGAGCGCACAGGTGGCATCCATTGCTCTCTGCCTGTCCCTTTTTCTCACCTTATAATATGCCTGGATGTAAATGATCTTCCAGCCTATTGTCAGGGAATGTATGGTGCTACATAACAGAGGGGAAAGATAGTCTGGTGGTTACAGCTGTTGACTGGGCACCAGGAGACCTACCTTCTGTTCCTTACTGTGCCCATGATTAGCTCTGTGACCTCGGGTGAGTCACTTCCTCACTCAGTGCCTCAGTTCCCTCTCCTATACAATAGGGAGTGTGATACTTAACCTACCTCAGAGGGGGATTGTGAAGCTTAATTTGCTAATGTTTGTAAAATGCAACAAGGTTTGCAAATGGTGCTGCGGAAATGCAAAGTCTGGGAACAAATCTGTGGCCCCTTACAACTCCACAGCTGTTACTCTTGTGCCCACTCCGACATGTATGGTAGAGCTCTTGCTCTGACACTTCTTAAACTAAAGGGCAATCTCCTTTATGTATTAGCAATATAGATCCTAAGACTAGAGTTGAGCAGTTCTCATTTGATCCAGTGAAAGGCAGTGGTCTCCTGTACATACATTAACTAGTTCATGGCAGTATTATTATTAATTATAATTATATCGACTCCAGTTTATGGAAATCCCCCTTCTGTCTTTTCCCCACTTTCCCCTCTCCTACCTTATTTTGCAGACTGGTTTCTACCTATGGTCAACTGTCAAGAAGTCCCAACAAGTAAGTCTTGCTGTCTGCTCTGTGTGTGTGTGTGTGTGTGTGTGCGTATGCGCATGACCTGAAAGAAAACCAAGGTACTGGTTAATCAGTAAGAAGTGCTAATCCCAATTCCCCAGTATGGTGCTGGGGGTATTAAGATTTTGGGGGTGTTCTCCTTTGTACGTAGCCTAAAATAGGCACACCAATCACTCAAGGCTGTTAAAAATCTGATGGTACTTTGTGCAGGGAGAGGTGTGTTGGTCCTAACATCCTGGATAATCATATTCTATCTCACTGCTATTCAGTTCTTTACTTCCTGGCCTCAGCTGTTGTGTAGTGCAGTTATGCAATGTTAAACAGCTGTCACATTCTACCCCAGACATGGTGGTTGTTATTAATCATTTGTATTACGATAGCACTCAAAGACCCCATTCGTGATCGATTTCTCATTGCACAAGGTGATTTCCCACACACATAGTAAGAGACAGTCACTGTCCCAAAGAACTTTCAATATAATTTAAGCCAAGACAAGGATAACAGTGATAGTGGTTACAAATTAGCAGGTTTTGAGTCACTAATAGATATTAGGATGTGTGTAGATATATGTGTGTGTATATATACACACAGATACAAATAAATTAATCTCAGCAACCCCCATGGGCTCTCTGCCCAGTCACTACTATTTAGCAATTTACTGTAAGCATCATGATAAAAGTGGATCTCGAGGAGGAATTTGAAGGAGAACAGGGTCATGGCTTTATGGAATAGCTAGGCAAGGGCATTCCCTGCGGAGGGAGTAGCCTGGAAGAAAGCTCAAAAATGTCTGTGGGAGAAGCACCTAAAATGGGTGGTTTCAGAGTAGCAGCCGTGTTAGTCTGTATTTGCAAAAAGAAAAGGAGTACTTGTGGCACCTTAGAGACTAACAAATTTATTTGAGCATAAGCTTTCGTGAGCTACAGCTCATCTGATGAAGTGAGCTGTAGATCACGAAAGCTTATGCTCAAATAAATTTGTTAGTCTCTAAGGTGCCACAAGTATTCCTTTTCTTTTTGCTAAAATGAGTGGTTGAGGTTGGCATCACTGGCAAAGTAAAGTGAGGCAATGCAGGTTTCAGAGTAGCAGCCGTGTTAGTCTGTATTCGCAAAAAAGAAAAGGAGTACTTGTGGCACCTTAGAGACTAACAAATTTATTTGAGCATAAGCTTTCGTGAGCTACAGCTCACTTCATCGGATGCATTCGGTGGAAAATACAGTGGGGAGATTTATATACACACACAGAGAACATGAAACAGTGGGTTTTATCATACACACTGTAAGGAGAGTGATCACTTAAGATGAGCTATTACCAGCAGGAAGGAGGGGGGGAAGGAGAAAAACCTTTTGTGGTGATAATCAAGGTGGGCTATTTCCAGCAAATAACAAGAACGTCTGAGGAACAGTGGGGGGTGGGGTGGGGGGAGAAATAACATGGGGAAATAGTTTTACTTTATGTAATGACTCATCCACTCCCGGTCTCTATTCAAGCCTAAATTAATTGTATCCAGTTTGCAAATTAATTCCAATTCAGCAGTCTCTCGTTGGAATCTTTTTTTGAAGTTTTTTTGTTGAAGGATAGCCCCCTCAGGTCTGTAATTGTGTGACCGGAGAGATTGAAGTGTTCTCCAACTGGTTTTTGAATGTTACAATTCTTGACATCTGATTTGTGTCCATTTATTCTTTTACGTAGAGACTGTCCAGTTTGACCAATGTACATGGCAGAGGGGCATTGCTGGCACATGATGGCATATATCACTCGATTACAGACCTGAGGGTCCTTAATTGGAATTAATTTGCAAACTGGATACAATTAACTTAGGCTTGAATAGAGACTGGGAATGGATGATTCATTACACAAAGTAAAACTATTTCCCCATGTTATTTCTCCCCCCCACTCCACCCCCCACTGTTCCTCAGATGTTCTTGTTAACTGCTGGAAATAGCCTACCTTGCTTGTCACCATGAAAGGTTTTCCTCCCTCCCCCCCCCCCCCCCCCCCCCCCGCTGCTGGTGATGGCTCATCTTAAGTGATCACTCTCCTTACAGTGTGTATGATAAAACCCATTGTTTCATGTTCTCTGTGTGGGTATATAAATCTCCCCACTGTATTTTCCACCAAATGCATCCGATGAATTAAGCTGTAGCTCACGAAAGCTTATGCTCAAATAAATTTGTTAGTCTCTAAGGTGCCACAAGTCCTCCTTTTCTTTTTTTAGATCCTTGATGAATCACATCAGCCACACTATGGAAGAAATGCCAAGATATGGACATGGCGTGGATGTGCAGGAAAAGAGGCAGGGAAGAACCAGAGATATGGCTGTGTTTCAGTGCTGAGTAAATAAGCTCTGTATGTACCAATCTGCAAAGCACTTTAGAGTTCTTCAATAATTCATTATTTATTATGGTTCTGAGTGCATGTATTTCTTTGTGTGCACAGGGATTGTTTGTGAATTGATGCTTTATAGCAAAGGATTGTGAGACAAGGAGGATCCTGGGATCTGACAACTTAACACTGAGTCACTCTCTAACAGTGGGAAGTTAGAGGAACCTTACTGCTATTTCAGTGGTACCCAAGTGTGGAACACTTGGTATATAAGGAGAGCATGGTCTAGTGGTGAAAACAGTGGACTATATGTCAGGAGACCTGGATTCTATTCCTGGCTTTACCACTGACTCACTGTGTAGTTTTGGGCAGGTCACATGATCTCTCTCTGCCTCAGTTTTCCCATCTGTAAAGTGGGATTATGATAGTTACCTACCTCCAAGCAGAGGTGAGAGGATAAATGAGTTAATGTTTATACAGTGCTTTGAAAACATAAGGTGCCACATGACTATGCCCTCTCCTCTCCTCTCAGACTTTACCTTAGCCGGCCATCCCTTAGTCATCTCTCAGCTACACTCCTGCAACACATTCTACTCTCAAAGGCTTCTTGGAAGCTGTGACTTTTGCAGAATGTGGCCACCAAACTTCTGCGTAGGGCACAGGATTGGGAGCATATTACACCCACACTCCACTTGCCCAGCTTTACACCTCTCTGCAGTATGGGCTAGGTTCCATCCAGTTCACCCTGAATTCCCCAGCTGTCCATCCCAAAGGTGAGTGCTGCAGAAACCAGGTGCAGGGCAGCTCCTCAACCTCCAACATCTCTCTCTCCAGTCTGGCCACCCAAGATGGGCCTGAGCTGAGAAGTCGGGATCTGGATCCAGAGTTCTGTAGGGGTTTAGATCTGGGGTTTGTTGATGACCCATCTGTGCCTTTACAATGTCTTTACAATACAACCCTGGAGTTCCCTGCTGTTGTTGGAGTTCTCTCTGCACTCCTCACAGAGAGGTTAGTTTGGGGTGGAGGCGTCCTGGTCTAAAGGAAATGGCTGTTTTATACTTGATCTAGCCTGTGTACACTTTATACTCTGGGGATGGGTGCATTTTAAGAAGCAGTGAAATGTGAAGCTCAGGCTCTGAGCTGAACCTCCTGGGGTGGTTGCAGGGAGGAAGAGACTTCCTGTGAAACAGCAGAGGATTTGGAGAGGTTCACTGACACATCTGGGCAGCACTGTGACTCAAATTACATACATGTTTGCCGACAGCTAGTGGCCCTTTTAGAGTACTCCACGGGACAGATATGTGGAAAATGAGGAGGGCTAGTAATAAGCAGGCTAAAAGGGGGGTGAAGGGAAAAGAAGTAAACAGAGATGGACATATTATTAATTCTTATAGGAATATCCCCCTGATGTGGTCTCTAGCCAATCCCAGGCCAATGGAGGCAGAAAAATCAGTGCCCAGGATAGGGGATATATGGACGCCTCTCTCCCAAGATGAGTGGTCAGAGCAAGATTAGTAATAATTCAGTTTTTGCATGCAAAACACACTGCTATGAGATCCAAGGCTTGCCAGTGAGAGTCCCAAGTCCCAGGAGGGGGTGGATAGAGATGGGGAGAGGCACTGTGTATATATTTACTGGATAGGTTCAGACTATTTTAGGGGCTCATCATGGCAGCTAGAATCATCTGGCCCACTATGGTTAACCAAGCCCAAGTGTAAACCTTTGTAGGAGCCAGAGGAAAGCCTTGAGAGCAGGCCCCAGGCTCTGGAATGCCTATTCAAAGAAGATCAGGAAGAGTCCCTCCCTGATCATCTTGGGGCCTCACTAAAGTACCCACCTCTCCCCCTGCAGCATTTCCGAAGGTATTGGAACAGAAGAAAAGCTACAGTACATTCATAGTGAAAAGCCCAAAGCTGGAATAAATAATAATTATATAATAATATAATGAAGAGCAGGCTGGAGACTGATGGTCTCTTCTAGAAGGATCTCACTGTTTCTGATTATCCCCTCACACCCAGTGCTTAATTTGTACCAGGGCTGAGCCCCGGTACCTCTAGGCGTGGCAGTTCATAGCCTCGGCACCTCTGGGCTTGCCATGTCAGTTATGAAAATAAAAAAAATTGCTTGAGCCCCAGCGCCTCTTTCATTACAAATTAAGCACGGCTCACACCACCTAGACAGAATGGCAAAGAACGCTTTAGAAATGCTGGAGAAAGATTAGTGCCTTTCATGGTGTCAAGTATCAGGGGGTGGCCGCGTGAGTCTGTATCTACAAAAACAACAAGGAGTCCGATGGCACCTTAAAGACTAACAGATTTATTTGGGCATAAGCTTTCGTGGATAAAAAACCCACTTCTTCAGATGCATGGAGTGAAAATTACAGATGGAGGCATTATTATACACTGTACAATATACACTATATATATATTATCTGAAGAAGTGGGTTTTTTACCCACGAAAGCTTATGCCCAAATAAATCTGTTAGTCTTTAAGGTGCCATCGGACTCCTTGTTGTTTTTGTAGAGAAAGATTGAGAATCAGGCTATGTCTACACTACAAGCCAGGAGTGTGATCACCAGCTTGTGTACACATACTCGCATTAACTTGATGAGAGCTAGTGCTAGTGTAAATAGTAGCATAGCCATGGTAGCATGGGCAGGTGCAGCACAGCTTAGCCATGCCGAGTGCAAACCCACCTGAAACCCCTGGACACGTACTCAGCAGGGCTAAGCCATGCCACCACTGCTGCTGCCTGTGCTATCTCGGCTACACTGGTATTTATACCTGCTCTAGCTCTCATCAAGCTAGCTTGAGTATGTGCATGCCAGCTGGGAATCATACCCCTAACTCGTAGTGTAGACGTAGCCTCAGAGAGAACATCAGATAGATAGAGGGTGTATGTTTGATGTGAATTAGTGGTGATGCAGTTCAGAAGGGGAATGCAGCTTTTTGCCATCAGTGAGTCAGGTTCAAATGGGACCTAAGGGCACAACTGGAAGGACTTTTACTGGGGCAAAACTTAGTCCTTTTTGGTGCTCATCATACAAAAATCAGCATACAGAGAGACTTAAGGGCTGGAATAGCAGGGGGGCTGCAGGGCAAGACTGAGTGAGGAGCATTGGCAGAGCTGTGTGGGGAGCCCAGCACTGGAATAGCAGGGGGGCTGCAGGGCAGGACTGAGAAGCATTGGCAAAGCTGGGGTGGGGGGACCAAAAACTCAAAGCAGGATCTTTCAGATCATTCTCTCTTTTTTTCAGTTGTGCCTGACATAGAACCTGTCACTGATGACTTTGGTAAGTTCATTCTTCTGACAATAGTGGGACCACTCGGGGCCTTCCTTTCCCTATTCCCAGCTGTATCACCACTAGAGATCCGCTTCACCTCATACACAGAGTCCAACTTTCTCCATTGCCCCTAACTCCAGCTGTAACTCTCCAGAAATTCCTCTTTCTTTACACACTTGTTTTTTGTCAACAGGTCTGCCTGATACTGAAGGCATAATAGCAGATGAACAAGGTGCGTACAACTGCTTTATTAATATAAATAATGTCTGTCTTTTGAAGGAGACATTAACCTGATCTTCCTTCTGGCCTGTCTCTGGGTCGGTACCTAAGGCTGACACCCCAAGGCAGGATTTGATCAAGGGTGGAGAGGAACTGCACTATTAGAAGGAATGTGAGCTCCCTTTTGCCCCACCTCTGGGGGTACCAGTGCCCATACCACAGGACATTAGTGGGGCAAAGGATACTGCTTTGTTAAAGAAGCTGCTGTCCCTTGGGTAAGACATTCCCCGTGCTCCCTCCTTTACACTTAAGGCCCCCTGTTTTTCACTGTCTATTTTAGAAAATAGCAAATAATCCAAAATTCACAAATCCTTTGTTTTCTAGTTCCAGCTGCCAGTGTAAACACAACAGAGATACCAGGTATGTTTAGTTTTGAGATTCAAAGTAGGGGACATGGAGCTGTCACCTTTAGAGCATCATTTCCTATCCAGTGAGAACATAGAAATAGCCAGATTGGATCAGACCAGACCTGACCAGATTCATTTGGGCAGTACTAGATGCTTCAGAGGGAGGTGCAAGTACTGGTCACTGTCGGAAGACAGGATACTGGATTAGATGGACCATTGGTCTGACGCAGTATGGCTGTTCTTATATTCAAGTAACCCCATACTGGACAGTTATGGAATAATCTGCGCACAGGGAAAGTTTCTTCCTGACCCCACAAGAAATGTGGCTGAGTTCTAACCTGAATCATGAGGTTTTATATCCTTTATAAATCTGTATCTTAAATAATATGGCTACAGATGATATTATTTGCATAAATGTCCATTCAGAATTATTCTAAACACTGAGTAATATTCTGCTAGTAAGTTCCACAGGTTAATTGTATACTGTACTGAATGTTCTCTTGTTTTTTTAATTATGAGCTAAGGGGAATAGAAACGCTTTATCCTCATACTCTAGACCATTTATTATTTAGTATGACACCTTTTTCTTGGCCTCTCTTCTCTAAACAGTCCCAGCACCTCAAGAATATCAGGAAATGGGGTATGGAGCCTTTAATTTCTTGAGCACGAGATCCAATCCAGCCCCAGTTTGAAGGCTTTTGTAAAATGAATTGAGGCTTGCAGTCCAGTGCCTAGTGAACTTGTGTCCACATCACAACCACCATTGTCATTCATTTTCACCTGTGTGTGTTTCCCAGAATGCCGTGAGGAGCAGTTCCCTTGCACACGCCTGTACTCCGTTCACAAACCTGTGAAACAGTGTATCAGTTACCTGTGTGTTACCAGGTAAGAAGCCTGCAATCCCCAGGAGAAAAACCAACTCATTATCACAAAGAGCACATCCAGCTCAGAAAGTGTGCTCTCTATGGAGACACAAGGGTTCTATCACTAGTTCTAGTCCGTAGAAGGGAAGGGAAGTGGGTGAAGTGAATCAATATTTTTGTAACTCTTTGAAGTTGTAAAATGTTCTGTGAGCTATTTATTATTATTTAATTTACGTATTGGGCCAAATCTTGAAGTCCCCACATAGGCAAATGCCTTGTTGACATCTATAGGGTTTTTCCCTTAGTAAGGACTGACTGGAACTCAGGATTTGCCTTCTTGTTTGAAGGATTATTACCTATATTACTTTTTGTTCTTATGAATCTCAGTCTCTCTCTGTTTCTCTCCCGTCCTTGACATGATTCTGGTTGCCACTCATCCCCTCAGTGTGCGTCGCATGTACATAATAAACAAGGAGGTGTGCTCTCGTGTGATCTGCAAGGAGGATGAATTCATGCAAGGTGAGTGACAGCTGGGCTGGGCAGAGGAGCAGCAGAGCAGAGCTCTGGGGAAGGGGAGCAGTCTTGTCCAGGTGTGCTTTCCTTTATAAGAAACTACAGTGCCTGTCAAGTGACATTTCTCTATGGGGGAACTAGTGGTTGATGGGGCAGTGGCACAAGGTGGGCTGGCCTTTAAAGAGGTTGGGGCTCAACTTCCAACCCTCCTGGGCTCCCCTCACTCCCTTCTTAATGACAGGGGTGGCTGTACCACCTTATAAGGTGGTATCATAGAGGGAACCTACACCCATCTCTACTAGAGTGGCCCTGTAACCTACACTGTGCAATCTACAAAATGGAACCTGATGCAACCTCTTCCCTTTTACCTCTCTATTTGGGGGAGATATTTCCCTGCATTCTCCATGCTCTCCCACAACCATGGACACAGTCTTTCCTGTGAACATAGCCCATTTCCCCAAAGTCACAGCTCTTACCAGGGCAGACCTTCCTGATGTGTCCCACTTCTCCACACCAGAAACATTATTAGCAGACTCTTTCCTCTCCTTGTCCCTGCTTCCAGAGTCTGCTTCATAGTAGCCAGCTTCCAGGATTCCTGCTGCCTGTCAAACTGCCCTGGGGTGTCTCTTCCCTGGGCCCTGACTACAGCCGATCATCTTCCTTAGTTAATCAGACTTCACACTGAGAGTCTCACTAACCCTTCCCTTTTGAGAGTCTGGCTTATTAAAGTTCAAAACACCATAAGTTGTTCATCCAGGTTTCTTAGTCTTGTCACTGCTGAGGCTTTCCTCTATCAGGTTTCTGTTCCCTGCAGGTCTCCCTCCCAGATCCACAAAGCAGATGTGTAGAGCTACTCAGCCTAGGCCTTCTCCATGGACTTTTTCTAGCTGTTCAGCTCTTTAGTGGAGCAGTCATTCCCGGATTTGCTCTTCCTGGAGTCTCTTTTCTGACTGAACTCAGGCTGCCCTTATATCCCCTAGCTGACCTTGTTTTCACTCACATACTCCCCATCCTATAACCCTTGTATTCATTCCCTACTCCTGCAGAGGTGGGCTAAGTCTGGCAGAGATGAGGCTGGTTCCCATCCTTGTGACAGGCCTAATTCTGCGGTTTACACACATGAGCTGCAGTGTGTAAATGTATAAACTGAACTTCATGCATGCAGGGTGTAACTGATTATGCTAGCATTCACAGCCAATAATATGGTGTCTAAATTTGTGTTAAAGGGACGGGGTAGCCCTGGTGTAAAAGGGTGCAACTCCACAAAAGACAGTGTCATTGCATCAAGTTACAACAGGTCTGGATTTGATCCTCAGGGCTTGCCTACATGGCAAGTTACTGCATGGCAATCCAGGGTGTGAATCTACAGTGCCCCTGCTAGCTGTGCAGTAATGGCCTGTGTGTTCACTGCAGAAGCTCAGTTAAAGTCCCAGATTGTGGGTTAGCATATTACTAGAGTCACACCTTGGCTTGAGCAGCAATTTGACATGCAGAGAAGCCTGAAGTGTGAGTTATAACCAGAAAAGTGATTCTCTCATTCCCACTCTCTATTCTCCCATCCAGTTGCCGATTTGACTAAGACCTGTGTGCACACAGTGTTGTTACCAATTTAACCATGCCAGTTTAGAAAGGCCATCCCACTCTTCTAGTGTGGATGCAGTTATAGTGGTATACAAGTAGTTATGCTAGTATAGCTTATTTTGGCAAATTTACAGGAATAAGCTATCTATCTATAAACTATACTAAGGGTACGTCTACACTGCCCATGTTACAGCACGGCTGCGGCAGCACCGTGATGTGGGCAGTGCAGACATGCTTTATTGCCAGGGGAGAGCTCTCCTGGTAATTTAAAAAACCCACCCTGAACGAGCGGTGGTAGCTTTATTGGTGGGAGTGCGGCTCCCAGCGATAAACCGCTGGGTATACTGGTGCTTTTCAGTGCTAAAACTTTTGTCGCTCATGGGTGTGTTTTTTCACACCCCTGAATGGCTAAAATTTTAACGCTGAAAATGGCAGTGTAGACACAGCCTTATATAAGCACCTTAGAGTTAGTGAGGCCCTGTGCACAGCTTCATTTTTGGGGGCCCATCCTCAGGAACTAGCCAAGAAAAAAACATTCTCTCATCTCCCCCCCACACACACACACATTTTTCATTCTTTTTTCTTCATCCTCCTCCTATATTATAAGTAAAGGGAAATAAATGAAAATAAAGTGAGATACCTTGATTGGGGCAGGGGGGTGGGGTGCACTAGGGAGTGGGGGGGCGGGCTCTGGGCTGGGGCAGGAGTGTGGGAGGAAGTTTGGGTGCGGGCTCTGGGCTGGGGCGGGGGGGCAGCACAGCTCCCAAAGTGACCGGAACATACACCCCTCCGGCAGTGGCTCCTAGGCCGGGGGGTGGTGGGAAGAGGGGATCTCTGCGCACCACTGTCCACAGGCGTGGCCCCCGCAGCTCCCATTGGCTCCAGCCAATGGGAGCTCTGTAGTTGGCGCTCAGGGTAGGGGCAGCGCGCAGAGACACTCCTTCCCCCCCTGGGGCTGCAGGGACATGCCGGCCCCTTCTGAGAGCGAAGCTGCAGGGAGGGAGGGAGGCAGAGCAGGCAGGGAGCCGCCTTAGCCCGGCTGCTGGCACGTCTCTTTGTGCCCCTTGAGGGGAGGGGGGCAGCGGGTCTCCATGGGCTGCCTGTAGAAGGGGTGTGGCATGCAGAGCTGACTCCCCTCCCGTGCCAGGGGTGCGTGGAGACGTGCCAGCAGCCGGCTGCTTCTGGGAGTATCATGTTGTCCATACTATGGGGTAGTACTTATTTAACTATGTCTGTTTCTAAATGGGTATAGAAAAAAGCAGTAAAAGAAGTGCCTGTAGACCAGTATCAACACATGTTTTTATTGCTGTTAGTCCTGGAGAGCCCATAAAGCTATGGGAGAGCTAGCAAGGATTTATTCTGCCTTGTGCATTATCAGTAGAATCATTAGCTGGCTTCCCATTAAGGAAACTTTATTGCTGGTTGTGATGCAAGAAGCGGAGAGAGTTTACCTGGATTTTCAGGTCCCAGTTTTGAGAATGAGACAGCAGCTTTTAGAAAACTCCTCTTGATTTGTAAACCAAGCTGAAATCAACACAAAAGGAAGAAGCTGGAATCTGAGGATTTGCAGAGTCACTTCTCTGATAGAAATTGCAACTTTAATCCCAAGTTAATATGAACTTCTAGAGATAGGCCAGAGCAGAGAGTTCTGATCTAGACTCAAACATCCCCAAAATTTGGGGACAGGGGAGACAGGCCAAACCAAACCCTTGGATCTGAACAATTAGAAAGATAGGAAGCAGCTCAACTGCAAAATCCACATGTGGATCCAGATCTGAAGTGCCACAAAGCTCTGTATTAACACTGAGAAACACTGGGAATAGATCAAATGAGTAGCAAAATAAATAGTTTAAGCGGGCTCTAGCAATGGGCTTTAAAGATCTTGGTTTCATCTGGAATTTACATGATGTTCCCTAATTAATAGATTAGACTCTACAAATCCTGGGCAAGTCTTTACTCAAAGGCAACCAGGGGAAATCTGATGCAACTCCTCTGAGCTTAAAAAGAGTGGCTTCTGACTTACACTCATGTAAATGAGAGCAGAATCTAGCCCAGTCTTTATCCAGGCAAAACTCCCAGTGACTTCAGTGTGAATTGTGCCTGCATGAATGAATGAATTCTGAGTAAAGGCTTCAGGATTCGCTTCTCTGTCCCATTTAAATCAGTGTCCATCACAAGTTTATATGGACAACATGAAGATTGTATTGCTAATTATTCATGTGATGAACTGAGCTTGAATGAAGTTCTAATCCTCAGTCTTGTGTCTCTCTGCAACTCTCTTCTTTGTCTCCAGATGAGATCTGCCGCCAGCTGGCTGGCCTCCCACCTCGACGCATCCGCCGCTCCGGTCAGCCCCGAGGCCCTCGCTGCCGATGGGGCCAGAACAAGGAGCTGAATAAGCCTGATGCTCTGTGAACTACAAACAGTAGGAGAGAGAGGGGGAAAGGGAAGAGGATAATCCTTGTCAACCCACCATCTACAACCCCAAACAAGTCCTACTGGCCCTTCTGCAACACCAGCTCACTCCCTTCACCCCACGCTTCAGGTGCTGCAGTGCATGGGGTCCTCTCTCTGCTAATAGCTGCTGTCTCTTCTAAAGGGTGCTCATGTTTTTTTATCCCAAACTTGATCTCGCAGGCCGTGATCAGCCTATTTTCCAGAGGTTTTTATAACTGCACTGCTCCTTCTCTTGCTTTTCTCCCCCCCGCCAAGAGATAGATGAAGGTGGGGACAGAATGTAGGTCTCCTACAATGTGCAAACCCTTTGGGAGTTCCAGGCCTGGTCACCACAGCGCTCCTTGGATGGAGCGAACCTGGGTGTCCTGGCCACCTGTGTGACTACACAACTCATTAAATCCTAGGATGCTGGGCCCAGCCCCTGCAGCTCTTCCGGCCCCCAATGGTCAAGGATCCTCAGGACCAGCACTCTGGTAACATTTCAAGAAAGGTCAAGAGTAGGAATCAAATCTGGGGTTCTTGCATGGCATCAGAGTGAAAGTCCTTTGAACATCCCAGCCCAGTCTCAGGGGACTGAGACAGCAGTTTACTACCTGGCAGCCTAGTATTATTCCCTAGGAAACTCCATGCCCCGTCTCTACACTGCTCTCAGTGCCAGAGAAATGACAAGTCTTGACAACCCCCAGCTACAATCCAAGACAAGTCTCACAGGCCCTGCGGGCAATAATTCATTTATAACCACCTCTGGGAAGCTTTGAATCCCTTTGTTACAAGCTATCTGCCTCTGTCATAGGAACAGTAGCCAATGAAGAATCTTTGCTTAGCAGAGCAATCTATTTTTCACAATACAAACATAAAATTTATTAAGAAGCGTACCCGTGTGCCTCCTAGGCCACCCTCTCTGCTCCTCCCAGCTCTGTTCCACACCCACAGCAAAGGTATCACTGCAGACAATCCAAGAAAATGCCAGTTAGAGGCAGTCTGTTTGGCAAGTTGAGCTCTTGTGCCAGGGAAGGGCAAAGGTGAAGAATTGGCACATCATGGAGGTGGGCTAGGATCTTGGTACCTCCTGGTGTGAGGGGCATGGAACATTTGAGTCTTTCAGGTAAAGCGCAGGTTTGTCCTGGATAATTTGGGGAAGTCTTGGCTCAACCCAGGTTTATACACACAAAATACAATGTCACACCTGCCTGAAAAGTCTCTGTGGAATTCCTCTCCCACCCCAGCACCAGGAGCTCTTGCAGCAGGCAGGAAATGCATGTTGGTTTAGCACAGGGAAAAAGAGAGGGAATAAACTATTGGGCACTGGCAGGGTGACTGGGCCCTGTTGCACACTGCAAGGGGATGAGAGCCCCATGGCCAGAGGAATGGGCACACATGCAGAGATAAGCCAGCTGTGTGGAAAGGATTTCATTCCCCTAGCACTGGGCTGTTTCATTGTGGTCTGGGGCAGAGTGGAGGAGGTTTGTGAAATATATTTACAGTGGTGTGATCACTTAACCAGCACCCCATCCTGGCCAGGGGCTGCTTTGCAGGCACCCTGCCCCTTATCTCTTACAGGTCCCTTAAGACCCCCTATCTCTGTTGTGGCTAACCTCACTCCTTTCTCAGTCTGGCTTAATGTCAAACAAAGCTCACAGACCTCAGAGTCCTTAATCACAAAATAACCCAAACAGTCCCTAATGCATCCTCACTATAAAGTCAAAATCACCCACACTGGCTAGCACTGAGCCCTCTGGAACAGCCCCCTCACCAACCATCTCAACCTGAGCCCTACAGCAGCCTGCCGCCTTTTATATTAGAATACCTGATTCTCCTCAGGTGAGGCTCATCTCATCATCAGGATTGTTTTAGGCCCATGCTCTCCAGCTTCCAAGCAAGCCACCCTGTTGCAATACTGAAGGGTCTTAATCACTATAGCAGTGCAACTTAACTATGGCAACAAGGTCAGCTGGGGCCACTCAATTAGGTAGTTTATCTCACTACAGCTAGGGGTGGGGAAGAGAGTAGGCAGAGCTTAGTCTCTAACAAAGGTATTGTTCCCAACTATAAGGGAAGGCTAGTTTGTTTGGTTCCCCACCTCCTGATATATTGGGCATAATTCCACTTGGTAGGAGCAGCATTCTGCTGTATATGGCCTGGGTGACGCAATAAAGGGGAGAGATGGCTAGATACAGGAAGAGTTCTGCTATATAAGGGTAAAATTGCCCTACAGAAAAGCTGCTTCATAGCAGACAAATGTCTACTTTGTACAGAGCAAAGTTGTGTTACATCCTACTTAGAGGAAGATACCCCAATGTAGAGGCAGATTTTTCCTATGCAGAGGCAGGACTCTGCTCTACAGGGGCTGAATTTTTCTCTAGAGACCCACTATATAGGAGAATGAGTTCCAAGGCAAATGGGGAGTTTACCCATCCCTGGGAACTATAGGGGCATAGTTCTCTTATGTAGAAGGCAGAGTTCCTCTATATAGAGACTCAGTACCTAGGGGGCAGAGCTTTGCCCTATGTAGAGGATGAGTTCATACAGAGAGCAGATGCCTGCTACATTGGGAAGAGGTGACTTAAAGCTAGGATTCTGCTCCCATTAAAGTCAATGGCAAAATTCCCATTGACTTCTATAGTGCAGGATCAGGGCCTTAAAGAGACTCCTGCCAATTGGAGGAGGGTGGGTTGAGATAAAAATGTTAGAAGGAGCTCTTCGGCATGGAATTAGAACAAATCTCTTCTCTGAATAGAGAGCTGAATGTAAACATATATAGATATATAAATACATTACATTGTTGCTGTACAGTATATCTAAGTCTCATGTTCACACAGTTTGGGGGAATGCATTAGAAACCTTTGCTGTTGCTTAAATCTCACACTGCATGCCGGGATTGTAAGTGGAATCCCCCTGGGAGAACACTGTCTAAACACTATAGTCCATGTAATGCACATCAAAACATTAAAAGAAAACTTTATTTCTGATTAGTCTTGGCAACTCATGGTTCTGGCTTATTTGTCTCTGCTTTTCCTTTTGTTTCATCCTGACCTCCAGCCAGTTCTGGGCCTTCAGCACAACTCTGCCTGTATACCTCAACGTGTCCCTGCCCTGCAGCACCTCTTGCTATTCCACTGCTGAGATCCCCGCACAGGTCTGCTGATGTCCCTCAATACTGATGTGCAGCACTCCCAGTCCTGGACTTCCCATGCTGCTCTGCAATTGCAACTCATTCCCGATGAGCGGGGCCCTGTGGCATTTCAGTATTTTATCTAGAGATTCCTATAATTTCTGTAGGGCATTTGTTTTCCCAGCTGATTAAACCAGTTTATCCAGAGTTTTAGTTGTGGCCACTGAGGACTAGAATAACTCATGTGCCATCTAAGATTTCACTCTGAGAAAATAATTCCTTAGTAAGAAAACACCCTGCTTTGGTGATGGGAATGTACCACTGTCCAGTTGAAGAAGGGATGGGGATGGAATATATTTTTTCACAACCCAAGCAGAACCTACTGAACCATCTAGACTCAGAAATATGGGTAACTCAGATACATTGCATCACCTAAGAATCACATTTTTATACAAGAAGTAAATGTCTCTCCAGTGCATTCCAGATGAGGATTATGAAGATTTCTCTCTTCTCCCTAAAATGTCTGATTGTCCCATAAACTCATCTGGGACTGACTACACCAGCCATAGAAATGCATTCTCAGGACCTGGGAGATTTCAAGCTCGTGTTTGTTTAGACAGAGTTTCTAGAAACACAGGAAATGCCTATGGCCCAACTAGTCCAGCATCCTGTCTCCAATCCTGTGACCAATGATGCATGCTTCAGAGTATTGTGTAAGATACCCACAATGCACCTCATAGCACAAAACCTTCTTCTTCGAGTTATTGCTCATGTCAATTCCAATTAGGTGTGCGACTTGACGGATACTGCTCCGGGAAAAATCTTCCAGCTGCCGTGCACGCAGCATGCGCACACTGAATTGGAATGGACATGAGCAACACATCTCGAAGAACAACAGTTATGAGAAGGTCAATAACCAATTTTTCCCCTTCAGCAGAAA
Source organism: Dermochelys coriacea (assembly GCF_009764565.3). Classification (NCBI taxonomy): domain Eukaryota; kingdom Metazoa; phylum Chordata; order Testudines; family Dermochelyidae; genus Dermochelys; species Dermochelys coriacea. Next base: position 217,607,204 of record NC_050068.2, read on the forward strand.
TTTCTTCCTTGACTCCAGCTGATTAGTTCATACCTTGAAGCATGAGGATTGATAGCCCTGGTGATATTTACCTTCACTCATATGACTACAGCTGCTATTGTAAACAGGATCCTCTGACTTCATTATCATTTATTACCTGTTCCATTCACTACTCTATAGACTATCTCCTCTCCTTTATAACCTACATAGATGTCCTTAATCTCGCTTGTATAGAGGCTCCTTTGCTATGCCAGCTGCCTGTGGGTATGTCTATACTTCAAGATAGAGGTATAAATTCCAGCTCAAGAAGACATACCCATTCTAGCTCTGATTGAACGAGCATGCTAAAAATAAAGTGTAGCTTTGGTAGCGTTAGGGGCTAGCTGCACCTCATATGTACCCATCTAAGACGCTAGATCTGGAGTTGGGGTGGCTAGCCTCTCCCACCACTGCAACTACACTCTATTTTTAGCACACTACCTTGATCAGAGCTAGCACGGGTATGTCTCCTCAAGCTGGAATTTACACCTCCAGCTTGAAGCATAGACATACCCTGTCTCTGAGCATTCTCTATCCCTAAGGGCCCTGTCTACAACAAACTTTCAACTGAGTTAGGGAATTATGTTTAAGCACAGCTCCAGCTAGCAATGTTTCCCAGGAGGTTTGATTGATCAGAGTGAAAGGGTCCAGAATCACATTTAAAATGCTTTCTAGACTTGGTTGCTGATTGTTTACAGGCACTTCTAACTGGGGTTTGAACTCGGAGTATACAGCACATACCCACTTCCCATGAGTCAGCCACCTGGTTTTGCACATCCTTCCCTTGATGTCAGTATCACTGGCTCATCAGCCCCAGAGGTAACAAATGAAAAACGGCAGTACCATGAGCGGTGGCATACAATCCCATTGTGAAACAGTTGCAGCACTTTTGCCAGCAGAGGGACCCAAAGTCACCACTGAGCTACCCACTGGGAGGAAGGCAGAAGGAACCAATGCTGAGACCTGTTTGCATGCCTAGTTGCGGGGTGGGGGTGGGGTGGGAGAGAGAGAGGCTTTCCTGTTCCCTAACAGGAAGGGGCTCTTACTCCTCCCCAGAAATGGTAGAAAGGGTACGAGGGAGAGGAGGAGAGGAGGGCAGGGCAGGGAACGGCCTGGACAGGGAGCAGCGTTTAGCCAATCCCATCAGCCATTGCCTTTCCAATTGCACGCAAGTGTAACACAACTTACCGTCCCAGAGTACCCCTTGTGGCAAAACCTGGCATTACAGTCTCTCTGCCTCACTCTCCTCCTTGAGTAGGGTTGTCAGGCGTCTGGTTTTCAACTGAAAACTGCCAGCCGAAAAGGGACCCTGTGCTGACGGGGACGTTAAAAGTCCGGTCGGCGGTACAGCGGGACTCAGGCAGGTTCCCTGCTGCCCTGGCTCTGCGTGGCTCCTGGAAGTGGCCGGCATGTCCTGCAGCCCCTAGGCGCAAGTGCAATCAGGGAGGCTCTGTGTGCTGCCCCCACCCCAAGCACCAGCTTCACAGCTCCCATTGGCCGGGAACCTGCCTTAACCCCACTGCGCTGCTGACTGAGAGCCACCTGAGATAAGCGCCGCCCGGCTGGAGCCCAAACCCCCACATGCACCCCCAACCTCCTGCCCCAGGTTGGAACTCCCTCCTGCACCCTAATTGCCTCCCAGAGCCCGCATCCAACCCCCTGCCCCAGCCCTGAGCTCTCTCCCGGATCCCACACCCCATCCTGCAACCCCAACCCCCTGCCCCAGCTCTGAGCCTGCTTCCACACTCCAAACCCGTCGCCCCCAGCCCGGAGCCCACTCCTGCATCCCAAATCCCTCAGCCTTGGCCTTGCCACAGAGCCCACATCCCCAGCCAGAGACTTCATCCCCTCCCACACCCCAACCCCCTGCCCCAGCCCAGTGAAACTGAGTAAGGATGGGGGAGAGCGAGCAACAGAGGGAGGGGGAATAGAGTGAGTGGGGGCAGGGCCTCGGAGATGGGGCAAGACAGGGGCGGGGTCTTGGGAAGGGGTAGGGCAGAGGCGGGCAAGGGTGTTCAGTTTTGTGCAATTAGAAAGTTGGCAACCCTATCCTTGGGGCTCCTGAGGTCTGGGTCACAGGCCAGGTCACATTTATGTTCTCCTCCCTTGCAGGGTAACAGAGCCCATTAGCCCAAGTCCAAAACCAACACCAGAAAAATGAACCAACCCTGTTACCCAGGTATGGTTGCCAACAGTGCTATATTACAAGGGATGTCCTTTATTTAAATAGAAAATTGCTTGTCCTGTACTAAATCAGTAGGTGTCATGGCCTCACAGGTCGTGCCCACGCTTGGCCCTGTATGGTCCCTGGGTGGAACCCCCTTCAGTGAGACAGCCTTTCTCGGCAGTCCACTCTCTCTTGGGGGTTAAGCCTCTCCACCTCCTGGATCTGCACCTCTCTGACCCTTAGCACACCTATCTCTCACCATGGGCCCCCTCAGGGAGTTCACTCGCTCTGGACCCCCGGGGTCTCCACTCCCAGAGGGAATAATGCAACCCTGTTCTCTAGACCGGAACGACTCTCAGCCAGCGTAAAACAGGAGGTTTATTGAGCATCTGACCGCAGCACAGGAAACTCTCAGGGCCCTCAGGCCTGGCCTCCCTCAGCACAGCACAGCACAGCACAGCACATCCAAGTCTCCCCTGCATCCAAGTGGGCTCTGCCTGCTCTCTCTCTCCATTCCCGAGCCTCTCCAGTCCCAAGCCCCCCGTGCTTTCCAGCTGGGTATCTGATATCAGCTCCCTCTAGTCCTGCCTCTGTCCATTGTCTTCTACCCAGGTAAACAGGGTTGCCTGGCCTCCTCTCCTCTCTTCCATCCTCTGGCCCCCTCTGGACGGAACTGGCTGGTCAGGTCACCAGGGTCCTCTCTTCACAGCCCATTGTCCTCCCACTGGCCAGAACTGGCTGTGACTCCTGAGCTGGGCCTACAGACACCAGGTCAGCAGTTGCTGGGGTCTCCATTCTCCAGGCCATTGGCTGGGGTCCCAAGTTCCATCGCCAGTCGTCTGTAACAACAAACGCCCTCTCCCATCACCTCGTTAAACCAGTAACACCCAGGGAAACTGAGTCCCACCCCCTTTGCATGCAAACCATTGGAAAAACCAAGGAAAAACCCTCCACTTCGTCACAGTAGGGGATACCTTTTATCCTGTATTTCAACAGCAAGGGGCCAATACTCACAAGAGCATCTTTCTATCTCCTCCCAACCCAGGTCCTTCAGTGCTGCACAGGGTAAGCACATGGGACCGTGCTCAAGGGCCAGGGTTGGGAGGGGAGTGGGAAGATGCACCCTTGAATATTGGCCCCCGGCTGGACAGAACCCCCTGCTGACTCCAGCCCTTGGAGTGGCCCAGTCTGCTTTCCCTGTGCAGGCTCTGTCTGGCAGGGTATGAGGACAGGGCTGAGTGCCCTGGAGCTTTGCAGAAGGGCCAGGGTCAGGAAGGGGCTCTGTCTGGCAGGGGGGTCATTACTCCTGGGGTGTAATCTCCCCTCTCACAGAGTCTCTGCTCACATCCCTAGCAGTGTGCACAGTGCTGCAGCAGGCAAAGACCAGCAACTGCAGCTTCCAACTCGGCTTCAGGTACGAGGGTGACTAGACAGCAAGTGTGAAAAATCGGGCTGGGAGTGAGGGGTAATAGGCGCCTATCTGAGACAAAGCCCTGAATATCGGGACTGTCCCTATAAAACCAGGACATCTGGCCACTCTGTATGGTGGCTGTGCAGAACCTGAACAGGAATCACAGCGACTGCTGGCCTAGCACCTGAGGACCTGGGTTCTCTGCAGCATCCAGAGCTGGAGAGTGAGAAACCCTCGGAAGAATGAGCATGGCGGAAAAGGACTTGCTCCCAGAGGTTCAAGTTAAGCTTGGGGACATCTGAGGTCTGTCCTGTATTTTTAAATACAATATTGGCAACCCTAAGCCCAGGGTCTCTACACAGTTGCTATCCCTAGCCAAGCCTCTTGCCCCACATAGAAGCAACTTGTCTACTCTTCTCCCCAGTCAGGCCCCGACTGCTGGGCTTTCCTCATCCTAAGTCCAATACCCTATACAATGAGGTGGAGCTAATTTAAACAGGACTGGCTGGCCTCAGGCCTTTTGGTCCTTAGAGGACCAGGCTGCCCTGTACAGCCCTCTGGTTCTAACACGGCTTGGCTGACAGCCTTGGCAAAAGGACTTAGTGAGTTATCCGTCGCAGGGACAAGATGTTCACAATGCCTGAGGCAGTTTCAGCATCAACTCAGCATGTTCATATGTCAGGATTGTTTGGGACAGAGCCATGTTGCTGTGTCCATGCACAGCACACCCTCCAGAGCCAAGCCCATCATGCAGCACTGTCACTGCGAGTAGTGCTTTCAGGGGCTTTCCAAACACAAACTGTGGGACAGAGTTTGGTGGAAAGGTTGAACTAGGTGGGCACCTGAAACACTGTGGCTCCCGCTCCAGTTGGAAGAAACCATTGTAGATGGCCCTGGTTCAGCTGGACCTGAGAAGTGAAGCCAGCGGCTACGACCCAGGGCTTGTAAAATAGCCATAGTGACCACCTCGATGTCAAGGAATAAACAATAACTGCATGGACACCACAAGGCATTGTTGATTTGTAAGGAGCACCCCCTGCAGTGTTCATTTGTGGCATGTCAAAGTGTTTGTTCATTTGCTTGGCTATTGGGTAATGCAGCAAAGTGCACTGGCTCATGCAGCTGAGTGGGAAGCAGGTGATCAGGGTTCCAGCCTTGGCTCTGCCACTTACCAGCTGTGTGGCATTAGACAAGTCTCTCACCCTTTGTTTGTCTTATCTATTTAGGTGGGAGAGTCTTTGAGTCAGGGACTTTTACTATGTGTTTTTATAGCACCTAGTACGGTGAGGGCCCAGTCATGGCTGAGATCTCAAGATTCTACTATAATAGCAATAATAATAATAATTAATAATAACTGACTAACTGTTTGTGATCATATCTCCCTCTAATGGCTGCTCCTCTCAGGATTCGAGCTTGATTGTTACAGGTACAGAACTATTTTAATAGCTGGAATGACAGAGTCTTACGTGGAAGGTTCTGTGTTCTATTTCAGCAGATGCCATGTGTGTGCAGATAAAGGACCATTACAATAAACTGAAAACAGATATGCTTTTGATTGGATGCAGATCACAGGCCATCAGGTACCAAATAACGTGCACATCTTAATATATAGGGAAGGTGGTCCCCCAAAAAAGCCTGAGATGGCTGCTGTCCAAGAGAACAAAACCTTAGGTGTTCTATGGTCAAGGCTTTCTGTGAAAGTATTTGCTGCTCTGTTCTTTCACCTACAGCAGCGTAGACAAAGTCAGACTGTGTTAGAAAACACTAGCTGGAACAGTGTTTAAAACTCATTCCTGTCGCCAGCTGAGTGATCGGGTAGGCTTCCGAATGGCGATAGAGAAAGCAGAGCAAAAGACGTAAACTATCAACATGGATTAACCACAGTAGATACAAAAAATACTTCCCTGCAGGTTCAAGCCATAGACCATCCCTGACAGTTGTTTGTCCAACCTGTTCATACAAACCTCCAATGATGGGAATTCCACAACTTCCACAAGTCTGTGGTGATGTTACCAGCCCAGCTGATAGACCAGCATGGAGGCCCCTGGATGGCTACTCCTGGCTGAATTAATTGGGTGGGGGGGAGATTTGGAAACCTCAGAAAATGCCTCTCCATTTGATAGTAGGAGGCATTATAAGATACAGTAACACTGCCTCTGAAGAGCTCATGGCTACTCCATTCCCGTATCTCCCAGCTGGAGCATGGAATATTGCAGGAACTATTGCTGCAGCTCTCAGCTACTCTGGTCCTAGTGGGAGGCATTATAAGGAATGTCCTAGGAATGTGGGCTGTGGAGGGTCCCAGCTACTTTAGTCCCAGCCTCTCCCAACATGGAGCTCCTTAAGAAACAAGAAACTGAATTCAGGAATTACAGCAGATACTGAACTTCCCTGAGTGAAGTTTCATCTTGTGCTGTTAATTGCTTGGCAGCAGTGAAGCTACAGAACAAGTGTGTAGGAGGCCGGTTTGGGCTGTGAAACCACAACCACAGTTGGGTCGCTATCATTCTGAAAAATAACTTCATGATGAAATGCTGAGTTTCTTCCCAGGTCTTGTAGCTGACTGCAGAAGGCCAGCACTGGTGACCTCAGGTCTCCAGGTACTACCAGGTCAAGGGAAATATAGCTGGCTGCAGGGCCAGGCAGAGGGGAGAGACAGACTGCTCTGGAGCACAGCAAAGCCTTTCAGGTACCTGTGATGGGGTCCTTGGGGTTCAACCTGGACTGTGGCACTGCTCAGACCTCTGTCCCATCAATCTGGGGTATCCCCCTCACACTGTGATGCCGTGTCAAGCCAGAAACCTCTGGCAGGTACTGCACTTACAGAGACATCCACAGGCAGGGACACACCCAATAGATAGGGCCCAACCAATTTCATGGCCATGAAAAACATGTCACAGATCATGAAATAAACCCTTCCCCATGAAATCTGATTTCTCCCTTGCTGCTGGGAGCGCCTCAGCCAGGGGGCTCCTTGCTGCAAGTCCTGGCTGGACTGGGGAGGGACAGGACTTCTTCTTCCCCTGAACAACTGTTCTCACTCTCAGGGGGAGATCAGGCCCACCTCGGAGTGCCTTCTCTGCTGCAGGAAGCTCCAGGAAGCTCCAGCCCCGGAGGTTCCTGCAACTGGAGAAGACTTTTAAATGTGGGTCCGATCTCCCCCTGCTGCTGGAAGCGCTCCAGCCAGGGGGCTCCTAGCTGTTAGTCCCTGGGGAGTGATAGGACTTGTCCTTACCTTGCATGGCAGCTTGGGGAGGGAGGGAGATCAGACCCACTTCTGGGTACCTTTTGGGTTAGGACCCCATGGTTACAAAATCTATCTGAAAATGTAAAATTGATCAATTTTAAAACCCTGTGGCCAAGAAATTGATCAAAATGAACCATGAATTTGGTAGGGCCCTACTAATAGAGTTACATGATCTCCCAAACACTCATGAACCATCAATAGGGAAGCTCCAGCCAATTCCCCCAAGCTCCCCAGCCTTGCGCCCCAGAACTGTACTGTTTTGCACTAGTCAGAAGCCTGACCAGTGTAAGTTCATTACCCAGTCCTCCACCTCTCGACGTGGAGACAGGACACACTAGCCTTTGTAAACTGAGCTGTGATTTCCCAAGCACTTCAACCAAAACACGCTGTTTTAGGTAAATATTAAAACAGTTTTATTAACTACAGAAAGGTAGATTTTAAGTGACTATAAGTAGCAAGCATAGAGATTAAAGTTGGTTACTTTAGAAACAAAAATGAATTTGCAGTCTGAGTTCTACAAACTAAACAGGATTTGAATCAAGCAGTGTCTCACCCTGACAGTACAAACAATTCACAGATCCTCAGTACACAAGCTGGGACTCTTTTCCAGCCTTGGACCACCCTTCCCCAATTCAAAGTTTTTGTCCTTCAGATGTTCTGTCAGGTGTTGAGTTGTGGGGGGAGAGAGCCAAAGTGGTGATGTCTCTTTTCCTCTTTTATATGTTTCAGAGTAGCAGCCGTGTTAGTCTGTATTTGCAAAAAAGAAAAGGAGTACTTGTGGCACCTTAGAGACTAACAAATTTATTTGAGCATAAGCTTTCGTGAGCTACAGCTTAATTCATCGGATGCATTCGGTGGAAAATACAGTGGGGAGTTTTATATATACACACAGAGAACATGAAACAATGGGTTTTATCATACACACTGTAAGGAGAGTGATCACTTCAGATGAGCTATTACCAGCAGGAAGGGGGGGGGGTAAGGAGGAAAGCCTTTTGTGGTGATAATCAAGGTGGGCCATTTCCAGCAGTTAACAAGAACGTCTGAGGAACAGTGGGGGGTGGGGTGGGGGGAGAAATAACATGGGGAAATAGTTTACTTTATGTTATGACCCATCCACTCCCAGTCTCTATTCAAGCCTAAGTTAATTGTATTAACTTCCTCATGGCTGGACTTTACAAAAACTAGACAAGCCATCTACAACACACACTTTGCTTCTCTACAAAAGAAAAAGGACACTAAACTCTCAAAACTACTAAATGACACAAGGGGCCACAACAGTGGTTCCCTTAACCCACCCAGCAATATTGTTAATCTGTCCAATTATACTCTTAGCCCAGCAGAAGAATCTGTCCTATCTCGGGGCCTCTCCTTTTGCCCCTCCACCCCCACGAACATGATACAGTTCTGTGGCGACCTAGAATCCTATTTTCGACATCTCTGACTCAAGGAATATTTCCAACACACCTCTAACCAATGTATTAACCCACAGGGACCTTTCTACCAACACTACAAAAAGAAGGATTCTGGGTGGACTCCTCCTGAAGGTCGAAATAACAGACTGGACTTCTACATACAGTGCTTCCGCCGATGTCCATGGGCTGAAATTGTGGAAAAGCAGCATCACTTGCCCCATAACCTCAGCCGTGCAGAACACAATGCCATCCACAGCCTCAGAAACAACTAACAAATTTATTTGAGCATAAGCTTTCGTGAGCTACAGCTCACTTCATCAGATGCATTTGGTGGAAAATGCAGTGGGGAGATTGATATACACACACAGAGAACATGAAACAATGGGTTTTATCATACACACTGTAAGGAGAGTGATCACTTAAGATGAGCCATCACCAACAGGAGGAGGGGGGAAGGAGGAAAACCCTTCATGGTGACAGGCAAGGTGGGCCATTTCCAGCAGTTAACAAGAACGTCTGAGGAACAGTGGGGGGTGGGGTGGGGAGGAGAAATAACACGGGGAAATAGTTTTACTTTATGTAATGACTCATCCACTCCCAGTCTCTATTCAAGCCTAGGTTAATTGTATCCAGTTTGCAAATTAATGAAATAACATGGGTTCAGCCCCCAACTAAAACCTCTCCAACGCATCATCATGGATCTACAACCTATCCTGAAGGACGACCCATCACTCTCACAGATCTTGGGAGACAGGCCAGTCCTTGCCTACAGACAGCCCCCCAACCTGAAGCAAATACTCACCAGCAACCACACACCACACAACAGAACCACTAACCCAGGAACCTATCCTTGCAACAAAGCCCGTTGCCAATTCTGTCCACATATTTATTCAGGGGACACCATCATAGGGCCTAATCACATCAGCCATGCTATCAGAGGCTCATTCACTTGCGCATCTACCAATGTGATATATGCCATCATGTGCCAGCAGATCAGCCACACTATCAGAGACTCGTTCACCTGTGCATCTACCAATGTGATATATGCCATCATGTGCCAGCCAATGCCCCTCTGCCATGTACATTGGTCAAACTGGACAGTCTCTACGTAAAAAAATAAATGGACACAAATCAGACATCAAGAATTATAACATTCAAAAACCAGTCAGAGAACACTTCAATCTCTCCGGTCACTCGATTACAGACCTGAGAGTGGCTATCCTTCAACAAAAAAACTTCAAAAAAAGATTCCAGCGAGAGACTGCTGAATTGGAATTAATTTGCAAACTGGATACAATTAACTTAGGCTTGAATAGAGACTGGGAGTGGATGGGTCATTACACAAAGTAAAACTATTCCCCATGTTATTCCCCACCCCCCACTGTTCCTCAGACGTTCTTGTTAACTGCTTGAAATGGCCCACCTTGATTATCACCACAAAAGGTTTTCCTCCTTTCCCCCCCTCCTTCCTGCTGGTAATAGCTCATCTTAAGTGATCACTCTCCTTACAATGTGTGATAAAACCCATTGTTTCATGTTCTCTGTGTGTGTATATAAATCTTCCCACTGTATTTTCCATCGAATGCATCTGATGAAGTGAGCTGTAGCTCACGAAAGCTTATGCTCAAATAAATTTCTTAGTCTCTAAGGTGCCACAAGTACTCCTTTTCTTTTTTCCTCTTTTATATGTTTTTCCAGCTTTCTGGAAAGCTCTTTTGCTGTGACATGGGGATCAGTGAGTTCCCATTGGTCAAGCAGTCTCCACTTTATACGTGCTCCCTCTGAGTAGTCTCTGGGATGGTGGATTCTTTCCTTGATGGGTGTTGATGAGTTGTCTGGCTACTCCACTGTTGTACCTGAAAGGGTGGTTGTGGGGTGTTCCCAAGCTCACAACATGTTTCAGTAACACATACAAAGGAAAACTTCATAAGTTCCCCTATAATGATAGCACATACAATCCAACAGGATATCAATGTTCAACAGATCAAGACTTTTAAAATGATACCTCACAAGGCATACTTTGTACAGAACATATCATAATTATATAACAGTGGTGAATTGTGGGGATTCCAAGGTGATGCTTTGAGGTACTGAGTGTCACAGTATCCCTGGGTTGGGGACTATGGAGGTGGGAGCAAGGCCAGCAGAATAGGAAGGATGGGTAGAGCTGGAGATTAAGCCTGCTGTGTAGCCCCCGTTGCAGGACAGCACTGGGGAGAGGAATGACATCCCATGCTGGAGATTGAAGGCCTCTGCTTGTCCACTCTGTGGTGATTGGGTGGCTGGGCTTGAGCTCTGGAAGGAGTGGGTGGCATGGGAATGCAGACTGAAGCCCGATGTGTATGGGGAAGGTGTGAGTCTGAGCAGAGAAAGGGCAAAGGTGGAGAGTGCTGGGACCAAAGTTCTCTGTATATGTCCAGGACAGGGTTGCAGAGGCTCTGTGGGAAGGGGATGGGTGAACAGTGCTGGAGACTGAGGTCCTGTGCATAGCCCTTGAAAGTAACACTGTAGAAACAGCACGGAATGAATTGCAGCATTTCAGCTCCCCCATCAATCATCTCAGTGCAGGGACGCTGTTTTAGCTTTGATTGCTGACTCTGCATTTTTCTTACTGTAAATGAGACGTGCTGTCAACCACATGCTGCAGCCACGTGCTGGTGAAGACACGCAGGGTAGTCGCTGCACGCTGCTTGGGCTCTAACCACATCCTCCACACCTGTCCATGGTGGACAAGTAACTCTTCAGCCCTCAATTCCCCCCTCCCCTTCTTCTTCCCTCCAGCCTGGCATGTGAGCTTGGAATTCCTCAATGACAGATAATGTGTCAGCTATCAGATTTCAAGGGCCAAAACCCTTATTGTCTGAAGAGACCCAGAGAGAGAAACAGGCAGGTGCAGGAGAAGAAGGACTGGGGCATTGCCAAGGCTGGGTGGGGAGCCCAGGACTGAAATAGTAGGGGGGTTGCAGGGCAGGACTGAGGGGCATTGGCAGAGCTGTGTGGGGAGCCCAGGACTGGAATAGCAGGGGGGCTGCAGGGTGGGGCTGGGGGTCATTGGCAGGGCTGGGTGGGGAGCCCAGCACTGGAATAGCAGGGGGGCTGCAGGGCGGGGCTGGGGGCACTGGCAGAGCTGTGTGGGGAAAATCTGTACATTGTCTTACTGTCCTATTTCTAATTCTAGCAAGGCACTATGAGTACTGAAGAAATACACTCAATGCAGTTAGCAAGATTATCAGTGTATTTATGTACTCATCAGGTTTAGTAGTGAAGAGAACTCTTTTCTCTGCTGTTCTTGGCTTGAGGTCTCAGTGCACAGACATCGCCTTGGTGGTTTCAGCTTCTGCTCCCACTGAGCAGAGAAAGTTTTTCTGCATCTCTGAGGTTTTCACTTGAGGGGAGGGGAAGCAGGTGGTGGCGTTCGTAGCTCTCAGCCAACAAAATTAGCCAACTAGAGCCACCGGCGCTTGATTTAAAATGAGATTTCTGAGCAAGGGGTGAATGGAAAAAACAAATAGATATTTATATCTATACACACAGATCACACGACTTCCTGTTGACTATACAGGCAGCCTGCTCTCTGCTTTGGGCTGGATAATTGCTTTAAAATATTTACTAAATGTTGTCTCTCATTTCTCAGACTTTTGCTGTCTGAATCTTTAAAAACAAATGTAAGTTTGGTATTTTTCTCTGTGACTCCTTCTCTTCTCTGCTTGTCTCATTTTATATTTTGAACGTGCCAAGCTCTGAATTCAAGCACAGGTGCAGGTTTATATACAAGATCCCATTACAGATTGTAACAGTGCCCTTTGTTAATAAATACTCTCCAAACACAGCCTGACCCACCAAAATGCTCCCGGCTTCCTCTTCACTAGGTCTGGGGGGAATGGAGGGGTCTTGCAATGAGCCCTGATGGTCAACAAGCTGTGCTGGAGAAAGAAACAGACGTGGAGGAGCCTTCTCTGGAAATGACCCATTGCTAGCCCCTTCCCATTTTAATTAAATAATTATGATTGGAACACAGGGAAGAGATGCATTAGAGATATTAAATAATTGATAGTAGAAATAATCTCTTACATTTCTCGAGCATCTTCCACCCAAAAGGATCCCAAGTGTGATAAACACTCCACAGATTACAGAGGGGATTATAGCGGTTAGAGCACAGGTCTGCGAGTCCTGGTTCTGCTGTTGCCTCACCCTGTGACCTTGAACAAGCCTTGTCATCTCCTTGTGACTCAGTATCCCCATCTATAAAATGGAGAAGATACTGCCCATAATGAGAAGAAGTGGTGAAAAATAATTAAATGTTTATAAAGGGCTTTAGATTCTCCAATGGAATATGCTATAGAAATATTCTTTCTTTCTTTCTTTTGTTCTTTCTTTCTCCCACTGTGCTTCTCTCTGTCTCCCTAGTTCCATATAGAGCGGGTCGAATCTGCCGTGCTTTTAGGTAGTAGGGATAATGTGTTAAATCTCTGAGAACATATCCCCTTTGGGGGTGAGGGGGTGTAGGTGAAGGATCTGGTTAAATATCATATGAAATGTGATATTTGTTAAACGTTCAGGCAAATACGTGCACTGAGCCTTTGTTTAAACAGATGGCTAGGCTAACAGATAAAGTTCTTGGACTTCTTTCAGTATGGAAAATTTGATGTAAGCACTTGGCTATGGAAATTAAGAACCAGAAAAGGAATGGAACTGCAGCTTCCTTAATTTAGCTGATGAAATACTGGCAGGTGTGTTCTTGAGAAGTAGCAATTTCTGTGGGGTATATGGTCTTTTTTAACGTCCTCTGAAATGATTTTCTTGTCTTCCCAGTTAAAAGGCACCAAATTGAAATGGGAAAAAAGTATTTTAATGCACCCGTTGAATTCACTAACACAAGATACTATAGGGGCCAAGAGTTTAGAAAGATTCAAAATGGTCATATATATAAATAATAAGAATGTCCTCTGCAATTCTATTAGCTAGGGTACATATTTATAAGGCATATAAACCCTCATGCTTTGGGATAGCAATCAAACACTAGGGAATAGGGGAGCTGGTGTGAATTGTTATAACTCCTGAAATCAATGGAATGTATGACAATTTACACTAGCTCTGGATCTGCCCCTATTCACTTGCAATCAGGAAGACAGGTCCCCAGTATGGGGTTTCTTGCACCTTCCTCTGAAGCATCTGGTATTAGTCACTATCAGAAACAGGGCACTGGACTAGATGGACCTCAGGTCTGTTCCAGTACAGCAATTCCTACGTTCCTTATATTTTTGCATGTACTGGTTTCATATGACTCTATCAGTCATTCTGAAAGTCAGCTAAATAAATACAGAAAATCAATCAAGTACAGAAAAGTGGAGCACTTCCTCCAATACTATAAAAACAACCACAGCCTTGTCCCAGCAGCCCCTCCCTATCTCGTCTTGCCCTAGAGCTGATAATGCACAGTCCATGTTCGTGTGGCTGTTCGTACAGGAATATGGTTGCCAGGGAGAGAAGAAAGAGGGAGAGATGTTGTGGAAAATCTCCCCATCACCCCTTTGGCACCCATCCTGAGCTGATTCTGGCTTATCATAATGAATGGCTTAATACATCTTCTGCATAAGACATAAACCTGGGGCTCTTTGGCTCTGATCCGGCAATTTACAACCTGCAGGCAGACTGCTACCGCTGCAGCAACTGCACCCACACGTTGTAAACAGGAGAATCATTAAAGATCCCATGTGGCTTTCTGCAAGAGGCTGCCTGATTCTCAGTCTCATTATATCTCTCTCATATTTGCTCAGCACCTGTCACCATAATATTTAGGTGTCAAGTTGGAGACTAAATTCCATCACTGAGCATTACAATTTGCCACTCTAAATTCTCCTTGCATTTTCAGCTGAAGACAGTTTTCTTCTCCATTTCTTATACTGAGCTGTTGTGTAGTGTTGCAGTGTGCTTTTAAACAGCTGCTGTGTCCCACCCCAGAGGTGGCTGCTGTTCTGCAGTGAGTGATGCAACTACTTTGTACACAGTCTGCAAAGCCCTGCAGGATGAAACTGACAACAGCAATGTAGATGACAGTAATAATCTGATGTTTTCCATGTTCCTTCTATCCAAGGATTCCAGATACTTTACAGACATGGATGAAAAAAGCTTTACAATCCACCTGTGAAGTTGGTCAGCATTATTATTCCCATTGTACAGATGGAGAAACCGAGATACAGAGAGATTAAGGTCCAGATTATCAAATCTGGGTATTTGGGTACCTAATGCCCACTGAAATCAATAAGTTAGGTGCCTAAATACCTTTGAGGACATGGGCCTAAGTGACTTTGCCCAAGGTCAAACAATGAATCAGTGGCAAAGCTAGGAAAAGAACCCAGGAGTCCTAGCTCACAGTTCCCTGCTCTAACCATAGGCAACATTTCCTGTCTAGTTGAATTTTATTATTGATATTTAGAAATATATCTTAGAGCTAAGAGGGGACCAATGAAAGGTGAAGGGGCTAAAGGGGAGTAGCCAATCAGGGCTAAGCATCTTTTAGAATTGAAGTCCCTTTACATTTTAACCCTTTCCTCGCTGGTGCCTGTGGCCCCAAAGAGCTCTCTAACTCCTCCCCTACCTAAACCAGACTGAAACCTGGAGGGAGATGATGGGTGGAGGTGACAAATGGGGGAGGGGAGTACAGGGCAGTTCTCATTTCTGTACATCGAATCAGAAGACCATTCATACGGAGCAAGTGAGCAGGGTGACTCAGAGGACCTCCCTGTAATCCCCGTCACCTCAAAGGAGACCCCGGCATGGCCATGGACAGGTACCCCTCTCCCTCCTACCAGAACTCAGGGCTTCTCTCTTGGTATGAATCTGTTCTGCACAGCTGCTTGCCGTCCTTCTCCATTTCTCCATCTGACTCAGTTCCCCAACTCTCCCTCCCATCTCGTTCTCTCTCTGACTGTCCCTCACTACAGATTTTTCTCTCTCTATCTCTTTCTGTCATTTCCCCCATCTCTGTCTAACCCATTCTGTTCAAATCTTTCTTTCTTTCTTTCTTTCTTTCTTTCTTTCTTTCTTTCTTTCTTTCTTTCTTTCTTTCTTTCTTTCTTGAACTAGGATAGGTACAGAGAGCTGAGGGGTAAACATTCAAGTGCTTCTGTGATCTATCTATCTATCTATCTATCTATCTATAGATTTCTGTCTCTCATTCTCTCTCTGGTGTTCATATAATTGCTCCTAGGTACAGATCATTCCAGATTACAGTAGCTCTACTTGCACTGCAGTTACACGGTGTCCAAATGATCACCTAATCACTCTTATGCAATTCTATGCCATTCTCCCATGCAAGGACCTGCCCTGTGATTTGAACATTTGGGGAGTGTATCTATATTAGAGGAGATGCTCCACACCTAACCACTTTCTTTAATGACTGAACATAATCATGACTCAGACAGCATCCCCTCAAATTATGCAGGAGCTATATGGGGTGCAAACACCCAGTCATTTGTAACTAGCTATACAGTGTGAACCTGCTCAGTCGTTTTAACCTCCTCGTATCTGCCCGGGGTTGACTTGTTGATACCCACCTACCAAACATGTTTTGAAGTCCTTACTATAGCAGAACTCCCAGCAGAGTCAAAGCCAGAGAAAGCACCCAGCCAGAAGTGGAACTAGCATTAGAGCGGGTTGAAATGTTTTGAGTGACAGATTCTCAGTCAAAAAATGACCTGTTTTTGACTTCGTAAGTTTGCATGAAAATGGCTTTGTTTGTTTTTTTCTGTATTTTACGTTTTTTTTCTGATGACATTGGAAAATGCTAATTTGAGCATCATTTTGCTTGTTGGGTTTATGGTTGTTCCTTTTCTCCCAATGCACTGCCCTTTTCCAGTGGCAAAATTGTTAAAAAAGAATTTTAAAAAGAGGGGAAGGAGGGAGAAAAAATGAAAAATGAAGGATTTGAAGGTGAAAATGTTCACAACAATTTCCAAATAAACGAAAAATTCTCCCTGTTCCAATCCCTTGGAATGAAATCGCTTCGAAATGGTCACATCTGTCATGATTTTTCCCTCCTGTTTCTCCAGCTAAGATCTCAGTATTTGGCCCTAAATTTTATACTTGCTCCTTAGCCCATAACAGGGCATGTAGTGCTACTGTAGCATCCTGAGGTCAGTCTACTGAAGGCAAGAGCAAAAGGGGCGCCCCCTTTCTGTCCCCTTTTCAAGGGGGATAATGCCACACCTCTCTCCCCGCCCCCCGCCCCCCCGCCCCCTGCAGCGGTAAGCCACATTTGAAAGTGAGAGTGGACCATTGGCCAGGAGGTACGTGCTTTGTGGACTAGAGCCAGAGCCGCTTCTGTGGGTCAGTGGACGGGTGGGGTGGTTCAAGGGCGGGTTGGAGTTGGAATAAAGCGGTACTAACCCATTGGGGGCCCTAAGCAGGACTATTTTTGCCCCCCAACACATAATAAAAACCGAATAGGGGGACCCCTTGAGCAGTTTGGGGCCCTAAGCAATTGTTTAGTCTGGTTATGCCCAGCGCCGGCTCTGGACGTGACTGTTCCGAGTGCACAAGGTACAAGTGTGAAAAAAAGCAAGCGTGATAAGGAAGGATAGATGAGGAGAGAGAGAAATGGAAAGTCAGAAAGACACATTAAGAAGTGGAGTGAGACAAACAGAGAAATCGAAACGGGGAAATGTGTGTTGTCAGCTCATTTGTATGGTACTTCTGGCCAACCTTGTATGCTAAGCAGGGTTTGACTGCAGCCGTGCTTAGGTGGGAGACCTCCAAGAAATCCCCAGATGCTGCAGGGAGTGGCCGGAGTAGCTCAGTCGGGGAGCTCTCTCCCTTCTGAGTCAGTACTGAGTCCAATGCTACAATGGATGCTATGTTGAGGGGAGAAGTGTAGGTTATTCAGTAAGGGTGGTCTGCCCTCTGTGTCAACACTAATGCTCCAGCATGGGAAGGAATGCTGTGGCATCGAAAGCAGAGGACTGCCATTTGAGCTAAAGGAATAACTCCATTAACTTGTAGCAGCAGTAGGCTCTTGACCCTTATGTGGACCATCCGCAAGGAGAAGACATGACACAACTTAGTCAGATGTTACATGTCTATGAGTTTAAGTTTATAATGTAGACATTGGGAGGAAATATGATATGCATATAATGTTCTTTAGGTACATTTAAGTTGTGGGTTTGGAACAAAGGATGTGTGTGAGTGAGGGATGTGTGTATCTTGTGTGAGAATGAGAGTTGTGTCTCTGTATCTCTGTGTGAATGTGCATGAGGGAGGCATATGTGTGTATGGTAGGAAGCTTTACATATGTGAAAGCGGGTGTGCTGTGGGTATATAAACGTATGTGACAGACGGATATGTGAATGTGAATGTGCAGATGTGGGTGACAGCTGGAGGTGTCTATGAATGGGGGGGTGGGGTGTAAGCATGTGTGTGAATGTGTCTGAATGAGTGCATGTGTATGTGCAAATTAAGGTTGTGTAAAGTATGTACGTGTACGAAGCTGTGTGACAGGGAGGAGTGTATGTGTGTGTAGCGAGAATGTGATTGTAATTTCCATCTTAAATACCGAGTTACTCAGATACTATGGTGATAGGTAGCTAGATGTGTGAGGGAGCAATGTATGTGTGTCACACAGAGGGTGTGTGTGTGTAAGTGTGTGTTGAAGAGATGTGTGTTTGCCTGAAACTCTCAGATCTCAGACTGAAATCAGACAAACCTGCTGCAATAAATCAACAGACACAAGCTCCCCTCTCCCAACCTTTATTCCACTCTCATCCCCCTATAGACCCAGACCCTATATCAACTGACCTGCTATGAGTCCCTCCATCACACATCAGCCCTTCAGAGCGAGGAGGTGACATGCCAGGATTATTTTTAACCCATTCACTTCTGTTTTGCTTTGCTGTGGAGGTGGCTAGCGTCTCACCTCAGTGAGCACAGCTGCTGCAACCCCGCATTGAGGTGAAGCCCGTTAGAAAAAGGTCCATGACTTCTGCATCCCCCTGGGCCAGAGTAGGATCCTATGCAGAGTAATGGGCCCCTAGGTGTGAATTCGTTTGATTTAGGGCTTGTATCCATAAAGGTCTCCAACCAGAAACGTCCTTCCATTACACTGAATAGAATCTTTTAGCTAGATTGCTGGTCTCTCTCCTCTCCCATTCTGTCCTCCCTGTGTGGTTTATTTCAGCATTCCACTGATGTTTGTAATTCCACCATGATTATCTCTTGGAGGCCAAGGCAAAGTTCTTCCATACAGCCTGCTCTCCAGAGCTTTGTCCAATCCTAGTTTTAAATCTCCCTAGTGATGGGGCTGCCACCCCTTCCCTTGGAGACTCTGCCACAGTCTCACACTGTGAGGAAACATTCCTTGATTGCCCAGCCTGAAATGTCCCATCTTCTCAATCACACCCCAGGTCTCCTCCTTCAGACTCCCAACCAATTGCTCTGTCTCCTTGCTTTTATGCCCTTCCCACAGTTTCATCCTCTGCCACCTTAGTTGTCGTTTAACCAAACTCTGTAGATTAAGTTCTTTCCATTTCCACTTGTAGAGTCCCGTCCTGCAGCCCCGTTGTCCTGTCTGTGTCCCTTTTCTGAACACTGTGCAGTTCTGGTACGGATGGGCCTAGGAATGAAGAGGATGTTCTAAGTGCAGAAACACCAGAGCCTTGTACAGAGACGCTATTGCTTCCCTGCTCTGGGATGTGCTATTATAGTTTAATCTTCCTCTCAAATGTTCCCCTGCAGCCTCCTGATGAAGCAGAAGAAATTCCTCTACAACTTCAAGAACCTTCGCTGGGCCCGGGGCCGCCATGAGACCTACCTCTGCTATGTGGTGAAACGTCGGGACAGCGCCACCTCCTGCTCCTTGGACTTCGGATACCTACGCAACAAAGTATGGGCATGACTTGGCACCTATCAATACAGCCAAGCACCTATCAGCTCACTTACCCAACTATCAGGCCATCTGTGTACCCAGCTACTCACCCTACTATGCATCCATGCACCCACCAGTTCATCCCCTACCTATCCATGCATCCATCAGCTCACCCCCATATCCATTCGTCCATCCAACCACCCATCCATCAGTTCAACCCTATATCTGCCCATACACCCATCCATTCCCCCGCATATCCATCCATGCATGTCTCCATCCTCTCTCCCATTGTCTCCCTCTCTGTCTCTCTCTTGCTCAGTCGGGTTGCCATGTGGAGATGCTCTTCCTGCGTTACATCTCCGCCTGGGACCTGGACCCTGGACGCTGCTACCGAGTCACCTGGTTCACCTCATGGAGCCCCTGCTATGACTGTGCCAGGCATGTGGCTGACTTCCTGCGTGCCTACCCCAACCTGACACTGCGCATCTTCGCTGCCCGGCTGTACTTCTGTGAGGACCGCAATGCTGAGCCTGAGGGGCTGAGACGCCTGCACCGGGCTGGGGTTCAGATCGCCATCATGACTTTCAAAGGTGAGATAAGGAGAGGGAGACAGTATCTCAGACATGGGGATACAGAGGCCTGGAGAGAGGGGATGGGGGAGAGATGGTGACGGAGTCATGGGGGAGACATATAGAGGGATATGGAGCTCTAATGATTTTTGGGGACAGTTGAGTCCTGTTCTGGGAAACCCTGACTCTGCTCCATGTCTTCATCCTGTCTCCTGCTCCTTGGCAGATTACTTCTACTGCTGGAACACCTTCGTGGAGAACCGGGAGAGGACCTTTAAAGCCTGGGAGGGGCTGCATGAAAACTCTGTCCGTCTGTCCAGGAGACTCCGGCGGATCCTCTTGGTGAGGGACATTTCTTCTCCCCCTGTCAATCCAGTGCCTCCTCTCCCTCCACTGCTGCACTTCTCCTCTGCTCCTGTGTGTCCCTTCTCTCCCCTCTATCTTGCCTTCTTGACTGTCCTCTGCCCACTTTCCTCACCTCTGCTCTCCTCCATTCCATCTCCCTTTCATTTTCACCCCATACTTCTTCTGTTCCCCCCTTCACCAACACTCCTCTCTTCTTATTCCCTTCCTCTTCTCCTCCCCTCTCAGCATTTCCGCTCATTGCACAACTAACTCATCTTATCTCTTCTGCTCTGCACAGCCACTGGATGAGGTGGAAGACTTACGAGATGCCTTCAAAATCCTGGGACTTTGAGATGGGCAGGAGTGACGATCACAGACAATCAGAAGACTCTGGAAACACATTGGTTCAACAATGTCTCTCTTTCTCTCCCACTCACACTTTCTCCCCTTCCTTCTTTCCCTCCCTCCCTCCCTCCCTCCCTCCAGCCTTAAATTCTCATGTCCTCTCCCCTTTCTTACTTCCCTTCCAAGGAAAATTAGGATGACCCACTAAAGACAGAATTCCCCTGCTCTCCCACTCCCACTCCATCCAGCACTACTGCCTTGCTTGGGGAAGCCAGGACTGGAGTGAAAGTCCTTCACTGCCCTGCATTGACGCCTGTAGGGTGTGTCTTCACTACAAAGTTAATTCGAGTGATCAATACCCAGGTCTGAGCATCCAGGTTGGCCTAGCCCAGGTGTGGGTGGCCACACTACAAAGCCTCATCTGTGCTATTGTATGCTCACTGGTGCTGCACTCACCCATGTGTGCCTCTAGGACTCCTGGGGCAAAACCCAGGGTTCTTTGTGCTGCAGTGAGCTGAACCGCCTCCTGATTCTTAGCCAGTGAATTGTGGGACAATTGGTCTGTCCTTCTGGGCACATGGGGGGAATTGTGGGAAGGCGTTGGAGGATGAAGAGTGATTTAATCTGTGCCCTCACTGCAGAGTGGGAGTGTTATCAATCAAGCACAAGCCTCTCTCAGCCTTTAGCCTATAGCCTTTAGCCTATCTCTGTGCCAGCCAGGTCAGGTGTAAAGCAGCACCAACCTTGAGAGGGTTTTGTGCGTGGCTAGGAGCTGGGTTAGGGGCAATACATGAATAAGAGCCTGAATTAACTCTGCAGTGAAGACAGACCTTTAACATTTGCTGCTGAGAGAGGACAGGACTGGATTAATTGTAAGTCACCCATCCTGTCTCCTTATGCTGCCTCCTGCTGGGAGAGGCATCAACTGGAGTTCATGTAAGACTGTCATGAAGCCAGCTGTCTGCATTGATCCCCATTGTGCCCCCTGCTATGAAAAGGTGGGGGCTGTAGTAGCTGAGAGACTCCCATTGCCAGCCCTTTTGTCCAGCTCTCTGAACTGCCTCCCAGTTGGAGAGGTTGAGACTGGGAGACAGAATCCTAGAAATTTGAGGTGGAGCCACTCTGGTTGAAAGTTTCAAGGGTGTCCACCTCAAGATACTTTGGACCCAATTTGCAGAAGTGCTGAGCACCCATAGCTCTCATTGACTTCATTGGTCCTTGACTTCTCAAACTGGGCAGTGAAAACCAGACGTCCAGATTTAGTGGAGACTTTTGAAAATGCTGGCCTAAATCTATTTCATCTTCTTCACACAGCTCCCTCAGTCAGGGCAGGATTGTCCCCTGTGGTCTAACCTCCAGGCCTTCATCAAATATAACATTCCTAAGCAATGGCGCTTCCATTATTTCCTTTTTGGGAGGGACTATTCCATAGCCAATTAGCAGCTGTACGTGCCCCACAACCAGTGTCCCCTGCACGATGCCATACAACACCTCCTTCTGGGAAGGGCTGACACTGCGCTACCTGAGATCTCCTTAAGCAGTTAGAGGTCCTGCACAATTCCCAGTAGTGCTTCCTTTTGGGAGAAGCTCGAACTAGAGTGGTTGAGAGCTGCCCTACCGTTACATTGCCCACCCTGTTCCCTACAGTGCCTCCTGAGGGGAGAGGTAGGAAGAGGACTAATTATGTGCTTTCCACACCCAAGTCTCCTGCACTGTTTCCTATGGCACCTCCTGCTTGGAGAAACTGGAACTGGAATAGCTGTGAAAATTCTCTGCAAAGCATTAATTTCAATGCATGGTGCTGTAGAAGTGCTTGATGTGATGCTTGTTAATGTTTGTACATATATATATATATATATATATATAAAAATAAATACATATATATCAATAAATAAAGTTCTTGTGTATGAGTAAGCTTGACAGAATATGTTTTTTTTTAAATAATTTCAATGGATATAGTTGATGTTTATTTTGAAGCACTTTTTAAAGTTGTATTGATTGAAATTGTCACAGTTGCACAAAATTATGGGGAAGGATCCTCATCACATGTCAAAATATTCAAAGTGAATAGCCTTAAATAAAAGTCTAATGAGTTCTCAAGCAGCATTTCCCTTACTTTGCTTAGCTTCAAATTTTTATTATTATCACCGGAAATATTTTCTCGTGGGGTTTGTGTGTGTACAGTGAAATCAATATTTACTGATAAAAAGCGAATCCTTCCAAACCTACGTATGAGCCTTAGCTTTTGGTTAGTCTGTTCCAGAGATGAGCCATATAAAGGATATGAAGATGGAAGAAAGGCTTGGAGCATAATCCAGATGTTGAAGCTGAATCCTATACGTGCTGGTTATTTTAGGGGTAAACCAGTGGCAACCCCTCAAATTTGCCCTTTAAATCATTACAGCGTCACACATCAAACACAGATCGTTAGAGTGGTCAGGCAACTTACACTTTGGAAATATCAGTGGAAAGAGGCAAAGTGATGATACTTAACATGCAGGCAAGGCTTATAATAAATAGACCACAACCCTTCCCCATACAAGGAGGTAAACCTCACTGTCCACAATTTACAGAGGAGGAAACTGAGATGCTGATTTGCACAAGGTCACAAAACAAGGAAGTAGCAGAGCTGGGAAGCAAACCCGGTCTCCTATTTTGAGCATAGCTCAGGGCCTTGGTCAGCAGAGAGCACTCTCTCATAGACTCAGAGACTTTAAGGTCAGAAGGGACCATTATAATCATCTAGTCTGACCTCCTGCACAACGCAGGCCACGGAATCTCACCCACCCACTCCTGTAATAAACCCCTGACCTATGTCTGAGCTATTGAAGCCCTCAACTCGTGGTTTAAAGCACTGCCTCGCATAATGCCACTACCCTTTTTGGAAGATGGACTCCTCTGTAGAGTGATGAGCTATAGAAGTATTACTAAAGCAACACTTTCTAAAAGTTGGGACACTGGATTTTATTCCAAGTAGCATTCACTAGTAATCCGGGAGGAATGAAAAGAGAGGAAATCTCACAGTAGACAATAAGAAAAGGAGTACTTGTGGCACCTTAGAGACTAACAAATTTATTAGAGCATAAGCTTTCGTGAGCTACAGCTCACTTCATCGGATGCATTCATCGGATGAAGTGAGCTGTAGCTCACGAAAGCTTATGCTCTAATAAATTTGTTAGTCTCTAAGGTGCCACAAGTACTCTTTTTCTTTTTGCAAATACAGACTAACACGGCTGCTACTCTGAAAGTAGACAATAAAGGCTCCTCTATGTGCACCAAATGTTCAAAACCCATCACAGGTCATTTCCTTTCAATAGTATTAACAGTAGCTTTGGTCATTTATCTAACCTAATGACAGGTTTCAGAGTAGCAGCCGTGTTAGTCTGTATTCGCAAAAAGAAAAGGAGTACTTGTGGCACCTTAGAGACTAACAAATTTATTAGAGCATAAGCTTTCGTGAGCTACAGCTCACCTCATCCAATGCATCCGATGAAGTGAGCTATAGCGCACGAAAGCTTATGCTCTAATAAATTTGTTAGTCTCTAAGGTGCCACAAGTACTCTTTTTCTTTTTGCAAATACAGACTAACACGGCTGCTACTCTGAAAGTAGACAATAAAGGCTCCTCTATGTGCACCAAATGTTCAAAACCCATCACAGGTCATTTCCTTTCAATAGTATTAACAGTAGCTTTGGTCATTTATCTAACCTAATGACAGGTTTCAGAGTAGCAGCCGTGTTAGTCTGTATTCGCAAAAAGAAAAGGAGTACTTGTGGCACCTTAGAGACTAACAAATTTATTAGAGCATAAGCTTTCGTGAGCTACAGCTCACCTCATCCAATGCATCCGATGAAGTGAGCTATAGCGCACGAAAGCTTATGCTCTAATAAATTTGTTAGTCTCTAAGGTGCCACAAGTACTCCTTTTCTTTTATCTAACCTAGTTGATCAAGCTATAGTAATCTATCTGATCTAGTTCACACGTTTCCAACATGTACTGCAGTAGGTAGGCACCAAACAACCTGAGTCTCATACAAACAATCCATCAGTAAGGTGATTTATCATAAAGGCACTGGCTGCACTAAATTTGCTATATAAGCTCATCCAAGCAGGATTACACAGGGTGACCCCATCCAGAGTAGAAACAGAGGTGAATACAATGTAATAACTTTGCATTTAATCCCCAAGGATCCCAAACTCTTTTATAGACTGTAAATACACAACAAAGCCTGTGTCTTGGCAGGGGGTTAGACTAGATGACCCTTGCAATCCCTTCTAACCCTATGATTCTAATTTGGGTGTCACTTCACCAATGATATTCCCTATGGAGATAGTGGGGAATTGATCCTAGGCTTCCTTCCTTATTTATAACTTGGATCAAGCATTAATTCTCAATGGAAATTCCAGGGGATCTACCCCAGGCCTTGTTTGTGAGTTAAGGAAGATGCCGGTGTTGTGTAGGTGAATCCCAGAGGTATGGTCCCTATGGAGATCCCCGGGGAAAGCCAGAGCACTGAACCTGTAATGTCAGCTCAAGCCCTCATTCCGCCTAGTCTGGTATCCATCATGGTGCAGTGGCCAACATCACACAAAAGTGCCCATGTTGCACCTGAAAAACTCTACAATGCTGTAAGTAGGAGAAAAATTCCTTCCTGACACCCCTTCATCCCACTCTCTGCTATGCATGACAGCTGATGAGTGATACTGCCATTTTAGCTGGCTTAGGCACAATTGTCGATCATGGTCAATAAAGTATCCAGTCCTTTTTCAAATCCAGCACACGTATGCTGTCAGTGCCACCCTGAAATATACACGTGTGCTCCTATTGGGCCTGGCTTCCAGAAAATCTGTCATACAATTATGTATGCAAAATTTCACACACATTTCCATGCTTAAATTGCATATTCCATTACCATAAATGCACATGTGAAAGGCTAGATGCATCTCTTGTCATTTGTAGGTATAATTAGCCAGCCTGCCTGCACAATCATGGTAATTACTTATGTGTTACTTACACAAGTGTGCCTGCATTTTTGTGCATGCAATTTTGGTACTGACATTTGCAAATCAGGCCTTTTGGGCACATTGACATCATTTTCATAGCTGACATATGCTTTATTACATTTCCAACTGAGATGTAACTCCTCCAAGAAATAACTAAATCTAAAAGGATGTTTAGGAAACACCTCAGGAAAGAAAAAGGAAAAGAACAACTATTTGGGGACTGCTATATAAATGATATACATAGCAGTATATATGTGTGTATAGCTACCTAATAGAAAGAGTGCCATCTACTGTCTGGCCCATAAAAAAATCTAGCATTGTTCATACATTTGTAGGTTAAATAAAGTTGCTGTTAACTGCAAATAGCTTCCTGACTTAAGACAACAGTAGGGTGACCAGATGTCCCAATTTTATAGGGACAGTCCCGATTTTGGGTTTTTTTTCTTATATAGGCACCTATTACCCCCCCCCCCCCCCGTTTTTTTTACACTTGCTATCTGGTCAGACAACAGTAACCAAAGTACAGTCATCAAAAAGCAGGGAATTCACATCTTTTCAAGAGCTGCACACATATTATTCCTGGTCATTGTTGTCAAGGCTGATTCCCCACTCTGGCACTTCGAGTGCAGAAGGTGGGAGCCGGCAAGGATTCTAAAAATTAATAGGTTTCAGAGTAGCAGCCGTGTTAGTCTGTATTCACAAAAAAGAAAAGGAGTACTTGTGGCACCTTAGAGACTAACAAATTTATTTGAGCATAAGCTTTCATGAGCTACAGCTCACTTCATCGGATGCATTCGGTGGAAAATACAGTGGGGAGTTTTATATACACACACAGAGAACATGAAACAATGGGTTTTATCATACACACTGTAAGGAGAGTGATCACTTAAGATGAGGTATTACCAGCAGGAAGGAGGGGGGGAAAGGAGGAAACCTTTTGTGGTGATAATCAAGGTGGGACATTTTCAGCAGTTAACAAGAACGTCTGAGGAACAATAGGGGGTGAGGTGGGGGGAGAAATAACATGGAGAAATAGTTTTACTTTATGTAATGACCCATCCGCTCCCAGTCTCTATTCAAGCCTAAGTTAATTGTATCCAGTTTGCAAATTAATTCCAATTCAGCAGTCTCTCGCTGGAGTCTGTTTTTGAAGTTTTTTTGTTGAAGGATAGCCACTCTCAGGTCTGTAATCGTGTGACCGGAGAGATTGAAGTGTTCTCCCACTGGTTTTTGAATGTTATAATTCTTGACGTCTGATTTGTGTCCATTTATTTTTTTCTGTAGACACTGTCCAGTTTGACCAATGTACATGGCAGAGGGGCATTGGCTGGCACACGATGGCATATATCACATTGGTAGATGCACAGGTGAACGAACCTCTGATAGCGTGGCTGATGTGATTAGGCCCTATGATGGTGTCCCCTGAATAGATATGTGGACACAGTTGGCAATGGGCTTTGTTGCAAGGATAGGTTCCTGGGTTAGTGGTTCTGTTGTGTGGTGTGTGGTTACTGGTGAGTATTTACTTCAGGTTGGGTGGCTGTCTGTAAGCAAGGACTGGCCTGTCTCCCACGATCTGTGAGACTGATGGGTCAGCCTAGATTCATAGATACTAAGGTCAGAAGGGACCATTCTGATCATCTAGTCCGACCTCCTGCACAGCGCAGGCCACAGAATCTCACCCACCCACTCCTACGAAAAACCTCACCCATGTCTGAGCTATTGAAGTCCTTAAATCATGGTTCAAAGACTTCAAGGAGCAGAGAAGCCTCCCTCAAGTCAACCATGCCCCATGCTACAGAGGAAGGCGAAAAACCTCCAGGGCCTCTCCAATCTGCCCTGGAGGAAAATTCCTTCCCGACCCCAAATATGGCAATCAGCTAAACCCTGAGCATATGGGCAGGATTCACCAGCCAGATACCCAGGAAAGAATTTTCTATAGTAACTCAGATCCCATCCATCTAATATCCCATCTCAGGGGATTTGGCCTATTTATCCTGAATATTTAAAGATCCATTACTTACCAAAATCCCATTATCCCATCATACCATCTCCTCCATAAACTTATCGAGTAGAATCTTAAAGCCAGATAGATCTTTTGCCCCCACTGCTTCCCTTGGAAGGCTATTCCAAAACTTCACTCCTCTGATGGTTAAAAACCTTCGTCTGATTTCAAGTCTAAACTTCCTGGTGGCCAGTTTATACCCATTTGTTCTTGTGTCCACATTGGTGCTGAGCTGAAATAATTCCTCTCCCTCTCCTGTATTTATCCCTCTGATATATTTATAGAGAGCAATCATATCTCCCCTCAACCTTCTTTTAGTTAGGCTAAACAAGCCAAGCTCTTTAAGTCTCCTTTCATAAGACAAGTTTTCCATTCCTCGGATCATCCTAGTAGCCCTTCTCTGTACCTGCTCCAGTTTGAATTCATCCTTTTTAAACATGGGAGACCAGAACTGCACACAGTATTCCAGGTGAGGTCTCACCAGTGCCTTGTATAACGGTACTAAAACCTCCTTATCCCTACTGGAAATGCCTCTCCTGATGCATCCCAAAACCGCATTAGCTTTTTTCACAGCCATATCACATTGGCAGCTTATAGTCATCCTATGATCAACCAATACTCCAAGGTCCTTCTCCTCTTCCGTTACTTCTAATTGATGCGTCCCCAACTTATAGCTAAAATTCTTGTTATTAATCCCTAAATGCATAACCTTACACTTCTCACTATTAAATTTCATCCTATTACTATTACTCCAGTTTACAAGGTAATCCAGATCCTCCTGTATAATATCCCGATCCTTCTCCGAATTGGCAATACCTCCCAGCTTTGTATCATCTGCAAACTTTATTAGCACACTCCCACTTTTTGTGCCAAGGTCAGTAATAAAAAGATTAAATAAGATTGGTCCCAAAACCGATCCCTGAGGAACTCCACTGGTAACCTCCCTCCAACCTGACAGTTCGCCTTTCAGTAGGACCCATTGCAGTCTCCCCTTTAACCAATTCCTTATCCATCTTTTGATGTTCATATTGATCCCCATCTTCTCCAATTTAACTAATAATTCCCCATGTGGCACAGTATCAAATGCCTTACTGAAATCTAGGTAAATTAGATCCACTGCATTTCCTTTATCTAAAAAATCTGTTACTTTTTCAAAAAAGGAGATTAGGTTGGTTTGGCACGATCTACCTTTTGTAAAACCATGTTGTATTTTGTCCCATTTACCATTGACTTCAATGTCCTTAACTAATTTCTCCTTCAAAATTTTTTCCAGGACCTTGCATACTACAGATGTCAAACTAACTGGCCTGTAGTTACCCGGATCACTTTTTTTTCCTTTCTTAAAAATAGGAACTATATTAACAATTCTCCAATCATTCGGTACTATTCCTGAGTTTACAGATTCATTAAAAATTCTTGCTAATGGGCTTGCAATTTCAGGTGCCAATTCCTTTAATATTCTTGGATGAAGATTATCTGGGCCCCCCGATTTAGTCCCATTAAGCTGTTTCAGTTTCGCTTCTACCTCTGATATGGTAATATCTACCTCTATATCCTCCTTCCCATTTGTCACGCTACCATTATCCCCAAGATCCTCTTTAGCCTTATTAAAGACTGAGGCAAAGTATTTGTTTAGATATTGGGCCATGCCTAGATTATCTTTAACCTCCACTCCATCCTCAGTGTTAAGCGGCCCCACTTCTTCTTTCTTAGTTTTCTTCTTATTTATATGGCTATAGAACCTTTTACTATTGGTTTTAATGCCCTTTGCAAGGTCCAACTCTACTCGACTTTTAGCCTGTCTCACTTGATCCCTACATGTTCTGACCTCAATTAGGTAGCTTTCCTTGCTGATCCCTCCCATCTTCCACTCCCTGTATGCTTTCTGCTTCTTCTTAATCACCTCTCTAAGATGCTTGCTCATCCAGCTTGGTCTACAACTCCTTCCTATGAATTTTTCCCCCTTCTTGGGATACAGGCTCCGATAGCTTCTGCAGTTTTGATTTAAAGTAATCCCAGGCCTCCTCTACCTTTAGATCCATAAGTTCTTCAGTCCAATCCACTTCCCTAACTAATTTCCTTAATTTTTGAAAGTCAGCCCTTTTGAAATCAAAAGGATAGGTTGTAGATTCTTGATGATGCGTTGGAGAGGTTTTAGTTGGGGGCTGAAAGTGATGGCTAGTAGCGTTCTGTTATTTTCTTTGTTGGGCCTGTCCTATAGTAGGTGACTTCTGGGTACTCTTCTGGCTCTGTCAATCTGTTTCTTCACTTCAGCAGGTGGGTGGGTACTGTAGTTGTAAGAATACATGATAGAGATCTTGTAGGTGTTTGTCTCTGTCTGAGATGTTGGAGCAAATGGGGTTATATCGTAGAGCTTGGCTGTAGACAACGGATCGTGTGGTGTGATCTGGATGAAAGCTAGAGGCATGTAGGTAGGAATAGTGGTCAGTAGGTTTCCGATATAGGGTGGTGGTTATGTGAGCATCGCTTATTAGCACCGTAGTGTCCAGGAAGTGGATCTCTTGTGTGGACTGGTCCAGGCTGAGGTTGATGGTGGGATGGAAATTGTTGAAATCATGGTGGAATTCCTCAAGGGCTTCTTTTCCATGGGTCCAGATAATGAAGATGTCATCAATGTAGCGCAAGTAGAGTAGGGGCATTAGGGGACGAGAGCTGAGGAAGCGTTGTTCTAAGTCAGCCATAAAAATGTTGGTATACTGTGGGGCCATGTGGGTACCCATCGCAGTTCCACTGATTTGAAGGTATACATTGTCCCCAAATGTGAAATAGTTATGGGTGAGGACAAAGTCACAAAGTTCAGCCACCAGGTTAGCCGTGACATTATCGGGGATACTGTTCCTGACGGCTTGTAGTCCATCTTTGTGTGGAATGTTGGTGTAGAGGGCTTCTACATCCATAGTGGCTAGGATGGTGTTTTTAGGAAGATCACCGAAGGATTGTGGTTTCCTCAGGAAGTCAGTGGTGTCTCAAAGATAGCCGGGAGTGCTGGTAGCGTAGGGCCTGAGGAGGGAGTCTACATAGCCAGTCAATCCTGCTGTCAGGTTGCCAATGCCTGAGATGATGGGGCGTCCAGGATTTCCAGGTTTATGGATCTTGGGTAGCAGATAGAATACCCCAGGTCGGGGTTCCAGGGGTGTGTCTGTTCGGATTTGTTCTTGTCCTTTTTCAGGGAGTTTCTTGAGCAAATGTTGTAGTTTCTTTTGGTAACCCTCAGTGGGATCAGAGGGTAATGGCTTGTAGAAAGTGGTGTTGGAGAGCTGCCTAGTAGCCTCTTGTTCATATTCCGACCTATTCATGATGACGACAGCACCTCCTTTGTCAGCCTTTTTGATTATGATGTCAGAGTTGTTTCTGAGGCTGTGGATGGAATTCTGTTCTACATGGCTGAGGTTATGGGGCAAGTGATGCTGCTTTTCCACAATTTCAGCCCGTGCACGTCGGCGGAAGCACTCTATGTAATACTGGCCACTCCAGGCTTGTATTAAACTCCCAAGGTTACAGCTTCTCTCTGACCTTGGATGGGTAGATTCTGCCACCACCCAAATTCAAAAAAAACCCTTTGAACCCAGGAAGGCACACTTGGAAATTCCTCCCTGTGGGGTACCCTCAAGCCCTTTCACCCCCACTCTGGAGAAGAGCTGAGAAAGAAAAGAAAGGAAATCAGCTGTTGCCGCCAGCTAATTAAACAACATATGCACAAACCTCTTAGGACACAAAAACCCAATCCTGTTCTTAAAAAAGGTAAATTTTATTAAAAACAAACAAAAAAAGAAAATACATCTGAAATTTACGCTATTACTAGATTTAAAAAGAGAAAATATAATAATTAAGCATCAAGAATGGTTTTCTTGAGGTCCAGCTTAATGGTTACAAGCAAAACAAAAGCATTTGGGGGTTAGCACAGAGGAGTCCACAAGTCAAAGAAATAAACCTAATCACGTTTTTCTAGACATTTCCTGATCTACTTACATATCTGGGGTTTTAAATGGGTAGCTTGTAGGTATGATCTGATGATTTTTCATACCTGGCTTAAAGCTTTTTACAGCATAGTTTCAGCCCTGTCCCTGCTCTCCAGGAGAACAACACAGACTCTTCAAAGGGGAGTCTTGTTTCAATTTTAAAAAGTTCTAGCCTTCCCATTGGTTCTTTTGGCGAGGTGCCCATTCACTTCCTTTTACTTATGTATAACAGTGAGACTTTTTAACCCTTTACAGGTAAAGCAAGTAGAGAACAGCTACCAAGAGGGATTTTATAGCTAACTGGCTAGCTGGATCCATGAAAGGGAGCTCTCCCCCCCCCCGCTTCATTTATCACAATTGAGGAATATCATTAGGGATCATATTGAAGCAATATGAGCCGAATTACAGCTAAACATTGAAAATACACATTCAGAGCTCTGAGAAATATGTTTTCGGAATGTGTCATTCTCATCACCATTAGTCATATGCTCTTCACGTCCTTGATCTCTGGCAAGTGAAGATCTGGTCTAATAAGGCCCTGCCTACATTTCAACTACAACCCTCCTGGGGACTCTGTTTGCAACACCATTGCCCCTAACCTGGTTGCCCCTTAACATCGGGCCCAGTTTTCCAACCACTTACCATGTGAATAAATATACTCAGATGGACCATCCCATTGGCTTCAACAGTTATTCAACAACAGTTACTTGTGTATGTAGGATTGGGCTTCTGGGTCCTACTTATAGAGGGGAAGTTAACTGTGTCAGAGTTGTAACGTGGTTATGAAAGTTCTGGCCTTCCCTACAAATTGGAGCAATGATTGTGACTGGTTCAGGGGTCAACTGAGCATGTAGCCAGTTCTCTGGCATGGCTGAATGTTGATGGGAGTTAAAAACTCATCGTAGTCTAAAAGACTAGTATTTAGATGTCACCCAAAGCCACTTGCAATTCTGCAGGATATAAAGCTGAGGCTGTTACTCCAATTCACAAATGCACTCACTTTAAAATCTCCACTTTCCATCTCCAGCTTGAAATCATTACTAATTATGGATCATTGATAAGGCACTAGGCACACCTGAGTTGTATCTATAGTAATGTAATTTACTAAAGCACTCTTCCCTAAATGTACCTAGTACAAGGATTGCTCCTTAGGAAATACACACCTCTTCCTCCTCCCGTGATCTCATTTGCACTGGTAGAAATCTAGAGTAACTCCACTGAATTCAGATGAAAACAGAATCTAGCCCATTTCAGTTAACTGAATTGAAGACATTAGGGTCATCTATCCATGAGACTGGACCATGGTCCAGGTCAGTATAACGATGATGCCAGTCATTCTGTTGATTGGTTGATGGTCAAGTCTTGTACCTTGGTGTGTAGCTGTAATTGGATGCTTGTAGATAGGTGGTTATTTTTTGGAATGTCTACACTGCAAGTGAAGGTGTGACTGTAGCGTGGCAAAGCATATCCATGTTAGCTTTAATCTAGTGAGTACAGGTAACAATAGTAGAGTAGATGTCATGGCATGGGCTTCAGCATGGGCTAGCAACCAGAGTACAAGTGCTCCAGGGAGCCTGTGTATGTGCTGTGGTTGCTAACCTGCACTGAAGCCCATGTCACCACATCTACACTACTATTGATACCTGTTCTCACCAGTTTAGAGATAAAACAGGCATGCCTACCTTTGCTACAATCACAATCTTCACTTGCACTGTAGATATTCCAAAAAAATACCTACCTGTATACAAGCATCCAATCATAGCTACACACCAAGGTACAAGACTGGGCCAACTCTTTGCCTTGTTGATGGTTCAGGCTTGAACAATGGTTGGTGCTCCAGGCTAATATGTTGGTGTAGCCTGTTGATTGACTTGTGTCTAGGCTTGAGCACAGGTCACTGCTTGTGATTGCCCGGTGGTCCAGTAAAATACATTGATGGGTACCAGTGCTCAGCTGATGGCCTAGGCCTGAAAATCAGTCGCTGCTGGTGACTGTTTGCTGTATGGAGACTTTGCCAGAGTATTTTTCTATGAGCTTCTTGTAAAATGAGTCGGAAAAAAGGTGAGCCAGTGTAATTCTTCAGCCAAATCTGTAAACAAGGAGGTAGGCCCTGGTACAAAGAGAGAAAATGATATTAAAAGAACTTTGGAAGCTAACAGTCCAATGGCATCATGATAGGGTCACTTGGGCATTTCAAGGGAAGCAGCAACAATAAAGAACCTCTCCCTTCAGCTGCAGTCACTGGCCACTTTTCAACCGTGTTACTGAGAAGAAATTTGAAAGGAAACCCACAAAATACTCAATGACCCCATGAACCCAGATGACACTCTCCATATATTAGAGCTGAGCCATGAAAACGGGTCATCAGAGCCAGAGGAGATGTTGAAGGAGAGACATGAAATGCCACTGATGGGACATAGTCCTCCTTAGGCTAAAGTTCACCCTCCTGGTTTAATCTGGTGCAACCTCACTTCAGTAGAGTTCTGTCCATTTACTCCATGGCTGAATTTGATTCCCTCTGGAAAGAGCCAGGAAGAGAGCTCTGGTCTCTTGACTACCAGTTCTATGCTTCAACCACAGGACCATCTCCTTTTACCTACATGTGATGCTGGATCAATTCTCTCCCCACCCCACCATTAAGCACCTACCAACCTGTAGGATACACTGGAATTCAAGCATATAGAATATCATTCATGGAGTGAAGTAGCAGGACCAGTAAATATCATCTTCTCTGACTTGGTGGTCAACAAATATTCTCCAACGGTAATTGTAAGCTAAGTGAATAACAAGATCACTAGTCATGCAGTGAAGGACACAACAAGGGGACTGATACACCAATCATCACCTGCCCTGAGTTTGATCAAGGCAAGGGAGGAGAAGCCTTAATAGAAGGGACACTTGAACTGCTGGTGTAACCCACACACCTCCTGGGTGTGGTGTTCTGTCCCATTTGGTGGCACCGAGACCACTTAGAGAGAGAGATAAAATGAGTCTGCTCCACAGCCTTAGCTAACAGCCAGCTGGATTTTAGCTCATGCAGTAGAGGCTTGTGCACTAAGCTCCAGAGACCCCAGGTTTGGTCCTGCCTGCCGATGACTACAGTTTGTTGGCGTTACACTGGCACCTGGAGATGCCTGATGTGCTGTGCTGCCCTGCATGAAGCTCCAATCTCAGGCTGAAGGGGGTGTCCTCATTATTGCTCAGGATACAGTGACCCAGGGAGGAGAAAAGAAAGACATGCCCACATGCTCAAAGGTGGAGGGGACGCCTATATACCAAAGACTTCCTGAAACTGGGACAGTGTGGAGATGACACCAAGCTCCTAACGGGATTGGTTTGAGGCATAAGTGATGTAGCCTACAGCGCTGTACCCTAAGAGGGTGCCTCATGAGGGTGGCTCTTGTACCTGTGATGGTTAGGGATCTATCTGACTCCACATAGCCTTGGGGGGGAAGATTTCTCTCCGAGAGCTTCCCACCCTCTGGGAAGGGAACAGGCAGAACCAGCGGGGGAAATGGGGGGAGAGAAAGAAAAAGCAGGGGGCAAGAGAAGTTGCTAAAACTCCATTCTCTCTTCAGGGAGCAGGGAATAGCATGTGGAAATACTTGAACTAACCCATTGACACCCCCCCCCACTGCATTTCCCTAGAAATGAATCAATGTTTGGCCAATATGGCAGTATTTGATTATGGATTGACCCTCACCAGCTCATTTCACATGGCCATCAAACCGGAATGACTTTCACTGACTACTAGCCTGGGACCTAACTGGCACCAGTGGCCTAGAAGTGAAAGGCTTCATGTACCATTCCCCAGTGTTCAGAACTGAGGTACCTGTAACCTTGGGAAGTGTTACCTGGCAGGGTCATGATATAAATGTTCACTCCACTGCTCACCAGGTCCCTGAGGCCTTGTTGGTTCCGTTCATCTCTGTGCCTGAAGAGCCGCCCTATGTAGATTTGCAGGGTCACTTTGGGGTGGGCCTGTAGGAAGTGAATGATCAGTCTGCAACACAGCCCACAGGGGCTCCAAGACAGGAACCAGATGATGGAGCAGTGCACCGAAGGCCTGTGGTGTATCTCCCTGAAGTCATTTTCCAGGCAGTTTATTTCGGCATGCTGGGTGGGGGTGTTTGGGCACCACTTCCTCCAGAACTTGGTGCTGCTGCCCCACTTAATTTCATAGAGTAGGTAGGTCACCTTGGGAAATGCACTGGGGTCAAAGATCGCCCTAAATTCCTTTGGCTGTATTTTCCACCTGAAACCCAGATTCCATCACTGGCACCAACATCTTTAATGACTCCCCCTTGTCTCACATATAGCAAAAGAGACAGACGGTGGTGAGGATGGGAGAGGGACGGTATGTATGGTCTTAGTACCACCGCTTTGCAGATGGTCAGACAAACTGCCTGTATGAGTGTGTGTCCCCAGGTCCTGTCTCTAATGACCCCTGGGATATATGGTACCTGGGACTTCTGGGATCAGGGGTTCAGTCTGAGCTGCAGCTTTGTTGTAAAGGAAGGCAAGAATTCTGTCTACAATAAAGCAAGGCACCATGGCTGCAGCGTACTGCTCCAGGACCTACATCATTATGAAAAGGACAGAGAGAGAGAGGAGAGTGGAAAGGAAAATAGCAAGATGCCTTTGAGATAGCAGAAGTTTAAGGGGAAGAAAATCCCACCCACTCCCTCTGAAATTCTCTGTGGCACCAGTCACGTACCAGACTAGAGCTGTCATTCTTACCTGTGGCTAGCACTTCTGGATGGATGACCTACTGGAAGAGAGAATGGAGAGTCACCTATGAGCTGGTACAAATACATGTTGGGTTGGGGGTGGAGGTGATTTTTTGGATCCCAGTTCTCAACACAGGGATCCAGGACAGCATTTTAGGAAATCAGTGACCATTCACACCCACCTATTCCTTACAGTGGAAGTCCAGAGAAATGTGACCCTGTTCCTTCCTAATTGCACCAGCTTTCTGCCATGTATTATCATTCTTACCACAGGGCTGCTATGCACAGTGCCACCTGGGGTATATGCTCCTTACATCTAGATAAGGAGTTTAACTGGGTTGGAAATTGGATGGCAAACTACCACAGGCAGCTTTAATATATCAGGAAGCAGTGACTTTGTAGGGGTGCTCTTCTCTCAGAATCAGCAGTGTGGTAGGTGGGTCAGTAGTGGGTGCTCTTCCCTCTGACTCAGCACTGACTCTAGCATAGCATTAGGGGGCACTGTGCTGCAGGGAGTGGGGTGGCTGGTTCAGTAGGGGATGCTCTCCCTTCTGAGTCACCACTACCCTGTAACTCTAGTATGGTGCTGGGGACATCTCTAGACGAGATATAAAACCAAGAATGGGGTGCTTAGAATCCCTTGACACTCTTTGTAGGAGTAGGAGTGTTAACCCTGGTGTCCTGGCTAAATTCTCATTTGTGTTACTGCACTTTGCCTCCCAACACTTCTCTCTGTAGTTTCAGCTGGCTACTAGATTTTTCTTCTCTCGCAGTCAGCTGTGTGGTATTGCTGTGCCCTGCTAAACAGTGGCCATGCTCCACCCCAGAGGTTCTCCTCTGACACCGTTTGTACATCAGTGCAACTCCGTTGATTTCAGTGGAGCCCCTCCTCATTTACAGTGGTATAAGAGGAGAATCCGGCCCTTTGCATCAGCTTGTGAAACATTTTGGAAGGGTTCAGCCTGGAAGACGTTAGGGAAAATGTTTGTTCTTTGTGATATTAGGTCCTGCCAAATTGCCCCACGTTGCTGATACGGTTCTTCCTCCCTGTGCTCTCAGTCTCTCCTTGCTATCTGTGATTTTTCTGTGAGTCCCTTTCTCTAGGACCTCTCATGCATCCCTGAGCTCCCAGAATGGAGCTGCTATCCTGCTCTTGTGCAGCTAGTTTGGTTCGTAGGAATCTTGAAGGCGATAGCTGAAAGAATAAAAATATAGACCTAGTGACCTTGGTTCCCAGGCCTGGGATGAAACATCTTGGCACCTTTGCAAGGGGATTAGATAAAGTTCAAAGGGAGTTTAGGAAAGCTCTTGGTGTATCTGATTTTAACTCTTTTTGTCCCGGACCAAAGTCAGTTTTCCCTACCTTACTTGCAAGAGGGACACTTAATAGCAGTGCTCCCAATGATGTGGGTACATGACTGCTAGGAGCTGGACCGGCTAATTCACAGACACAGAACTATGTTCGCTCTCGTACAGGAATACAAAAATAAATACTTTTCTTTCAACACTGGCTGCCACGTAGCCATGACATTGTTATAACCAGCCTGGGGCTGCATCAGAAGCAATGCCCTAGGAATGAAAGGCTTTGTATCCAAGCCCCCAATCTCCGGGCCGTCCAATCTTCTTCACCTGGTGCTGGCTCAGGCCCAGTGCACCAGACAGGCCTCCTATCCCATTCCTTGACCCTCTTCTAATCATAGAATCATAGAATATCGGGGTTGGCAGGGACCTCAGGAGATCATCTAGTCCAACCCCCTGCTCAAAGCAGGACCAATCCCCAATTTTTGCCCCAGATCCCTAAATGGCCCCCTCAAGGATTGAACTCACAACCCTAGGTTTTAGCAGGCCAATGCTCAAACCACTGAACTATCCCTCCCCCAGCTGGTAATCCTGCCACCCCCCACTACTACCTGGGGCTGGCTTGCATTTCATACCCCAGAGATGATCTCCGCACTATTCCAATCTCAGTTCCCCTGAGTCAGCCACTCTGCCACCCTCCCCTTGAGACTTGTGTTTTCAATAATTTGCATTCTTTAGGGACAAATCTTATCACACATTTTATACCTAGGCATGCAAGCATAGATACATACGCCCCTGCACCCAGAAACACATATGCAGAGATAAAAATACACACCAATAAAACGTTTGCATTATACAAAGAACCCCACATTCAAACATCCACTCCTACACATCCCTGCGTGATCACAAGTGCTCACAAACACATGTAAACATACAACTTGCACACACATACACAATCACTCACCTCAAACAATCACACAACACGGGTACGCATAGACAGACACACACACACATTCGCTCTTTCACCTACACACATACCTGTCTCTGTGGAAGCAGTCATGGCTTCCTCTCCCTTTTTTCTAGCCTCCTGGTCTGTGGGATGGTCTTTTTCTCTCTTAACTGAGACCCTTTATCTCTTTCAGTTCCTGTTCATGAGAGCTGACCTTGCTCAGAGCGAAGGGACAGTAACCACTCAGTGCCCTGGAGACTAGACTGCAGGGAACAATCTTTCCTTAGCAGTGGAGGGGCTGGGGGCTAGTGGGAGGAGCACAGGAGCGAGTGGGAAAAGAGAATGGATAGGTGACCTGAGAAGTCTTCCCCATTTCTAACCTCTTTGGCTGTCCTGGAAGGAGGGGAGTTTTGCCAAGTGATGAAGGACAGGGCAGGGCCACAGAAGGCTTTATTTATACAGGCTGAGAAGTATTTGTCAGCTTGTTCTCTTTCTTTGCCCCCTTTCCAGTGAAGGCAGCCTGGGACAAGGTCCATTCACAAGCACCTGCCTTCCCTCCTGAACACAGAGATTGCTGTGGCCACACAAAGGGTACCTGCTATCTGGCCTTGGTGCCTTTATGGCCTGTGCATTGGGGAGAACTCCTCCAGCAAAGCTGTAGGGAGGCTTTACTCCCTGAGAGAGAAGAACAGCGATTTATTTGGCAAGGAAGGGAGTCTCTCCCACCCTTTCTAAATCAGTCGTTCACTGGCTCTAGATATTCCAGAGCTCCCCAGCTCTGGGCACTGCATCTGCCCTCTCCTCCTGCCTGGGGGGGTTTGCTGGTTTCCAGGGTCATTTGGTCAACATACAATGATACATTATTGACCTTGGTCTGCAGATTGGAGACCTTGGGGTGGCTCCCTCTCCCACACAGCACCAGGAATGCCACAGCCATAAATCACTGGGGTAGAGAAGGGGAGAAAGGAATAGTAACTGGAACCCCCCCACACACACACACACACTCATTTTTCAGCCAAAGCTTTGTACTTCCTGCTATTGCTGTTTGCAGACCCAGAAGAACAAGCGAGTTTTCCATGTTACACAATGGCAATGCTAGACAGGGCTCCTTGCCCAGAATGGCTGGGAATCATGTAGGTTGGTGCTCCCATCGACTCCCAGTCAGCAGTCTTTCCCCATTGCCAACAGCAAGAGGCTGGGAGTGGAATAGCTGGAAGCTCCCACAACAGCCAGCACTCCTTTGCCTTCCCTTCCTGTTGAGAGAGGCTGGGAGCAGGTAGCTAGGAGCGGTCCACCGCCGCTTTTACTGTAATATTCCCTTCTGTGCCTCCTCCGGGGAAAGCATGAGATTGCAATAGCACTGAGATCTTTACAGTTCTTACACTGTTTGCTGTGGTGCCTCTCGCAGGACAAACCAGGCTGTCTTTCCCCACTCTGAACTCTAGGGTACAGATGTGGGAACCTGCATGAAAGACCTCCTAAGCTTATTCTTACCAGCTGAGGTTAGTTAGAAACCTCCCCAAGGTACAAACTTTGCCTTGTCCTTGAGCCGTATGCAGCCACCATCAAGCGTTTTAAACAAAGAACAGGGAAAGGGCCCACTTAGAGATGTCTTCCCCCCAAATCCCCCCCAAGCCCTACACCCCCTTTTCTAGGGAAGGCTTGATAAGAATCCTCAGCAAATTGTGCAGGTGAACACAGACCCAAACCCTTGGATCTTAAGAACAATGAAAAATCAATCAGGTTCTTAAAAGAAAAATTTTAATTAAAGAAAAGGTAAAAGGATCACCTCTGTAAAATTAGGATGGTAAATACCTTACAAGGTAATCAGATTCAAAACACAGAGAATCCCTCTAGGCAAAACCTTGTTACAAAAAGACACAAAAACAGGAATATACATTCCATCCAGCACAGCTTATTTTGTCAGCCATTAAACAAAAGGAAATCTAATGCATTTCTAGCTAGATTACTTACTAATTTAACAGGAGTTGTGAGGCTGCATTCCTGGTCTGTTCCCGGCAAAAGCATCACACAGACAGACCAACCCTTTGTTCCCCCCTCCAGATTTGAAAGTATCTTGTCCTCTTATTAGTCATTTTGGGTCAGGTGCCAGCGAGGTTACCATAGCTTCTTAACCCTTTACAGGTGAAAGGGTTTTGCCTCTGGCCAGGAGGGATTTTATAGCACTGTATACAGAAAGGTGGTTACCCTTCCCTTTATATTTATGACACAGGATTACACAGGACAGGATTACATTGGGATGGAGACAAATGACACATTAACATGTCGGTAAAATCTAAGCATGAAAAGCAGCACTTCCTTTGAAGGAACATTTTCTGTTTCATTCTGTTCTTTTTTAATGGTCAGAAATAATACAGAAAATAAAACCAAGAAATTCAATGATAGAAAAATAACTCAAGTAATAAAATAGCAGGAAAAATTCTCTCCAAAATACAACTCCATATAAAAATGATCTGCTTGTGAATTCCTGATGCAAACAGTTCATTGCTTTGACTTGATAATGGTAGTTTCTCAAGGTGCAATAAATATGATTAAGACAAGGTGGGTGAGGTAATCTTCTTTATTGAACCCAACTTCTGTTGGTTAGAGAGACCAGCTTTTGAGCTACACAGAGCTCTTCTTCAGCTCACAGAGCTCTGTGTAGCCTGAAAGCTTGTCCCTTCTACCAACATAAATTGGTCCAATAAAAGATATTACCTCACCCACCTCGTCTCAATCATATCCTGAGACCAACATGGCTGCAACAACACTGCAAACATAAATACTGTTGGATTGTGCTGCTCATCAAGGTGGAAGGCACAGAGACATGTCCAGCTGCAGGTACAAAGGGATCTGCTCCAGACCCTCCTTCCCTAGGGCATGCAGAGCTGGTGAGGAGACTCGATCCCCCAGGGTGTGTTGCGTATGGAGACTCAAGGTTGGGTTAAATATTGATTGGCTGCTTTTTCAGAACTTCTTGCTGGCTGTTTCTGAGTGGCTCCTTTTGCAGCCCTGTTGCCTGGCGATGATTGGCTGGTGCTTCAGACTAGTAGGTCAATAGATGTGGGTGTGGGGCTGGCGCGTCGGGATTCTAATGTAAAGGCTGCCAGTCATTGGCTGCTGCATGGTACTCTTGTAAAAGCATTTGGCACTAGCTGTCTTGCAGGACGAGATTGAAGGTGTGTTGCTGATACTCATGGGTGTGCATGTCTTGCTAACAATGAAGGCAGACCCTGGTGGGAAAAGAGAAAGCTGGGTGTTAAAAATGAAAGGCCAAAAGTCAATTGTTTTATCTTTGGCATCAATCAGAGGTTTAAAATGAAGTGTCTTTCACAGGAAATCATTCTTAACTCCTTTCAGCAGGAAGTGTCTCTCACAGCCTTGTGAGATTGTAAGGGAGATCAGTGGTTACCTGCAATCATTGGGCTTACTGTGCATTATAACTCAGCTGTGGAAACAGACAGGCCACTCAGAAGCAGGGGTGATTTCAAGGCAGGAAAACTCCAAGTTGTCTCCAAGGAAAGCAGGATACGGCCCCATATTTTGCACTTTTATCTGGGACATATTTTCAACAGATGTGTTCAGAATTTCCTACTTCCTTAATAACTCATATGCACCCAGGTGGACTCATACCGCACTGAGAATGACATGAGGTGACTAAGATTTTCAAACTGAGATGCTTTCAAGTCCTAAATAAGGATCTTGGAGCCTCACTTTAGGCGCCCGTGTTTGGAAATCTTGGCTCCTGTGTTAATTTTCCATTTTCTTAGGTCCCTGACCCTGCAAAACACTTAAGTACATGCTTAACATTAAGCATGTGAGTAGTCCCACTGTAGGCAAAACCTCATGGTCCCAATTTACACTCCATGGTGGAGAATAGGATTGTATGGGGAGGAGGAGAATTGAAATATGGTGATTTATTATTCACACTTGCTTATTAGCCGGACACTTGGGGCCAAGGCCTGAAGTTCTTACTTAGTCTTTAGAGTTGTCTAGGGAAGGCATAAATGTGAATGTGTGTGTGTCCCCCCAAAATCTTTTCCCAGACAACTCTTTCTCTGTATATACATACACACATAATGTATACGTGTGTGTGTGTATGTGTATAATAACTCTTTTTTAAAGCTGTCCAATGACTTTAATACTATATATAATTCTGCAGTGATTGATCTAATACATTATTTAACACCAGGCATTAGCAAGTCTCAGCTAGTCGAAAAGCAAGGTGAGACTGTTGAACCAAAATGGTATGTTAGATTAACTGGTCGGTTTAGACAACTGATACTGCAATTCTCTTCATGGAATTCACATTCACATAGAATTAGCAATCTGGGTTTTTGAGACCTGACATCCTATATTCAAGATCCATTCTGAGTCTATCATACAAACTAGATAAACATGGAGGTAGCTGGGACTGAAATGGAAGGTCCTGCATTTACCTGTTCGTTGATCAGAAAATAAACAAATCAATTACAAAGTCCCCTCAAATGTACTCTTATTCTCCTTGTTTATATATTGTTTCTATCTGTCTAGGTGCATATATGCCCTCCCTCATCCTGACTGCATCTGACAGCTGTATTAGGAAGAGATCCTGAGACATAAGCCCTTGCATCAGAGGCCGGGTATGAGGCAGGACCCTGCTCACAGAATCTGGCAAGAACAAGGCGGATATTGCAGAAATACACATTCCTAAGAAGTGCTAGGCACAGAGTGCTTATGCAAACACATCCTGATATCAAGTGGTACCAGAACATCCCAATATCAAGGATGGTACAAAAACATTCCCCAAGGATAACAGGAACACACTGACCCCTCCTAAAAGATTAGGTCAGGATGACAGAGATTTTTTGATCAAATCAACATGTACAAGGTGATGGGTAATAACTAGCCACATCAGGGGGAAGTAACTAATTATGTCAGAGGCAGTACTAACTGGTTTGTATCAGGGTATAAAGATGTATCTCAGAGGGAGTATTTTTGCCTGGCCTAGGGAGGAGCGGAAAGTCCTGCCATTCACTGAGCTGGTACATTGTTACGGGCATAGATGTATTAGTGGTCCGGTAG
The DNA here is from genome assembly GCF_009764565.3 of Dermochelys coriacea. NCBI lineage: Eukaryota > Metazoa > Chordata > Testudines > Dermochelyidae > Dermochelys > Dermochelys coriacea. Next base: position 217,650,609 of record NC_050068.2, read on the forward strand.
AGTCTGTGGGATACTAGTACCATGCTTTGTCGACAATGAACCTGGCTGGGTGCCTTCATCCCTTAACAGATCTTGTGATCATTGGGCACCTTGCTCGAGGTCTGTCGTGCCAGCTCTCTGCACAGGGCTGGGGCAGCACACAGAGGGCGCACACACGTAGACAAACATCTATCAACATCTAACCACAAGAGCTTCATAATCATTAATGGGATTTTATCCTTGGAACATCCTTGTCAGTTAGGGAAGCACTACCCCCATTTTACAGATGGGGAGCTGCATCACGCTAAGGATTAGGAAACTTGTCCAAGGTGACCCATGCAGTCTGGCTGTGTCAGGAACCAAACCGGTCAGGAACCGGTCTCCTGAGTTGCACTCTGCTCTCCTATTCACTTTACACCCTCCCTTACACTTACCGAGGGCAAATAGAATAAGAAAAACCGAGCATCAAGAGACTCACTGTGATTTGCCCAGAATGTGTGAAACAATCAATTATTAGGGCAGGTAAGTTTTGAGTCTTGTATCCTTAGGGCATGATTGTGCAACTGGATGTGCCCAGCTGAACTTAGCCAAATGCTCAGAGCCCCACTGAAGTCAATGGCCCTGTTGTGAGGGGCAATAAGGGTGCTTTTCTCCATTGTGCTAGCTTGGTGGAGTTACCTTAATATGACTGGAAATCCCCAGTAAGCTGTAGTCTAACACACTTGAAGCTGTATTTCCCAGGCTACACCAGAGCTAATTAATACAGCTTCATAAATGTTAGCCTGCAGTTGAACAGGGCTTGTCAGTCATGCTAAGCTACCATGAATGAGTTAACACAATTGCAAAACACCCCTTTCAGCCTTTCAAGAGAGGCTACCTGCAGGCATAGGGGTCTGCCCATGCTGATTGAGTTGCAGGATCTGGCCCTTAAAGCAAAAGGGAGTAAGAGCAGGATTACACAGAAGACAGGTTAAAGCAGTAGGTGCCGTTTGTCTCCACACACAAAGTTTGGTTAACTCAGTTAATGTTCCTAGTTTGCACATCCCACCAGCGCAGACCCCAAAGAGCAAAGGAATAAGCAGTTAAGTCATTTAATATCCCATCTCCACTACCGTGACATTCTAGACCTTGTGGGAGTGCGCTGTAATCCCCATATTCCTCATTTTCATATAATTGTGATCTTATATATAAAGCATGCCTTGTAAAGTATCAGGGGAAAGGTTATGATCAGCTGAAAGTCATTTCTCTATTCATATATGTGTATCATTAATGCATATGAAGTTATGACAATTGTGTAGTATGGTTGTCACTAAAACATGCTGTAAGTTGGGGGCATCAGCCAGATATTAGCTCCTCAGAGGCAACTGCAAGGAAAGTAACCAGAGACCGGACAGGGTGTCAAACAACCCATCAACAGCCATTGTCCAGCAAGGGAGCTACAATGCAATGACTCATCTGCATGAGGCCACACCAGGGGAATTGCTCAACTTTGCTTGGAGAGACTCAGTAATGCTCACCTGACTCTTAAGGGTGTGTGTGTGGGGGGGGGAGCCAAGAGGGAGGAAAGGACACAATAAAAGGGAGAGACATTTGCCAAGCTCTTTGTCTCTCTTCCACCTACATCTACTGACACCACCACACCAAGCGACTGAAGTGCTGATCAAAGGGGAGAGCCTGGCTGAAGAGCAACCAGCCAGCCTGTGGTAAGAAGCACAGAATCAAGTTTGTAAGAGCAGTGAAAGTGTTAAGATCAGCTTACAATGCATTTTGCTTTTATTTCATTTGACCAAATCTGACTTGTTATGTTTTGACTTATAATCACTTAAAATCTATCTTTATAGTTATTAAATCTGTTTGTTTATTCTACCTGAAGCAGTGTGTTTGGTTTGAAGCCGTGTCAGAGACTCCCCTTCGGAGAACAAGCCTGGTACATATCAATTTCTTTGTTAAATTGTTTGTTATATAAGTTTGCAGCATCCAGCAGGCATAACTGGACATTGCAGAATGGAGGTTACCAGGGTTGCGTCTGGGACTGGAGATATTGGCTAATGTCATTCGGTTGCAAGTAGCTGGGAGCAGCTTACATGCCAGAGGCTGTTCGTGAACAGCCCAGGAGTGGGGGTTCTCACAGCAGAGCAGGGTAAGGCTGGCTCCCAGAGTCAAGGATTGGAGGACCTAGCAGATCACCGGTCCAGATAACACCAGAGGGGAACGTCACAGTGTTGCAGTGAGCACGGTGAATGTACGGCTTGTTACTCCAAGTGAAGTTCACACTTTAAGCACTGATATTTGTGATTTTAAGTACGTCTTGAGTGCAGTGGCTAAGAACAGTCAGGAGGAGGTCACAGTTTTGTTATTTTCTGTTTGTTTATTTCAGGTGAGGGAAATAAGCACAAGAAAGCAGAAAAATGACTCTCAGTGAGGCAGCTACAAAACTAGAACTGGCCAGACTGGAAGCGGAAGAGAAGGCTAGGGACTGCAAGTTTCAGATGTGGCAGGCAAAAATGAGGCTCAAAGAAGAGGAGGCTGCACACAGAAGGGCTATGGAAGAAAAGAGAAAGAGAGGGAAGAAGGAGAAAGAAAGAGAAAGCACCAGCTGTGCCTGCTAGAGAAGCAGAACCAGAGGTCCCCGACCTTAACGACTCCCATCACTCCAAAAATCCACAAATGGGAACATTTATGTACTGCGTACAAGATGACAGATGATATTGCTGAATATCTGACTACCTTCTAAAGGCTGTGTGTAATACATGAAATCCCTGATGATAAGAGAGTTCCTACCCTGATTGCAAAATTAACTGGTAGAGCTCGAAATGTAGTCATACATATGCTGAAATGGCTCCTCACCCAACTCCCATATTCCATATAAACAGACTGAAATACTCCATATTTTTGGGGAAAGTGAGTAGTTAAGCATGTTGATGTTTGTATATACAAACACCCATTTCATCACTGTACTGGAAAATATAGCTGAACTTAATTTTCTATGGAATTTGAAGAAAGTTTAACAGTCCCAGTTGTTTTCTGTGTTAATCAGTGTGAATCTGAAAAATGACATGCCTTCTAAGAGAAAAGAATCAATCCACACTTATTGAAAAAAAAATCCTTCCAACTGGTGTTCAGAAGAGTGCTACAAGACACATACATAACCTTGTGAGCAGAGGATGGAGAGGATACCCTACGACATTATGACCAGCAAAAAAAAAAAGAGGCAGAGGTTCACAGATTTGCAAACCTAAAAACCTGTTTCAGAGTAGCAGCCGTGTTAGTCTGTATTCGCAAAAAGAAAAGGAGTACTTGTGGCACCTTAGAGACTAACAAATTTATTAGAGCATAAGCTTTCGTGAGCTACAGCTCATCCGATGAAGTGAGCTGTAGCTCACGAAAGCTTATGCTCTAATAAATTTGTTAGTCTCTAAGGTGCCACAAGTACTCCTTTTCTTTTTGCTAAAAACCTGTGTTATGCTTTAAATCACCTGTCATAAATATAAAGGGAAGGGTAACCACCTTTCTGTATACAGTGCTATAAAATCCCTCCTGGCCAGAGGCAACATCCTGTTACCCGTAAAGGGTTAAGAAACTCAGCTAACCTGGCTGACACCTGACCCAAAGGACCAATAAGGGGACAAGATACTTTCAAATCTGGGGGGGGGGAGGCTTTTGTTTGTGCTCTTTGTTTACGTGTTTGTTCTCTCTTGGGACTGAGAGAGGCCAGACAGAAATCCATCTTCTCCAACCCATCCTAATCCAAGTCTCCAATATTGCAACCAGTATAGGTAAGCCAAGCAAGGGGGATTAGTTTATCTTTTGTTTTATGTGAATTTTCCCTGTGTTAAGAGGGAGGTTTATTCCTGTTTTCTGAAACTTTAAGGTTTTGCCCAGAGGGGGATCCTCTGTGTTTTGAATCTGATTACCCTGTAAAGTATTTTCCATCCTGATTTTACAGAGGTGATTCTTTTACCTTTTCTTTAATTAAAATTCTTCTTTTAAGAACCTAATTGATTTTTCATTGTTCTTAAGATCCAAGGGTTTGGGGGTCTGTGTTCACCTATACAAATTGGTGAGGATTCTTATCAAGCCTTCCACAGGAAAGAGGGTGTAAGGGGAATATTGGGGGAAGATGTCTCCAAGTGGTCTCTTTCCCTGTTCTTTGTTTAAAACGCTTGGTGGTGGCAGCATACGGTTTAAGGACAAGGCAAAGTTTGTACCTTGGGGAAGTTTTTAACCTCAGCTGGTAAGAATAAGCTTATGGGGTCTTTCATGCGGGCCCCCACATCTGTACCCTAGAGTTCAGAGTGGGGAAGGAACCCTGACACTACCTCAGCACATACCAGGTTTATGAACATTAAAAAGTTAACTGCAAAGCAACACTGAAGCCCATTAACCTGAATGTGTGCCAGCCAGTATGTCCTCACTGAATAAAGGTGCAGTCACACCTGAACAGCTAAAAATTAACCTTGCCCTTTTAAGCTAAACGGAATCACGTCACTAGCTCCATCTCAGTTGTTACATAACAGATAACAAAACGCCAGTGTGGCATGGTGCTGGCACATAGGGTCTCATGTACATAGTGTGATTTTTCAGAATCTCTTTTTGGAATAGTCATGTAGGTGAAAGAACTGGTACTTATGATTATGCTATTTCTATACATGTATATTTATCTTGGTGTCTGAAGTTATGCATATTAGCTATGTTTACCACATATTTGCTCCTGTGGTAACACCCACATGATATTTAGCCAGCACATAAAGGGACAAGTCAAGTTGAATGGCCCATTAAGGAACACTTAGTTCACAATGGACCCTGGAAAACACCTGTATACACTTAATGGACTTTTTGTGAATGTTCTAATTAGAATACGGGTGGGGGTGATGGACATGTAACATGCCCATGTGACTCCAAACACCATCTTTCACAGTAAGAACAGATTTCCCTTTACTTGGCACTTGGCAGAAGCTAAAAGGCCCTGGCCTGGAAACATCTCCATTTTGCCACTGTCCTGCTCTGGCCTCTTTCCTGCTCCAGCCTCTGGACTATGAACATATACTAATGGGAGCATTCTAACCAAGGGACTGAGGACTTTAAGGTAATCTGGAGCCTTCATATTTCCTTGATCCTTTGCAGATGGACTTATGAGTTGGATATGGTACAGAGACTGTTCTAGCCTCATTGATTGCTGATTTCTCCCTTGCAATGGACAAAAATCAGATGTCTGCTGACTTCCTCACATGAGTCAGCAGCCTTTGATACATGTGGTATAAGCAACATAGCCCTTGCTTGAGTGGTTTTGTTCTTCCCTCTCCAAATGCCAAAGCCTGTTCCCATTGAACTCAATAGCAAAACTCCTTTTGATCTCAATGGGAACAGGATTTGGCCACAAGAGATCAGAGAATGTGATTTTGATCAATTGCTTATTTGTCCAGAGACAGTTCTCATGCATGTTCTGCCAGGCTGATTTTGATTGCCCCTCCTGTATGTCATGCTGAGGAAAATAATAAAGCAATCTGTGCTGCACTTCTATCAAGATGCACATGGCATACACAGTTCTATGCCTCTTTTCCATCAAACCCAGATGGTGCAACATCTTTGCTTTCCTAGTGCCTGGTGGAGAGCAATACTTAGATATAGGCAAGCTGGCAAACGCTTAGTTTGGACATAAGGGAGGCACTGATAGTATGTTAAGGGAAAGTGGGGTGATTGTCCTTCCTATCTTTCTTTCATTGAAGAAGTTTTCAATTTGGGGTGCTGCTGCATCCTCAATGACACCTGGAAGTACAGGTGGCACCAGGAGTCCAAAGCATCATTTTACAACTGCATCTGTTTAATAGATGTGGTTGTAAAATTTTAGACAGGTAAGCGGCGTGTTGGAAGGGATGGGGAGAGCATGGGGGCCCTGGGCTGAGGGCGGGGCAGGGAGGAGTCACATGGAGGGTCATGTTGGGAGGTCACGTGCCCTTCCTTGTGTCCCTCCCATGAATGCAGTACCGGCAAGAAATTATTTTTACTTGCACCACTGCTTAGGAGGGGGCCCAGAGGAGGAAACTGGTGAAGGAATAGTGGGTATACAGGAATGTCTCCTCACTAGTCACTTGGGGCAGGATGCCCAGGACACTAGGAGGGTGGCTGGGTCAGCATCTGTGCACCCAGGCACTCAGCCTGTGACCCAGATTTTGAGAAGGAACTGTGTAACTGACCTCCTGCAGGGGAGCCATCACACAGCTGACATCTCAGGGAGAGAGAAGGGGGTGGTGGAGGGTATCACAATCCAGGTCCCGGTTTTTCAGGATGCTACTTCTGAAAAGTTTTTGGAAAGTAACTGTTTCTCTTTACATCAAGATGCAGCTCCAACGCCTGGGACAGCAGGAAATTGCCAGGTGGTAGTTTGCGAGAATACAAATGCCCCAGCTGATAGAGAGGTGGGTGTTTTCTCCCAGGCTGCTGAGACACAGAGAGCAGGTATGGGAAAGCTGCTGGGAAAAGGTGCATCTGATTAAAGGGTAAACACAGGTAGCCCAGAGAGCACAGATCACAGCTCTCTAGGGAGCAGGGAAGGACTCAGTGCTGGGAGTGGGAAACACCGGGTAATTCCAAAAGGGGAGCTGGATTTTCTACAAATGTACAGTCCTGGGGTTGGGAAACCGCTCCCCAAAAGGGCCAGCCAATGTGCAGGATCCCCCTGGACCCTTTTATTGACAGAAACATGATTAAATTAAGAGCCCACACAAAAGGCAACACTGGAGGGAAAGAAAAGCCAGTGACTGATTACATGGGATAGAGTCAAAGGACACCATGGGTAATGAACAAACTAACTTCAAACTACACTATCTGAACAGAGGGCATGGTATCATAAAGATACTTGTAAATGCACATCTGTGATACAAATTTTGGTATTAATGTGAAGTTTTGGGGATAAGAATTTTGACATGGATTTTAAACCTTATGATAATGCTATGTTTTAATTAAAACCTGTAAACAGGTTTAAAGCTTATCACAGCAGAGAAACCATAAAAACTTGCTTTGCTGTGTGTGGATGGGGAAACTGAGGCACGCTGCCTCATGACCTTAATGGCTGGATGCCAAGAGAACTATAACGGAAATTGCCTTCGAGCTAATCGAGGGACGTGATCGTTCCCCTCTATTCGACACTGGTGAGGCCTCATCTGGAGTACTGTGTCCAGTTTTGGGCCCCACACTACAGGAAGGATGTGGATAAATTGGAAAGAGTACAACGAAGGGCAACGAAAATGATTAGGGGTCTAGAGCACATGACTTATGAGGAGAGGCTGAGGGAGCTGGGATTGTTTAGTCTGCAGAAGAGAAGAATGAGGGGGGATTTGATAGATGCTTTCAACTACCTGAAAGGGGGTTTCAAAGAGGATGGCTCTAGACTGTTCTCAATGGTAGCAGATGACAGAACGAGGAGTAATGGTCTCAAGTTGCAATGGGGGAGGTTTAGATTGGATATTAGGAAAAACTTTTTCACTAAGAGGGTGGTGAAACACTGGAATGCGTTACCTAGGGAGGTGGTAGAATCTCCTTCCTTAGAGGTTTTTAAGGTCAGGCTTGACAAAGCCCTGGCTGGGATGATTTAACTGGGACTTGGTCCTGCTTTGAGCAGGGGGTTGGACTAGATGACCTTCTGGGGTCCCTTCCAACCCTGATATTCTATGATTCTATGATTCTATGATTCTAATCAGTGACTAACCCTCTTGCAGTAAACTAAGGGGGGAGGTGTGATATTCTATGTCTTGGGGGAGTGTGCTGTAACCCCCATATTCCTCATTTTCATATAATCATGATCTTATGTATAAAGCATGCCATGTAAGGTATCAGGGGAAAGGTTATGATCGGCTGAAAGTCATTTCTCTATTCACATATGTGTATCGTTAATGCATATGAAGTTATGACAATTGTGTAGTATGGTTGTCACTAAAACATGCTGTAAGTTGGGGGCATCAGCCAGATATTAGCTCCTCAGAGGCAACTGCAAGGAAAGTAACCAGCGACCACACGGGATGTCAAACAACCCATCAACTGCCATTGTCCAGCAAGGGAGCTACAATGCAATGACTCACCTGCATGAGGCCACACCAGGGGAATTGCTCAACTTTGCTTGGAGAGACTCAGTAATGCTCACCTGACTCTGAAGGGTGGGGGGCAAAGGTTCTTCCTCTCTCTTCCACCTACATCTATAGACACCACACCAAGCGACTGAAGTGCTGATCAAAGGAGAGAGCCTGGCTGAAGAGCAACCAGCCAGCCTGTGGTGAGAAGCATCTAAGTTTGTAAGGGCAGTGAAAGTGTTAAGATCAGCTTACAATGCATTTTACTTTTATTTCATTTGACCAAATCTGACTTGTTATGTTTTGACTTATAATCACTTAAAATCTATCTTTATAGTTATTAAATCTGTTTGTTCATTCTACCTGAAGCAGTGTGTTTGGTTTGAAGCTGTGTCAGAGACTCCCCTTCGGAGAGCAAGCCTGGTGCATATCAATTTCTTTGTTAAATTGACGAATTTATATAAGTTTGCAGCATCCAGCAGGCATAACTTGACACTGCAAGACGGAGGTTCCCAGGGTTGTGTGGGACCAGAGATATTGGCTAGTGTCATTTGGTTGCAAGTAGCTGGGAGCAGCTTACATGTTACAGTGATGAGCACAGCATAAGTACCGATATGGAATAAAGCAGAATTCAGCCAGCCAAAAGTATACTGAACACAAAATCATAGAAAGAAGAGGAAACATTGGAACAGACTCCTGATGGGAGTAAATTGCCATTTATAGCACTTCTTGTGCAAAAGGAAATTAAAAAGCTACTCTGCTTACATTTTACCCATAGTGTTCTTTTGAAACTCCATTAGAAAATCTTATGGAGTAGCGTACGATTGGCAAAAAATGCACAATTCAGTGATTAGAAAGGCATCTCTTTATCTAGACAAAATAAATATTCTCTGTGGGTATCACCCTCTACAACATATCAGTGGGATAGCAGAGCAGTGAAATATATAGATATACATGATATACGTAATGAATCCATTGAAATGTACATTTAAACTACCTGATCTTACCAGGTCTTGTGCATTTTATGAAATGTAGTCAATAAAGTGGGAAAATCCATGAACTTTCTGTAGACCCTACATTTTCGGTATTGTTGTGAACATTTCAGAAACACAAATCAAAAGTTTTGGTCGTCATCATTGTCATCATCACTCTGTAAAACATATGCAGCTGAATCCTGTGACCTTTGTTCATATGAATAGCCCGAATGGAGTTTGTCCTTGATCATTCATAACAAAACTGAGCCAGATCTTGAGGCTTTCACTCAGTCCTTAGTCAGGCAAAATTACCATTGACTTGATAAATACCTTATGATTTGCCCAGTGTTTCTACCTAACAAATATTTACGTTACCAACAGAAGCAATAGATTTACAATGTGTGAAATCCTAGCTCGCATCAAAGTCAATGGGAAAACTTGGCCATTGACTTCCATCGGACCAGGATTTCACTCAATATTTATTAAGTTATCCACAGTGGCACCCTGAGTTTTGGGGGGTTAAGCAGTGACTGTTACAAATATTCTTGACAAAGATATAATAAGTAGGAAAAAATGAATAGGTAACAAATCAGCTACTGGGTTTCACCATTCTACAGGATAGGCTTGTCAGGTAATGATTTCAAATGTGTGCAGAGGACAGCCATTTCTTAGTGCCGCATTCATAAGTGGCCATACAGACTGTAATAAATCATTGGAAGATAAGGCTGGGGGGCTTATCCTTTGACCCATTTGAGACTGCCCATAAATATATTCAGCTTGAATTATACGAACATGCTACAACAATGATGCTATCCTAGATGCTGTGCCTTCTTCCAGGCTGCCCCCCATGCCAGGAATGCCCTTCCTGAGCTGCTCCACAATGCCACTGTCTCCTCTGCATTAAGTGTGCTCCTGAACACCCAACTCTACCTTGATACCTTGTTATACTTTGATGCGCCCCGGAACAGCAGTCCCAAAACACAAGGAAACTGAAGCAGGCCACGCAGATAGGTGGTCAATCAAAGCATGTAATAACCATGGAACGATTAAGTCAGGAACAGTCCAAACAAAACATAACAGTCCAAATGGCAGGTATGTAGCAGCAGGCCCTGATTAACTACGCACATCCAACACTGTGCACACATACACAAAAACACAGAGGAACTGGAACACTGAGCTCAGGGAGCAGGAACCAAAAGCATCTCTCTCACACACACGCACATGCACATACGTTGCTGAAAATTGGTTTTGTTCCACTGAAGCCAGTAGAGTTATTCAGGTGTAAATCAGAATTATATTACTTATATTACTTAACAGAAACCCTAAAACGTTATCCCCAGTTGCATTCTCAACTATTGTTTTACCTAGACATGGTCAGTCACCACCCTGACCTCTTTTACACTGTACTTCTTTCTCCTACCTTTCACCGGTGTGCTTGTCTAGTCTCTTTTGCTTGTCTGTGGGACAAGAACCCTGCCTTCTTACATTTTGTGCAGTGCCTAGCACGCTGGGGGTGCGACTAGGAGCAAATAAGTGAACAGAATAATAATAGAATGAATGGTCTAGAGGGAGACTTTAACCTAGGGGATGGGGTGAAGTTTGCTGTGACTATGGCATGATCAGGGGATGCTAAGTGACAGTATCTCCTTTAACTCTGCACTTTCTCGGTTCTTTGGTTGTGTACAGACCATGTGCCACATCCACAGCGGATGTAGATTATCACAGTCTGTACTCCCCTGCTCAGATTGTGTCTCCAGCTATATGGCATAGGGGGAGAGCTCACTCCTGATACTCCCTCCTGCCAGCAAGTGGGTGGAGAGAGACCAGGGGGCAAGGAGACAGAGGCAGGGTGATTGGATAGAGTGGCAGGCTGGGCACATGGGGCACTAAGCTCTTCCATGAGAACTGATGAAATAACTTACCCCCTCCCTAGAGTGAGGTGGGACTGCAATTAATTCTCTGGGCTGCCCCTGCACTGCTCAGAGCAGAGTGGGACATTCCAGTTCTACTGGACTGCCCTGCCTCTCCTGTTTCGGAACTGACCTTGTACAATGGAGCCTGACTGGAGCCCAATCCTGACTGGAGCCCTGCCTGGTACTGCTGCTAATATCAGGCTATGTGCACACTACAGCTTACGTCAGTATAAGTTATGTCACCCAGGAGTATGAATAGCTCACCCCCCGCGACATTATATTGACCTAAGTGCCGCTGTGGACAGCGTTAAGTCTGCGGGAGAGTTTCTGCTGCTAACATAGCTACTGCCGCTCACAGGGACTGGAGTAATTAAATTGACAGGAGAGGTCTCTCCCATCAGCTTAAACTGTATGCACTAGCAGTGCCACAGAGGCGCAGCTGCATTGCTGTAAGCTCTGTAGTGTAGCCATAGGCTAAGTGGAGATGGCACAGCTGGGTCACTCGAAACCTAACTCTCATATGATTTAGGATTGTTCTTGGATCCAACATTTTCTCCAAAATGTCTACTCACCCAAAGGACACGCTGGAGTTCTAGACAATCGAAAATGATCCACAGAGAGCACAACAAGGGGCAATAGTCATCTTCTTCTTCATCTCGATGGGCAACAAATGTTCTCCAGCAGTATCTGTAATCTGATGAAATAAATATCCCGTCATGCCTGTTGAGGGACACGTCCAGGGGATCAATGAGCCCCTCCTTGCTCAGTCAGAGGTCAGTAAAGATCGAGGCAGAGTCTGAGTTTTACACTGAACTCAGTGTTGGCCAAAGGGTCCAAGTTGTCCATTAGTAATCAGTCACATTGTTCATGTAAGCTATGATATTTTCTAAGCTCACATGTCTCCTGGAAGGCGCAACCACCATACAAGAAGAGTGGAATTGATGCATCAGGGTTCTGCACTCTGTCTGAAGGAAAGGCTAGTTTCAGCAAAGAACTGGGCAAGCCCCTCATTCATCATCAGCCTGAGAGAATAGCAGTTACATCCTGGGAAAGGCCCAGTTTGGGTTGTTCCACTTACTCCTCCGTCATTCTGCCACTTACAAGATGGGGAGGGAATGGGGAGAGGACGGATATGCTTGGGGTTTTTTGCTGGAGCCAAAGAGGATGTATGTAAGGGGACTATTGTCCCCTTATTAACACTCAGTGGGTGTGTTTTGGTTGGCTAGTTCCCAGTACTAAAAGGGGAAGGTCTGATGATAAATCAGGACCCTGAGACTGACAGTCCCCAGGAACAATGGGGAGAGGCCAATGCTCCAGGTCAACCTGAATGACAGGATGGGCAGGCTTATCAGGGAGTCAGGAGGCCAGCGGGGTCCCGTCCTCCATGCGAGCTAAGGAGAAAGCAGGGGCCCAAGCTGAGCTGGGGAGCAGAGCTGTGCCAGCCAGAGGGGCAAGAAAAGCAGCCCAGGAAGCAGGTCAGTGCTGGGAGCAGAGTCACAGAAGCAGCCTGCAGAGCAGACCTGTCCTGGGAGCAGAGCTGTAGCAACCAGAGCCAGAGGGGCCAAAGAAGCAGCCCAGGGAGCTGGAGGCAGAGCAGCAGCAGCAGTGTGAGGCAGAGAGGAGCTGGAGCTGAGGCAGAGTGGTGGAGCTGGAGCTGGACCAATCTGGAGAGCGAGGGGGATCCTGGGCAGCAGGCCCAGTGCAGGGAAACATCCCCAGCCAAGACGTGTTGCAGGCCAGAGTTGGAGGGGGATCGTAACCTCAACGGGGCGGGGGCGACACTGGGAAAATGGGTCCTGCCACCTAAAGCCTGAGAGCGTGTGGCCACCTCCAGAGCAAGTGGCCAACCTGCAGCATCCCTACAGCACAACCAGGACCTGAGAAGTGGCCTGGGACTTGTGAGGAACAGACTGAACTTCCCTTACAGTCCAGAGACGCTGGTTGTGATGTCCCCGTGCCACAGAGTGGGTGATGTATTTTCCTTTAACCTTTCCTGTTTTTCCCTTATTTTTTTTTGAATTGATTGCTGTTTAATAAATTGTATTTGCTTTGAACTGTATGTAATGATCAGTGAGTCAGGGAAACATCCAGTGCAGAGAGAGCACCCCAGAGTGGGGACACCTTAGCCCCTGTCCTAGGTGACGACAGCAGGGTGGGGGGTCAAGCCCCCCAGGAATCCAGCCTTGTCGGGGTTATGAGGACTCTGCCACACAGGAGAGTGGAAGGGGAGCCCTTGAGGTCAGGCAGGCCTCTGGGTAAAGGAAGTGGGAGCGAGGACTCAGATCCTTTCATGAGCCCCTTTCACCAGGGTAGTGTATAAGCCAGGAAAGTTCCCCACAATAGCGGGACCATTTCCCCACTTACATGTAGATGGGAGGGGCCCGGCTTTAGAGAGAGGTTGCTCCTCTGTGCACATGCTGCCCCACTGCCCTGCAGAGTGGACAGAAGGAGCTGGGATGATAGGCAGCTGTGCTGCTCTTGTAGCTCGGTTAGCAGGAGGAAAGGAAAGCAGGCAGAGGGGAGCTTTGCTGGTGCACCTCCCAATGCCTCCCCACTCCCTGCTATCAGCTTGCCAAGGAGCCCTTCTGCTGCAGGGAGGGGGTTGCTTGTGGGTCTAACATGGTCACTCCCCAGGCCTTCACTGCACACCTCACCCTCCCTCAGGAATGTGGTAGGCCAGGTATCCACCACACTGGTGTTGGCCAGTTTACTTGCTTGCCCCCTGCAGTTATGCAGCTTGACGCAGCAGGGGATACAGTAGAAAGTTGCAGAGGCTGTCAGCCTGGCACTGTGCCATGCTGCTACATCTGGCATCTTGGGCAAGGGGGGAGAGATTCTCTGTGCTCCTGCCAAACTTAGGCCTCTTCACTCAGATTGCCAACAAGGGCGTGACACTGGGTGCTTGTCCTGTCCACACCCAACCACCAGCTCAGGTCACACAACCCACCCACAGAGAGTGGCTATTGCTGGTAACACTAGGAACTCAGCAGTGTCTGTGATGAGTTAGTTTTCAGTTCTATTAACAAGTGGCTGCTGCTGACTTGCTGGTTTTTCAACCCATTTCATAGAACTGTTCTGATTGGCTCCTTGCTGACCTGAACTTTTGGTCACTACAGCCCAGGAATTGAACTGGAACTGCTGCCCTATAGATTAAAGGCTCCATGTTCCATTCCCTGATTCCCTCCACTCAGCCAGGCTCCCTGGCCTGGAATTAGTTTGGAAATCGTGCCCTATAAGTTACAGGCTGCATATGCCGTTCTCTGACACCCCTGAGCCATGTAGTCCTCAGCTATAGCAAAGGCCTTGTCTATAGGGTTGCCAACTTTCTAATCGCACAAAACTGAACACCCCTGCCCCACCCCTTCTCCGAGGCCCCAACCCCACTTGCTCCATCCCCACTCCCTCTGTCGCTTGCTCTCCCCCACCCCCACCCTTTCACTGGGCTGGGGTAGGAGGTTGGGATAGAGGAGGGGGTTCAGGATGTGGGGTATGCTGCCCTTGTGCCCGCAGGCACTGCCTGCGCAGCTCCCATTGATCACGGTTCCCAGCCAATAGAAGCTGTGGAGCCGCTACTCGGGCGGGGGCAGCACAAGGAGCCTCCCTGGCCGCCCATGCACGTAGGAGCGACAGGGACCTGGCATCCGTTTCTGGGAACTATGCGGAACCAGGGCAGGTAAGGAGCCTGCCTTAGCCCCAGGCCCCTGCTGTGCAGCCAACTGGACTTTTAATGGCCCAATTGGCACTGCTGCCAGGTCCCTTTTTGACCAGGTGTTCTGGTTAAAAACTGGACACCTGGCAACCCTACTTGTCTAGACTGGGATAAAAGTCATGACGATGGAATGTCTCTGCTAATATGTGCTCAGTAACATGTTCTAAAATCTAGTGTAGCCACAGCAATGTACACTTTAACACATGGAAAACTAGTCAAGTTAATGCCTTGGCTCCCTCCTAGACCTCATCTGGACCAGATTAGCACATGTTAAAGGCTTGTCTTTTCTGCATTAGGCTTTTCAAATGTGTTAGCACCCATCAGCTAACCTATTCTAGCATCACACCTTTGATTCTAGCCTAGGCAGGGCCAAAGAGTGGTTAGGATACCTAGCAGGTTCATGATGTATAGGGCTACTCCATTCTCCATCAGGTCCCTGAGGCCTTGTCGGATGTGTTCATCCATATGCCTAAAGAGCCACGCTGCTTTTATTTTCAGAGTCACACTGGGGTATGCCCTCAGGAATTCCACTATACGCTGGCAACATTTCCCACAGGGGCTCCAGGACAGGAACCAGGTGATGGAGCAGCGCACTGATGGCCTGAAGTTTATCTTTTTGAAGTCATGTTCCAGGCAGGCGATTTCGGGCGTGCTGGGTTGGGGTGTTTCGACACCAGTGCCTCCAGAACTTGGTACTTCTGCCCCACCTGATTTCGTAGAGCAGGTATGTCACTCTTGGACATATACCTGGGATGTAATTCAGCTTAAAATCATTTGGTTGTGTCTTCCACCCGAAACACAAATGTCATGATGTGCACAGACTCCTTTTACTTCCCCCTTTTCATCCTGTGTATCATATGCAAAGCCCTTACAATTCACAAGTGCTTTTCATCCCAGAGGAACCCAAAACACTCTCCAGGCTGCATATACAGGTATCACTCTCTGGAAAGAAATAATAGGTACAAAATCCAGTTGAAACTGTGGAAGGAATTTTAGCAGAGTTGGAATCTAATGAGCTCAATCTGGAATTAAACAAAGACACCTGAGGGATCCTTGTCATGTACTTCTGTACCAGCTATGGACTGGCTGCAGAGCTCGCTTATACACACCAGGTGTGATCATCCATAGGATCCTTTAATGCTCTGCCAGGGAGGTTCATTTAAATAAGGCATTTTCACACACAGTGCCACCTAGTGACTGAATAGTATAATACGGTTTAGCCTTCCATTACGATCCTTCTGTAGTGCCTCCTACTGAGTCACCCACACCGCTCCTGCAGCATAGCACCCTAGGATCAACCTGGGGCTTTGGAGTCAGTGCTGGTTCAGAGCGGAGAGCACCCACTGTGGTACTGGGAACTGTACCTTTAATTGTGTTTAACTTTCCGGACAGGAATTCAGGGGTGACGTGGGAGTGGCAGAAGTGAATGCTCTGTTACGTAGTCACAGCTGAGGAGCTGTGTCACTGAATAAAGAGGATCTCTTTCAAGCACCTTGGGCCTCGAGTGATTAGTGAACACCACATGGTATCAGGAGTAAATAGAAATTACAGAAAAGAACCTGGTGGAAGAATGGAACAGCTGAAAGCTCCACCAGAGCTGAAAGTCTCTGGAAAGGCAGAAGACAACTGGAAGAGATTTGAACAGTGCCTCATGCTGTATCTGCAAGCAGCGAGAACCATGAAAAGGAATCCCCTCAGAAGGCAGCCTTATTTCTGATGATAGCAAGTTCTGAAGCACTTGATGTGTTCAACCATGTTCACTTATCCCAGGCAGAGAGGACCAGCTATGAAGGTGCAGTACAGAAAGTTGAGGAGTTCTGCATGCCATGTAAAAATGAGACATAAGGGTGAGATGTACAAAGGGTACAAAGAGAAAGTAAATCTATAGAAGGGAGTTTGTGATTGATCTAAGTCTGAAGAACCAGCCTTGCAGTTTTGGGGGGGCTAACTGAGCCCCTGGTAAGAGGCAAGATTATGATTGGAATCGGAATAAAAAAAACTCAGAAAAGCTACTGGGAGACCCGGAATTAACCCTTGTCAAGACAGTTAGAAGTTGCCAAGGAACAGAAGACACCCAGTCTAGAATGAAGCTTACAGAGGGTGGACAGTGCTCTGCCATTGTAGACATGATAGAGAATCAAGTCAGAGTCAAGCAAGAACAGCACATGGAGCTGCACATGCTGTGAGAGCCAGCACAAAGCAGAACAATGCCTGGCATATGGGAAAAGATGCAGGAACTGTAATGAATTACATCACTCTGCAGGAGTTTGCAAGCAGTAGCAGAATGTGCACAGCACTTCTCAACTCGCAGCCCACAGGCCACATGCGGCCCAGTTGTGTGCTAAAGACCACCGGGCTGTCTGCAGTCTGGGTTCCTGGCTGCCCAGTGCAGTGAGGTGCAGCCTGCCCAGCCCAGCGCGGCGGGTTCGGGGTCACCAAACAGCCCTACATGGTGGGGGTCTGGGGCTGCCGGCTGGCCCCATGGGATCCGGGGGCTGCCCCACTGGGTCAGGGTCCAGGATTGGTGTTGGGGCTGCAGGCCAGCCCCGTGAGGTCGGGGTCCAGCCTGCCCCCAGCTGCCCTGCCACCCAGCCCCATGCAGCCAGGTCCAGGGTCAGGGCTGCCACCTGGTCCCGCACAGCAGGGTCCAGGTTCCCTGCCAGCTAGCTCCACTCCTGGCCCCACTCTGTGGAGGGGTCTCTGGGTGGGAGGCGCTGGGCATAGGGGTCTGTGAGGATGATTTGGGGGGTGGGGGGGCAGCTATGTTTCTCAACCTGTGCCCAGATAACACATATGGGCTTATGCAGCCCACAATGTTAAATGGGTTGAGAACCACAGGCATAGACAAAGAGAATGACCACAGACTAACTAGCTGCGCTGACTTCTTCATAGGAGCAATGGGCAGCATTGCAGCAGAAGATGATTGGCCTGTCAGCCTGCAAGCAAATGGGACATATGTTATTTTTAAAGTGGACATAGGTGCATAAGCCAATGCGGTGCCAAAAAACTCCAGTGATATTAACACAATAAGAAACAGCACAAGTACTGAAAAATAAACAGGTGCAATTCATGGCTTACAATGGTGAGCTTATCCCCACTAAAGGCATATGTGAACTAGATGTACGGGTAAATAATACATGGGGAAAGGTACATTTTGTAATAAAGAGCCCCTGTTATTGGGTCAAAACCATGTCTAGTCCTGGGTTTCATCAAGTGGTGCACTCATTGGAGGGCAGGGGACCAAAATAATTGAGAAAGAGTTTGAGGATTTCTTCCAGGGGATAGGGAAATTCTCAACAGAATACAGAACAAAGCTGAAAGACCCCAACCTCCCCACAGCTCATGCCCCTAGGAAAGTTACCCTCGTCTTAAGGAAAAGACTAAAAGAGGAGCTGGATAGGCACTTTGCTCTGGGAATCATAGAGCAAATAGAGAAACCAACAGAGGGGTCCACTTACTGATCATTTTGGAAAAAAAGGAGAGAACCCTTCACTTCTGTATGGACCCAAAAGAGTTAAATCAATATGTAAAAAGGGAACATTTCCCACAACCTCAAAAGAGGAGACATTTGTGGGGCTGTGGGGCTGATGGGGATGTGAACTCTTTTTCTACATTGGATGTGCCAGCAGCGTTAGGGCAGGTTCCCTTAGAAAAGCAGAGCACATGTGCCTAATCTAGCTTCCCAAACCAGCAACCTGAGCGTGCTACTCTGCAATGATGCCCAATGGACACAGGATGCCACACTTGATAAAGGGTTTGAGAAACTGGAGAAGTTAATTAAAGAGGCCCCAGTCCAGAGGTACTAGACAGTAAGCGCAAAACAAAGTTATCCTTGAGACACCTCCAAGGAGGGTATTGGGGCAGGCATTTTACAGCAGCAAGGTCAAAACTGGAGACCAGTGGCTTACACATCATAGGCACTTGCAAAATCTGAGTTTCAAGATGCCCAAACAAAGGGGGTGGCTTTGGCCTTAGCACACAGGTGCAAAAAGTATTGTGTCTTTATTTATAGGAGACCTGTGTTAGCTGAAAGTGACCATAAACCACTCATCATCACTGCCAGCATGGCCTGGGAAACGCCCTTCCTCACACCCTACACATCTGAGAATACAGAGATACTTTTTTTAGCTCCAAATTAGGGCTGTCAAGCGATTAAAAAAATTAATTGTGATTAATCACACGATTTAAAATATTAATTGCACAATTAATTGCACTGTTAATAATAGTATACCATTTATTTAAATATTTTTGGGTTTTTCTACATTTTCAAATATATTGATTTCAATTACAACACAGAAAACAAAGTGTACAGTGCTCACTTTATATTTATTTTTGATTACAAGTATTTGCACTGCAAAAAAACAAAAGAAATAATATTTTTCAATTCACCTAATATAAGTACTTTGATGCAATCTTTTTATCATGAAAGTTGAACTTACAAATGTAGAATTATGTTAAAAAAAACCCCTGCATTCAAAAATAAAACAATGTAAAACTCTAGCACCTACAAGTCTACTCAGTCCTACTTCTTGTTCAGCCACTTGCTCAGACAAACAAGTTTGTTTACATTTCCAGGAGATAATGCTGCCCGCTTCTTGTTCAAAATGTCATTTGAAAGTGAGAACAGGTGTTCTCATGGCCCTGTTGGCGTTGCAAGATATTTACATGCCAGATGCTCTAAAGATTCATATGTCCCTTCATGCTTCAACCACCATTCCAGGAGACATGCATCTATGCTGATAATGGGTTCTGCTTGATAACAATCCAAAGCAGTGCAGAACGACACATGTTCTTTTTATTATTTGAGTCAGATGCCACCAGCTGAAGGTTGATTTTCTTTTTTGGTGATTTGGGTTCTGTAGTTTCTCATCAGAGTGTTGCTCTTTTAAGACTTCTGAAAGCATGCTTCACACCTTGTCCCTCTCAGATTTTGGAAGGCACTTCAGATTCTTAAACCTTGGGTTGAGTGCTGTAGCTAACTTTAGAAATCTCACATCGGTACCTTCTTTGCGTTTTGTGAAATCTGCAGTAAAAATGTTCATAAAATGAACAGCATGTGCTGGGTCATCATCCAAGACTGCTATAACATGAAATATATGGCAGAATGTGAATAAAACAGAGCCAGAGACATACAATTCTCCCTCAAGAAGTTCAGTCACAAATTTAATTAATGCATTATTTTTTAACTAGTATCATCAGCATGGAAGCATGTCCTTTGGAATGGTGGCCAAAGCATGAAGGGGCATACGAATGTTTAGCATACCTGGCACGTAAATACCTTGCAATGTCGGCTACAAAAGTGCCATGCAAATGCCTGTTCTCACTTTCTGGTGACCTTTTAAATAAGAAGCGGGCCCTATTATCTCCTATAAATGTAAACAAACTTGTTTGTCTTAGTGATTGACTGAACAAGAATAGGCCTGAGTGGATGTGTAGGCGCTGAAGTTTTGCATTGTTTTGTTTTTGAGTGTAGTTATGTAACAAAAAAAAATCTACATTTGTAATGTACATTTACATTGCACAAATGTACATTTACATTGCACTTTCACAACAAAAAGATTGCACTACAGTACTTGTATGAGGTGAATTGAAAAATACTATTTCTTTTGTTTATCATTTTTACAGTGCAAATATTTGTAATAAAAATAATATATACTTTGATTTTAATTACAACACAGAATACAATATATATGAAAATGTAGAAAAACATCCAAAATATTTAATACATTTCAATTGGTTTGCTAATGTTTAACAGTGTGATTAAAACTGTGATTAATTGCAATTAATTTTTTTGAGTTAATCACGTGAGTTAACTGTGATTAATCAACAGCTCTAGTACAAATGTAAGATATGCAAAGTCCAAACCTGGGAGAGATTTGGTGGTTGAAGACACACCCTTTAGAGCATTTGACAATCGTGCAGTGGTGCAAAGTCCAGAGCTAGGCATTGAACATGTCAACCTGATTAAAAAAACCTTGTCCAATCTCAGTCAAAATGGGACTGTGATCGTCAGAGTTGGGGTTCAGGATGAGACTCTGTAACAAGCTATGAAGGCTCTTAGCACAGGGTGGCTGGGACAGCATGTTCCCACCCTCTAATACCAATTCAGCAGGAAGATCTGAGTCGTAGATGGGATTTAGTTTAAAGGCACCAGGATGGTGAACCCTAAGCTGTTACAGAAAAATATGTTTAAAAGAATACATGATGGTAATTTAGGGATTGAAAAATCTAAGAGAAGGTCTAGACATGTTTCATACTGACCTCAAATGAACAACAATATTGAGGAAGCTGTCAAGTCTTGACACATATTTAAGAATACAGATCAAGTCAAGCAAAAGAGCCCATGTTGGTGGCACAGGAAAAATTGCCCCCTCCCCTCCCCCCCGGGGAGCAATGTTTACATTGTCTGGAAAAAACTGTGTACTCTAACTTCCCTGAGATAGCCTTACTAGAAAATACTACTGCTAAACAGCTGATTGTGTGTATCAAATCTATTTTTGCTAGGCACGGTGTACCTGCCATAGTAATGTCTGACAATGGGCCACAGTTTATTAAGCATGAGTTTAAGCAGGTTGCAGTGGGATTTGGGTTGAGACATGTAACCGTCAACTCCTATTATCCCAAATCATAGAATCAGGAGGTCATCTAGTCCAACCCCCTGCTCAAAGCAGGAGCAACCCCAACTAAATCATCCCAGCCAGGGCTTTGTCAAGCCAGGCCTTATCCAATGGGTTGGTGGAAAACGGCACTGAAATAATGGAGTGAACACTTTTTAAGTTCAGTTAGTAGGTTGATTATAAGTTTTTGGAGTTGTGTGTTATTGCAATGTGGTTTGTTAAGTGTTGTTGTTGTTGTATTATTATTAAATTAGTCTGAGAAAAGAAGACGTGCTATTGGGAATTGTACCTAGAAGAGTTTTAGCTTCCCAGACAGGTAGTCTGGAAGAGGGGTGTTGCAGAAGTCCATGACCTGTCATGCAGAGGAGCCTGAATTCAGTGGATCTCCCTCAAGTATGTTGGGCTCAGTGACTGCTGAACACCACACTCCTTAATGAGTCACCCATCCCTCCAGCACAGCATTCCCTAGCACAGAGGTGGGCAAACTATGGCCCGTGGGCCACATCCGGCCCACGGGACCCTCCTGCCCGACCCCTGAGCTACTGGCCAGGGAGGCTAGGTCCCACCGTCTCCCCCACTATTCCCCCACCCCCGCAGCCTCAGCTCACTGCGCCACCGGTGCAATGCTCTGGGCGGTGCAACTGTAGTGCTGCCAGCCACCGGTGCTCCAGGCAGCGCAGTAAGGGGGCAGGGAGCAGGGGGGGTTGGATAGAAGGCAGAGGAGTTCAGGGTGGTGGTCAGGGGGCAGGGTATGGTTAGGGGTCAGGGCAGTCAGAGGGCGGGGAACAGGGGGTTGAATGGGGGCAGGGGTTCTGGGGGGGCAGTCAGGAAGGAGAGGGGGGTTGGATGGGGCAGCGGGGGGCAATGAGGGGCAGGGGTTCCAGGGGCAGTCAGGGGACAGGGAGAAGGGGTGGTTGGATGGGGCAGAGGTCCTGGGGGCCAGTCAGGAGTGAGAGGATGGGTTGGATGGCATGGCAGGGGGCAGTCAGGGGTGGGAGGTCTGGGGGGATCAGGGGACAGGGAGGGGTGGATGGGGCCCCAGAGGGGCCGTCAGGGGGCAAGAAGCAGGGGAGGGTCGGATAGGGGGTGGGGGCCGGGCCACACCTGGCTGTTTGGGGAGGCACAGCCTCCCCTAACCTGCCCTCCATACAATTTCGGAAACCCAATGTGGCCCTTAGGCCAAAAAGTTTTCCCGCCCCTGTCCTAGCACCACACTACGGCATTAGGGGTCAGCACTGACTCAGAGAAGAGAGTCCCTCCCACTGAGTCACCCACCCCACTCTCTGTAGCACAGTGTCCCCGGCACCATGTTGGGGCGCTGAGGTCAGTACTGATTAAAGCAATGAAACTGGGAAACAGAGAAAGGGAGAGAGACAGATCTAGGGTAGAAATGCTGAAAGGGAAAGGAGCTTCAAAACCTCCCAGCTCCTTTGGAGCTGTCTCTGGAAATCATTGGGAGGTTAGCCAGTGCGGGGTTATGGAACCGTCATTCTCACCCTGGGTTGGTGCCTCTGGCTGAGTCACCTGTTGGGAAAAGATGAGATAGTCACCTGTCATCTGGTGGAGCCAGAAACTCAGAACAAGACAGAAACCCACCTATTTCTCATTTTTAACCCTTTTGATCTCAGGAGCGCATCACACCAAATCTATTTATCTATCATCCACATGGTCCTAACAGATGATCCTTGCTCAGGCTTGGAAAGAATGGAGCTTCCAGGTCCCTGTTAATACTTAGAATCCCTGGAGGAGAAATGCCTTGCTGAGTTTAAATTTGATTATCAGTTTAACTATGTGTGAGTTTAATCTCAGCTATTTATACTCATTGACATGGTTTTGATCTAAGAGCAGTTTTGTATCTATGGACCTTCATTGACTTCAGTGGCATTATTTCTGATTTACACTAGCATATTGGAGAGCAGAATCTGGTCTTCAACCCCTGTTTATAGTCGAAGAGACAAATGGTAGCTAGGGATTGGTCTGTCTTTTCCTTGGTCGCAGTAATAAGGAGACAGACAGAAGTAGATTTGAGAATCAAGCCTTTTGTTTTCTCCATTGATTTTTTGTTTTTTTTTTCAACCGAGTTTGACCATTCACAACTTTTTAAAAATTGTTGGTATCAATTTAGTGCTGACAAAAAGCTCCAGACTCATGGCCCTTTAATGACTGACAGGTTCACATTGGGCAGACCCCCCAAATTACTCCATCAATAGGCCTTAACCCTGACTTGGGGGGCCAACCTTTATGGTTGAGACAGGAGTTGTCTGACATTCCCCAATTCACTTCACAGAGGAAAATTCTATTTATTTATTTAGAATTAAAATTAGAAAACTGGCTGTCCAAGGTCCTAGGCATCCTAACATAATGAATTATACCATACATATAATTAAAATACATTTCAGCAGCTGCGAAATCAGCTGTTCCACCAGAAGTCAGCCAGACAGCCACCTACCCCTTCATCCTCTCAAATTAACAAATTAAATAAAACACATTTAGATTTCTTGATGGATCAAAAATAAATCAAATCCTTGTTCTGCTTTTATACAAATCTCTGAGAAGATCTTGGGAAGCTGAATGTGTCCTGAATATTTCTAAATAATGTTTAACAAAATGAAACTCCCTCACCCTCCCGAAAGCCATTACCTACCATTTTTTAATTTAATATCATAAGTTAAAAACCATATGGGAAATCTCAAAATATATTAACTGATAGATAACGAAAAGCCCCACAGAAATGCACACAGCTATACCCACACAAAGATACATGCATATATACACAGCTACACACACATATAATAATATGTGCATAGAAATATACACAAACTAATCTTGTCTGTTTACCTTTCTCTGGGCCATCAGCCATAGCTTCTTCTTGTTATACTTCCAGCATCTGGGGCTGCCTTCTTTTATTAAGATACTTTTCCTCTTTCGGTTTCTATTCCTGAGCATTGAAACTTTTAGACCATGCTTACTCATGCTGAATAGCACCTTACTCTGAGTAATTAGTCCAGAGGTTCCCAAACTCTGGGGCACAGCCCCCTGGGAAGGTGTGATAAGGTTATGGGGGGCACATAGCCCTGATGGGACCATGCTGAAAGGCTGGAATCAACAGGGGGCCCTGTCCAGCAGGAGGCCAATACTCAAGAGTGCATCTTTTCACTCCCCTGCAGACCCTGGCCCTTCAGTGATGCCCTGTTCATATGGGGAGCGAGATGAATAGGGAGCTAGGTCCAAGCACCCAAGACTGCCTGACTGCTGCAGGGAGTGGAAGGTTTCCTCAACTGCCCCATGATTAGTACCCTCCACCCTCTGGGGTACTGGGCACCCCACCCTTGTTCCCTGTGAGTACATAACCCTGTCAAAAAGAGGGGTGTGATTGGGACATGAAGCTCTGAAGTGGGACTCAGCAAAAAAAGTTTGGGAACCTCTGGATTACAAGTAAAAAAACCACCCCCCCAACAGACATAAGTGACAACAACACCAGTGTGGACAGCGCTATGGGGGCGGGTGAGCAGGACAAATTCCATGACGGTAAAGGGGGGGGCGTGACTGGAAAGGTTTGCGCACCACTGAATTAGTCCCATTGATTTAGGTGGGGCTACAGTATCTCGGGGCAAGTCTACACTTAAAGCGCCGCTAGAGTGCTTTAATGAAGATGCTCCAAGGTGAGGTCTACACTAGAGAGCTTACAGCAGCACAGCTGTTCTGATGCAACTGTGCCGCTGTAAGGTCTGTCGTGTAGCTGCTCTATGCGGGCAGGAGAGAGCTCTCCTGTCGACATCATAAAACCAGATCCAGGAGCGGCAGTAGCCACGTCGGAGGGAGAAGCTCTCCCACCCACACCGGTGCTTCTGTCGGTGAAACTTATGTCACTGGGGGGGTAGTCACTCCGCTGAGCAACATAGGTTTTGCCGACATAAGTGGTAGTGTAGACATGATCTAAGCAAACAAGAGAGAGCTCTCCCGTCAGTGTAGTTAATCCACCTCCCCAAGAGGCGGTAGCTATGACGATGGGAGAAGCTCTCCCGCTGACATAGCTTTGTCTATATGGGTGAGGGGAGGTTAGGTCAGTATAACTATGTTACTCAGGGGTATGGATTTTTCACACCTCTGTGCAAGGTGGTTATACCCATATAGGTCTGTAGTGTACACCAGACCTTACTCTGAGCAATTAGTCCCATTGACCAAGGGCTGATCTACACTGGAAACTTACCTCAGCATAGCTACGTCTCTCAGGGGATGAAAAATCCACAGCCCCTGAATTCTTCCATCAACCTACCTACCACCTCTCGGGGAGGTGGATTAACTATGCTGATTGGAGAACCCATTCTGTCAGTGTAGGGAGTGCCTACACTGATGTGCTACAGCGGTGCAGCTGTGCTGCTATAGCGGTTTAAGTGTAGACATACCGTTAGGTGGGACTACTCACAGAGTACAGTACTACTCATTGTAAACAAGGTGGCAGAATTACGCTCTCAGAGCAGAGTAACCTGTTTCTGGCCCTCAGAGATTACAGTCACTATTCATAATCAAAAAGGCTGACAAAGGAGGTGCTGTCATCATCATGAATAGGTCGGAGTATGAACAAGAGGCTACTAGGCAGCTCTCCAACACCACTTTCTACAAGCCATTACCCTCTGATCCCACTAAGAGTTACCAAAAGAAACTACAGCATTTGCTCAAGAAACTCCCTGAAAAAGCACAAGAACAAATCCACACAGACACACCCCTAGAACCCCGACCTGGGGTATTCTATCTGCTATCCAAGATCCATAAAGTTGGAAATCCTGGACGCCCCATCATCTCAGGCATTGGCACCCTGACAGCAGGATTTGTCTGTCTATGTAGACTCCCTCCTCAGGACCTATGTTACCAGCACTCCCAGCTATCTTCGAGACACCACTGACTTCCTGAGGAAACTACAATCCATTGGTGATCTTCCTAAAAACACCATCCTAGCCACTATGGATGTAGAAGCCTCTACACCAACATTCCACACAAAGATGGACTACAAGCCGTCAGGAACAGTATCCCCGATAATGTCACTGGAAACCTCGTGGCTGAACTTTTTGACTTTGTCCTCATCCATAACTATTTCACATTTGGGGACAATGTATACCTTCAAATCAGCGGCACTGCGATGGGTACCCGCATGGCTCCACAGTATGCCAACATTTTTATGGCTGACTTAGAACAACGCTTCCTCAGCTCTCGTCCCCTAATGCACCTACTCTACTTGTGCTACATTGATGACATCTTCATCATCTGGACTCATGGAAAAGAAGCCCTTGAGGAATTCCATCATGATTTCAACAATTTCCATCCCATCATCAACCTCAGCCTGGACCAGTCCACACAAGAGATCCACTTCCTGGACACTACAGTGCTAATAAGCGATGCTCACATAAACACCACCCTATATCAGAAACCTACTGACCGCTATTCCTACCTACATGCCTCTAGCTTTCATCCAGATCATACCACACGATCCATTGTCTACAGCCAAGCTCTATGATATAACCGCATTTGCTCCAACCCCTCAGACAGAGACAAACACCTACAAGATCTCTATCATGCATTCCTACAACTACAATACCCACCTGCTGAAGTGAAGAAACAGATTGACAGAGCCAGAAGAGTACCCAGAAGTCACCTACTACAGGACAGGCCCAACAAAGAAAATAACAGAACGCCACTAGCCATCACCTTCAGCCCCCAACTAAAACCTCTCCAACGCATCATCAAGGATCTACAACCCATCCTGAAGGACGACCCATCACTCTCTCAGATCTTGGGAGACAGGCCAGTCCTTGCTTACAGACAGCCCCCCAATCTGAAGCAAATACTCACTAGCAACCACACACCACACAACAGAACCATTAACCTAGGAACCTATCCTTGCAACAAAGCCCGTTGTCAACTGTGTCCACATATCTATTCAGGGGACACCATCACAGGGCCTAATCACATCAGCCACACTATCAGAGGCTCGTTCACCTGTGCATCTACCAATGTGATATATGCCATCATGTGCCAGCAATGCCCCTCTGCCATGTACAATGGTCAAACTGAACAGTCTCTGCGTAAAAGAATAAATGGACACAAATCAGACATCAAGAATTATTACATTCAAAAACCAATTGGAGAACACTTCAATTTCTCTGGTCACTCGATTACAGACCTGAGAGTGGCTATCCTTCAACAAAAAAACTTCAAAAACAGACTCCAAGGAGAGACTGTTGAATTGGAATTAATTTGCAAACTGGATACAATTAACTTAGGCTTAGGATCATAGAATCATAGAATCATAGAATATCAGGGTTGGAAGGGACCCCAGAAGGTCATCTAGTCCAACCCCCTGCTCAAAGCAGGACCAAGTCCCAGTTAAATCATCCTAGCCAGGGCTTTGTCAAGCCTGACCTTAAAAACCTCTAAGGAAGGAGATTCTACCACCTCCCTAGGTAACGCATTCCAGTGTTTCACCACCCTCTTAGTGAAAAAGTTTTTCCTAATATCCAATCTAAACCTCCCCCATTGCAACTTGAGACCATTACTCCTCGTTCTGTCATCTGCTACCATTGAGAACAGTCTAGAGCCATCCTCTTTGAAACCCCCTTTCAGGTAGTTGAAAGCAGCTATCAAATCCCCCCTCATTCTTCTCTTCTGCAGACTAAACAATCCCAGCTCCCTCAGCCTCTCCTCGTAAGTCATGTGCTCTAGACCCCTAATCATTTTTGTTGCCCTTCGCTGTACTCTTTCCAATTTATCCACATCCTTCTTGTAGTGTGGGGCCCAAAACTGGACACAGTACTCCAGATGAGACCTCACCAGTGTCGAATAGAGGGGAACGATCACGTCCCTCGATCTGCTCGCTATGCCCCTACTTATACATCCCAAAATGCCATTGGCCTTCTTGGCAACAAGGGCACACTGCTGACTCATATCCAGCTTCTCGTCAACTGTCACCCCTAGGTCCTTTTCCGCAGAACTGCTGCCGAGCCATTCGGTCCCTAGTCTGTAGCGGTGCATTGGATTCTTCCATCCTAAGTGCAGGACCCTGCACTTATCCTTATTGAACCTCATTAGATTTCTTTTGGCCCAATCTTCCAATTTGTCTAGGTCCTTCTGTATCCTATCCCTCCCCTCCAGCGTATCTACCACTCCTCCCAGTTTAGTATCATCTGCAAATTTGCTGAGAGTGCAATCCACACCATCCTCCAGATCATTTATGAAGATATTGAACAAAACGGGCCCCAGGACCGACCCCTGGGGCACTCCACTTGACACCGGCTGCCAACTAGACATGGAGCCATTGATCACTACCCGTTGAGCCCGACAATCTAGCCAGCTTTCTACCCACCTTATAGTGCATTCATCCAGCCCATACTTCCTTAACTTGCTGACAAGAATGCTGTGGGAGACCGTGTCAAAAGCTTTGCTAAAGTCAAGAAACAATACATCCACTGCTTTCCCTTCATCCACAGAACCAGTAATCTCATCATAAAAGGCGATTAGATTAGTCAGGCATGACCTTCCCTTGGTGAATCCATGCTGACTGTTCCTGATCACTTTCCTCTCCTCTAAGTGCTTCAGGATTGATTCTTTGAGGACCTGCTCCATGATTTTTCCAGGGACTGAGGTGAGGCTGACCGGCCTGTAGTTCCCAGGATCCTCCTTCTTCCCTTTTTTAAAGATGGGCACTACATTAGCCTTTTTCCAGTCATCCGGGACTTCCCCCGTTCGCCACGAGTTTTCAAAGATAATGGCCAAGGGCTCTGCAATCACAGCCGCCAATTCCCTCAGCACTCTCGGATGCAATTCGTCCGGCCCCATGGACTTGTGCACGTCCAGCTTTTCTAAATAGTCCCTAACCACCTCTATCTCTACAGAGGGCTGGCCATCTCTTCCCCATTTTGTGATGCCCAGCACAGCAGTCTGGGAGCTGACCTTGTTAGTGAAAACAGAGGCAAAAAAAGCATTGAGTACATTAGCTTTTTCCACATCCTCTGTCACTAGCTTGCCTCCCTCATTCAGTAAGGGGCCCACACTTTCCTTGGCTTTCTTCTTGTTGCCAACATACCTGAAGAAACCCTTCTTGTTACTCTTGACATCTCTTGCTAGCTGCAGCTCCAGGTGCGATTTGGCCCTCCTGATATCTTTCCTACATGCCCGAGCAATATTTTTATACTCTTCCCTGGTCATATGTCCAACCTTCCACTTCTTGTAAGCTTCTTTTTTATGTTTAAGATCCGCTAAGATTTCACCATTAAGCCAAGCTGGTCGCCTGCCATATTTACTATTCTTTCGACTCATCGGGATGGTTTGTCCCTGTAACCTCAACAGGGATTCCTTGAAATACAGCCAGCTCTCCTGGACTCCCTTCCCTTTCATGTTAGTCCCCCAGGGGATCCTGGCCATCTGTTCCCTGAGGGAGTCAAAGTCTGCTTTCCTGAAGTCCAGGGTCCGTATCCTGCTGCTTACCTTTCTTCCCTGCGTCAGGATCCTGAACTCAACCAACTCATGGTCACTGCCTCCCAGATTCCCATCCACTTTTGCTTCCCCCACTAATTCTACCCGGTTTGTGAGCAGCAGGTCAAGAAAAGCGCTCCCCCTAGTTGGCTCCCCTAGCACTTGCACCAGGAAATTGTCCCCTACGCTTTCCAAAAACTTCCTGGATTGTCTATGCACCACTGTATTGCTCTCCCAGCAGATATCAGGAAAATTAAAGTCACCCATGAGAATCAGGGCATGCGATCTAGTAGCTTCCGTGAGTTGCCGGAAGAAAGCCTCATCCACCTCATCCCCCTGGTCCGGTGGTCTATAGCAGACTCCCACCATGACATCACTCTTGTTGCACACACTTCTAAACTTAATCCAGAGACACTCAGGTTTTTCCACAGTTTCGTACCGGAGCTCTGAGCAGTCATACTGCTCCCTTACATATAGTGCTACTCCCCCACCTTTTCTGCCCTGCCTGTCCTTCCTGAACAGTTTATAACCATCCATGACTGTACTCCAGTCATGTGAGTTATCCCACCAAGTCTCTGTTATTCCAATCACGTCATAATTCCTTGACATCACCAGGACCTCCAGTTCTCCCTGCTTGTTTCCAAGGCTTTGTGCTTGAATAGAGACTGGGAATGGATGAGTCATTACACAAAGTAAAACTATTTCCCCATGGTATTTCTCCCCCCCCACCCCACCCCCCACTGTTCCTCAGATGTTCTTGATAACTGCTGGAAATAGCCTACCTTGCTTGTCACCATGAAAGGTTTTCCTCCCTCTCCCCCCCACCCCGCTGCTGGTGATGGCTCATCTTAAGTGATCACTCTCCTTACAGTGTGTATGATAAAACCCATTGTTTCATGTTCTCTGTGTGTGTATATAAATCTCCCCTCTGTATTTTCCACCAAATGCATCTGATGAAGTGAGCTGTAGCTCACGAAAGCTTACGCTCAAATAAATTTGTTAGTCTCTAAGGTGCCACAAGTACTCCTTTTCTTATTCTGAAGTGAGTGACTAAACCCTTGAGTCTAGGCTTTGGCAGGGTTAGAAATACAGCTCTTGCTACCTTGTTAACATTCTTCCCTGCTTGCAGAGGGCTGCCCAGCACCAGAAATGCTCATGGAATCCTTCTCCACCCATCAGAACAAACAGCATATGTCTTCACTGGGAAAAAAAAAGAGCACGTTCTTAACTCAGGCCTGGCCCATACTATGAAATTAGGTTGGTATAACTATGTCGCTGAAGGGTGTGAAAAATCCACCCCCCCAAGTGATGCAGGTAAACTGACCTAACCCCTGATGAAGACACCACTACACTGACAGGAGAATTCTCCAGTTGACCTAACTACCATCTCTCTGGGAGGCGGATTATTTACACCAACAGGAAAACTTCTCCTAGTGGTGCAGGTAGCATCTTCACTGAAGCGCTATAGCTGCAGCCGTGCTAATGTTTTGGTTTATGTGTAGACAAGTCCTTAAGCAAGCTAAAGAGGAAAAGCATCCCAGTAAAAGAAGACACAATCCCAGAAATTGGTGCTAACTCAGGTTAGCTAACTTGGGTCAAAATAACGTTCAAGACCCGGCAACTCTGGTTTTAACTCGCATTAGCAACTCTAGTTCAACCCCAAGCTGCCCTGTAGGCTTTAATGTGAGCTGCTAAAGTGAGCTCAAACCCAGGATGCTGTGTCTTCACTGCTATTTTAACCTACATTAGCTAACCCAGGTAGGGACATGCACCCAGCTCCAGAGAGGAACCTCTCCAGGGGAACCATACAGAGCACTTCTTCAGACAGCGTCATGCACAGGGCCCTGCACTGACAGTCTTGGTAAATGAGCAGAGATTAAGCAACCTATAACCGGGGAGTTAATCCTCCAGTGGCTTCCAGAGAGGATTCATCCTGCGGGGCAGACTGGGGAGGAAAGACAGAGAATTGAAACCTGCGGTTTATTTCTCAGCCACAAATTTGTCATCTGGAAAAAACCTTTTTCTCTGTGAATCTCAGAGAGTGATGACGGGTGTTGTCATTTCCGGATCAAGTTATATTGAAAAGGGAGTGCTTGGAGGACGGCACCCAGTTCCTTGTTCTAGGTGGCACAAGTCCCTGATCTCTTCTCTCTCCACTGACAAGACAGATTTGGATACCCCTGTAACGCACGGCTAGGGATCTCTGCTTCAGCAACAGGGAGTATTGCTGGCAATTAGGCTGTGTCAGTTCCCTGTCACACCACTCTGTCCACCTCCTCCAGGCTCTCCCAGCCCAAACCTTGCCTTGCTGTAACAATCAGTGAACTTCAGCCCCCAAGCGCCTCAGAGATGTTTTCTTATTTGTATTTCCATACCCTACTCGTGTTGGGGTGCCCTTCTGTAGATTACTAGTCTGTTTACCTCAAGCTTATTAGTATATATGCCAATTAGTTACCATGCACTCTTGTGGTCAGACATCAGCTGACATTCCTAACTTAAAATACCCCAGGCTGGTATAAACTAGCATCTTGTAATTCACTGCCAGCAGTTTAGTCATTACAGTGTTCTATCTTGTCATATGTTATGATCGCCTTTTATGATGAGATTACTGGTTCTGTGGATGAAGGGAAAGCAGTGGATGTATTGTTTCTTGACTTTAGCAAAGCTTTTGACACGGTCTCCCACAGCATTCTTGTCAGCAAGTTAAGGAAGTATGGGCTGGATGAATGCACTATAAGGTGGGTAGAAAGCTGGCTAGATTGTCGGGCTCAACGGGTAGTGATCAATGGCTCCATGTCTAGTTGGCAGCCGGTGTCAAGTGGAGTGCCCCAGGGGTCGGTCCTGGGGCCCGTTTTGTTCAATATCTTCATAAATGATCTGGAGGATGGTGTGGATTGCACTCTCAGCAAATTTGCGGATGATACTAAACTGGGAGGAGTGGTAGATACGCTGGAGGGGAGGGATAGGATACAGAAGGACCTAGACAAATTGGAAGATTGGGCCAAAAGAAATCTAATGAGGTTCAATAAGGATAAGTGCAGGGTCCTGCACTTAGGATGGAAGAATCCAATGCACCGCTACAGACTAGGGACCGAATGGCTCGGCAGCAGTTCTGCGGAAAAGGACCTAGGGGTGACAGTGGACGAGAAGCTGGATATGAGTCAGCAGTGTGCCCTTGTTGCCAAGAAGGCCAATGGCATTTTGGGATGTATAAGTAGGGGCATAGCGAGCAGATCGAGGGACGTGATCGTTCCCCTCTATTCGACACTGGTGAGGCCTCATCTGGAGTACTGTGTCCAGTTTTGGGCCCCACACTACAAGAAGGATGTGGATAAATTGGAAAGAGTACAGCGAAGGGCAACAAAAATGATTAGGGGTCTAGAGCACATGACTTACGAGGAGAGGCTGAGGGAGCTGGGATTGTTTAGTCTGCAGAAGAGAAGAATGAGGGGGGATTTGATAGCTGCTTTCAACTACCTGAAAGGGGGTTTCAAAGAGGATGGCTCTAGACTGTTCTCAATGGTAGCAGATGACAGAACGAGGAGTAATGGTCTCAAGTTGCAATGGGGGAGGTTTAGATTGGATATTAGGAAAAACTTTTTCACTAAGAGGGTGGTGAAACACTGGAATGCGTTACCTAGGGAGGTGGTAGAATCTCCTTCCTTAGAGGTTTTTAAGGTCAGGCTTGACAAAGCCCTGGCTAGGATGATTTAACTGGGACTTGGTCCTGCTTTGAGCAGGGGGTTGGACTAGATGACCTTCTGGGGTCCCTTCCAACCCTGATATTCTATGATTCTATGATCTAGAGTTACTCCTGGTTAGCCGATGAAGTGGGCTGTAGCTCACGAAAGCTTATGCTCAAATAAATGTGTTCGTCTCTAAGGTGCCACAAGTCCTCCTGTTCTTTTTGTGGATACAGACTAACACAGCTGCTGCTCTGAATCCTGGTTAGCTGCTCTGCCAAGGCTTTTGGGGCCTTATGCCTTGTTTAGCTAAGCTATTGCTTAAAGACTGTGTAGCCATGTTGGCTCATTACATTGCTGCCTTAACTTGTCTTATACCTATGCCACATCTAGTAAATACCTATACCTATAGACTACAGGCCCCCTCTCCCACCTGTAAGCACTGCTTTTCCCTGCTGAGCTGGGGCTGTCCTCTCCCCCTACAACTCCCTTTGTGTCTGCACCATTCTCTCCTGAGATCACAGGGCAGTATGCTGTTTTGGTGCGAGTTACTCCACTCACCGCTTTAAACAAAGACAAAATCTCATTCCCCACAAGAATTGCTGGAATATAATGCAGCACCACAACTTTTAAGGTGCCCACTAAAACCTTCCCATTCCAACTGTACCTTAACCAAAGGTAGAGGAAATTTATAATCTTTCCAATGTCAGGAGTTTTACCTCCTAGCCAGGAAACATCTTTGACCATGCTTTCCGTGACCAGAGAGATCTGGGCACCAGTATCTCTGCATCTTAGACATTCTTTGCCATTCACATTGGCAACTTTAATAAATTCGGTGTCCTTCTCCAATGGGTCAGACCTCACAGAATTAATCAGGGTCCCAGAGGTACTTTGTGCTAATGACAGGTCCATTGTACTGTGGGGAGTGGGCTTAACTTCCTTATTGTAGAGCAATTATTCCTCAGGTGTTCAGTGGAATCACACATGAAACACCTTCTTGGACCGTTCTCCTGTACAGGGGGGGTCTGTGAGCATGATTTCTAGGAGGGGATTCCATTCTGGAGAAGTAGGTGCCTGGGCTCTCAACTACCCTTTCTCTTCCCAGGGACAAAACAGAACTCCCCCCCTCCTTAATGCTGGGCTTCTTCCCTCCCCTCCATGGCTTGCGCCCACTGTATGCACTGGAATCAGTCACATCTGCTGCTTTTTGGAGAGAGCCTAGGGATGCATCCCAAATAGTGTGTTTGACTTCTTCAGAAGATATACTCAGGAACTGCTCCAGTGCAAAAAGATCAAACAACTATTCATAACTCTCTGTCCTCTTCCCCTTGACCCATTTTTTCATCACACAGTGTATACACATTTTCTCCATGACTCATTTTGTCATTCAGTTTGAAGGGTCTAAATTTTGTTCTATGGACCTCCAGGGCAATCTGGAACCTTGGCAATACAGCCTTTGTAAGTTCACCATATGTCAACGCTTGTTCAATTTCCATTTAATTAAATAAATGTAAAGTTTTCCCTGAGAGCTTAGTCACCAAAGTTGAGAATTTCTTGTCCTCTGGATCTTTATACACCCCACATAACTTTTCAAAAGGGGTGTGTATTCTTCAGTACAGTCTGCTTCTTTTTATGCAGGGCCCAGCTTGTGAATCCAGCTGGGAGTCCCTTGGGGAAATAGAGCACCTGTGGGGTCTATCCACACCTTTGCATCACATCCAGATTATATAGAGTCATAAATTCATAGACATTAAGGTCATAAGGGACCATTATGATCAACTAGTCCAACCTCCTGCACAATGCAGGCCACAGAATCTCACCCATCTACTCCTGCGATAAATCTCTCACCTAGGTCTAAGCTATTGAAGTCCTCAAATTATGGTTTAAAGACTTCAAGGAGCAGAGAATCCTCCAGCAAGTGACCTGTGCCTCATGCTACAGAGGAAGGTGAAAAACCTCCAGGGCCTCTCCAATCTGCCCTGGAGGAAAATTGCTTCCCGATCCCAAATATGCCAATCAGCTGAACCCTGAGCATATGGGCAAGATTCACCAGCCAGATACCCAGGAAAGAATTCTCTGTAGTAACTCAGATCCCACCCCATCTAACATCCCATCACATAGCCTCTACTCTTTTTCAAGAGCTTCTTTGTCTTTCAGCTCCATGGCTCATTGGTGGGCAGTTGCTTTTACTTCTAGGGCCCACTTGTGTGCTTCTTCTTGCTCTTTGGCTCATCTCTCCATTCCTTATTTTTGGTATTCACGATCTCTCTCTTGTTAGGTTCTGCTTCCCATTTGTGCTGCTTTCTCGGACTCTTTTTAGGGCTTTTTACTCCTTATCCAATTTAGCCAGTTCTAATTTAGCGATTGCCATTCATTTTAAATGTCTTTTGTTCTATTTCCCTTGCCCAAAATAAACAAACAAAATAATAAAACTGTAACCTTTCTTTGACTGTTCCCAGCCTTATCACTTGAGAATTATTTAAATCTATTTTACCTGGCTTATAGTGTGAACCTCAGTCAAAAAAACAAGCTGTGTGTAAATACCATGAGATTACACCACTGTAACACACTGCAGGGGATACCCAGAGCTCTGAACCACTGTGTTACCCTTTTGTCTCAGCAAGCGACAGCTCCCTGCCACACCAGTCTGTCTGCCTTCCCAGCAAAATCCTCAAGGCTCTCCTGGCCCAAACCTTGCCAAGAAGTAACAATCAGTGAGCTCCAGCCCCGAGCTACTTGGAGATGTTTCTCTGCAATGCACAGCCTCTGCTCCTGTACATTCACAAAAAATATTAAGTTCACGGCTCTGTTAAAGTCAGTACATCACAGCTCATGAATGTAACTGGGGTAACTTAACTGGGGTAACTGGAGCTAGTGAACAGGAGCAGCTAACGGGAGTTTTGCAAGGGAGTTTGGAGGGGGAGTGCAAGGGGGACTAGATACACTTAACATTCTTTAAACTTCACGCCAAAACCACCCCCCAATAAAAACAAAACATCAACAAAGGAATGAGCTGCAGGAGTAAAAAGAGAATACAGGCAGAAGTCCAGCAACAGTGTGGGGGCTATCCAGTTTATTGCACTCAATGCACCATGTTTGATTACCTGCCCTATTGGCGGATGACATATGTGTGCATTCAGTGCAAGTAGTTCCTGGCCCTCAGACACCATTTACGGGCTTTGGAGACCAGAGTGGCTAAACTGGAGGAGCTAAGGGAGACAGAGAGGTACATAGATGAGACTTACCGGGACACAGTAGAATGGTTCCACCTGCGGTCTGACAGCCTCTGTGCTGTTGAAGAGGATGAAAGTCTCAGGGAAGGAGACCATCTAACTGGAGCAGAGGGGAATGATCCCATAGTTGGAACCCTACTTCCAGATGATGATGTGGTATCCTCTCACACTGAGGATACCTCTTCAGGTAAGAGAATTCCCATTTTTAGGAAGAGACAGGTATTAGTAATGGATGATTAGATCATTAGAAACATAGACAGCTGGGTTTGTGATGACTGGGAGAACTTCATGGTGACTTGCCTGCCTGGTGCGAAGGTTACGGATCTCTTGAGACACCTAGATAGACTTATGTGTAGTGCTGGGGAAGAGCCGGTGGTCATGGTACATGTAGATACCAGTGCCATAGGGAATGATAAGAGAGAGGTCCTGAAGGCCAAATTTAGGCTGCTAGGTAGGAGATTGAAGTCCAGGACATCCATAGTAGCATTCTCTGAAATGCTTCCAGTTCCATATGCAGGGCCAGTTAGAGAAGCAGAACTGCAGGATCTCAATGCATGGATGAGACAATGGTGTAGGGAGGAGAGGTTTAGGTTGATTAGGAACTGGGGAAACTTTTGGGAAAGCAGGAACCTATACAGTAAGGATGGGCTCCACTTAAACCAAAATGGAATCAGATTGCAGGCACTTAAAATTAAAAAGGTCGTAGAGCAGTTTTAAAACTAAGGGCTGGGGGGAAAGCTGACAGGTACGGAGGAGCACATGGTTTGGACAGAGACATCCCTTAGGGGAGGATCTGTTAATGGAGATTCTCTATGTCTTAGTAAGGAGGAGAGGATGGAAGATGATAAAATACAGGTAGGATCTGATGAGAAACAGTCAAATGACATCACGCAGACAGCTAAAAAGTGACAATTTTTTAAAGTGCTTATATACAAATGCTAGAAGTCTCAATAATAAGATGGGTGAACTGGAGTACCTCGTATTAAATGAGGATATTGATATAACAGGCATCACAGAAACTTGGTGGAATGAGGATAATCAATGGGACACAGTAATACCAGGATACAAAATATATCAGAAGGACAGAACATGTTGTGCTGGTGGGGGAGTGGCAATATATGTGAAAGAATGCTTAGAATCAAATGAAGTAAAAATCTTAAATGAACAAAACTGTATTATAGAATCTCTATGAATAGAAATCCCATGCTTGAATAATAAGAATATAGCAGTAGGGATATATTATCGACCACCTGACCAGGATGGTGATAGTGACTGTGAAATGCTGAGAGAGACTAGAGAGGCTATAAAAATAAAAAAACTCAATAATAATGTGGGATTTCAACTATCTCCATATTGATTGGGCACGTGTCACCTCAGGATGGGATGCAGAGATAAAGTTTCTTGACACCTTAAATGACTGCTTCTTGGAGCAACTAGTCCTGGAACCCACAAGAGGAGAGGCAATTCTTGATTTAGTCCTAAGTGGAGCACAAGATCTGGTCCAAGAGGTGAATATAGCTGGACAACTTGGTAATAGTGACCATAATATAACTAAATTTAACGTCCCTGTGGCGGGGGAAACACCACAGCAGCCCAACACTGTAGCATTTAATTACAGAAAGGGGGACTACACAAAAATGAAGAAGTTAATTAAACAGAAATTAAAAGCGCCAAAAGTGAAAACCTTGCAAGCTGCATGGAAACTTTTTAAAGACACCATAATAAAGGCTCAATTTAAATGTAAAAAATTAAAAAACATAGTGAGAGAATCAAAAAAGTGCCACCATGGCTAAACAACAAAGTAGAAGACGCAGTCAGAGGCAAAAAGGCATCCTTTAAAAAGTGGAAGTTAAATCCTAGTGAGGAAAATAGAAAGGAGCATAAACTCTGGCAAATGAAGTGTTATAATATAATTAGGAAGGCCAAAAAAGAATTTGAAGAACAGCTAGCCAAAGACTCAAAAAATAATAGCAAAAAATTATTTAACTACATCAGAAGCAGGAAGTCTGCTAAACAACCAGTGGGGCCACTGGATGATCGAAGATGCTAAAGGAGAACTCAAGGATGATAAGGCCATTGCAGAGAAACTAAATGAATTCTTTGCATCTGTCTTCATGGCTGAGGATGTGAGGGAGATTCCCAAATCTGAGCCATTCTTTTTAGGTGACAAATCTGAGGAACTGTCCCACATTGAGGTGTGATTAGAGGAGGTTTTGGAACAAATTGATAAATTAAACAGCAATAAGTCACCAGGACCAGATGGTATTCACCCAAGAGTTCTGAAGGAACTCAAATATGAAATTGGAGAACTACTAACTGTGGTTTGTAACCTATCATTTAAATCAGGTTCTGTACCAAATGACTGGAGGATAGCTAATGTGATGATAATTTTTAAAAAGGGCTCCAATGGTGATTCCGGCAATTACAGGCTGGTAAGCCTGACTTCAGTACGGGGCAAACTGGCTGGGAAACTATAGCAAAGAACAGAATTATCAGACACATAGATGAACATAATTTGTTGGGGAAGAGTCAACATGTCTTTTGTAAAGGGAAATCATGCCTACTAGAATTCTTTGAGGGGGTCAACAAGCATGTGGACAAGGGGGATCCCGTGGATATAGTGCACTTAGATTTTCAGAAAGCCTTTGACAAGGTCCCTCACCAAAAGCTCTTAAGTAATGTAATCAATCATGGGATAAGAGGGAAGGTCCTCTCATGGATCGGTAACTGATGGGAAACAAAGGGTAGGTATAAATGGTCAGTTTTCAGAATGAAAAGAGGTAAATAGTGCTGTACCCAGGGGTCTGTACTGGGACTAGTCCTATTCAACATATTCATAAAGGAACTGGAAAAAGAGTAAACAGTGAGGCAGCAAAATTTGCAGATGATACAAAACTACTCAATGTAGTTAAGTCCAAAGCAGACTGCGAAGAGCTACAAAAGGATCTCACAAAACTGGGTGACTCGGCAACAAAATGGCAGATGAAATTCAGTGTTGATAAATGCAAAGTAATGCACATTGGAAAGCATAATCCCAACTATACATATAAAATGATGGGGTCTAAATTAGCTGTTACCATTCAAGAAAGAGATTTTGGAGTCGTTGTGGATAGTTCTCTGAAATCATCCACTCAATGTGCAGCGGCAGTCAAGAAAGCGAACAGAATGTTGGGAATCATTAAGAAAGGGATAGATAATAAGACGGAAAATATCATATTGCCTCTATATAAATCCATGGTATGCCCACATCTTGAATACTGTGAGAAGATGTGATCACCCCATCTCAAAAAAGATATATTGGAATTGGAAAAGGTTCAGAAAAGGGCAACAAAAATGATGAGGGCAATGGAGCATCTGCCATATTAGGAGAGATTAATAAGACTGGGACTTTTCAGCTTGGAAAAAAGATGACTAAGGAGGGATATGATAGAGGTCTATAAAATCATCACTGGTGTGGAGAAAGTAAATAAGGAAGTGTTATTTATTCCTTCTCATAACACAAGAACTAGGGGTCACCAAATAAAATTAATAGGCATCAGGTTTAAAACAAACAAAAGGAAGCATTTCTTCACACAATCACAGTCAACCTGTGGAACTCTTTGCCAGGGGATGTTGTGAAGACCAAGATAATAACAGGGTTCAAAAAAGAACTAGATAAGTTCATGGAGGATAGGTCCATCAGTTGCTATTAGCCAGGATGGGCAGGGATGGTGTCCCTAGCCTCTGTTTGCCAGAAGCTGGGAATGGGCGACAGAGGATGGAGAACTTGATGAGTGCCTGTTCTGTTCATTCCCTCTGGGGCACCTGGCATTGACCACTGTTGGAAGACAGGATACTAGGCTAGATGGACCTTTGGTCTGACCTAATATGTCCGTTCTTATGTTCTTCCCTTGAAATGCGGCACTGAGTTGGTTAATACTAGTAAAAGTAAAACAAATTTATTAATAAATGAACAGGGATTGAGGGATAACAAGTAAAAAACATAAAGGTAGAAGTGGTTGCAAGCAAATAAAAATGAAAACACGTATCTAAAAGTCTAAAACAATCTAACCAGATACAGTACTTGTTCAAATGGTTTATTTTACCCAGTCTTCTTTTCAGCTATTTACCTCTCAGCCTGGCCAGGACTCATCATAGAGATCAAAGAGCTTGGTTTCTTTGTCTACTGAAGGTGAAGGATAAAGACGAAGTCTCTCACTGGTCCTTATATTCCCAAAGGGATGTCTTTGTCTTAGAAGTCAGGAAGACCTCCTGTGGATTCAATCTCATGTGTCTCTCTGGGGTGTTGGAGCCATGTTAATTCTCTGTCTTTCCAGTTCAGGATCAGGATACCCCTAGATAGTTTAGCTCAATGGCTTTATTTATTGCTAATATGT
This sequence comes from Dermochelys coriacea, assembly GCF_009764565.3. NCBI lineage: Eukaryota > Metazoa > Chordata > Testudines > Dermochelyidae > Dermochelys > Dermochelys coriacea. Next base: position 217,691,622 of record NC_050068.2, read on the forward strand.
AAATTATTGAGCATAAGCTTTTGTGGATGCATGCAGTGGAAAATACAGTAGGATTAATTTATGTACACAGAGAACATGAAACAATGGGTGTTACCATGCACACTATAATGACAGTTTATTGTTTCATGTTCTCTTTGTATATAAAATTGTCCTACTGTATTTTCCACTGCATGCTTCTGATGAAGTGGGCTGTAGCCCATGAAAGCTTATGCTCGAATAAATTTACTAGTCTCTAAGATGCCACAAGTACTCCTGTTCTTTTTGCGGATACAGACAAACATGGCTGCTACTCTGAAACCAGTTTTTTTAGAGTGTTTCTCAGGGTGTGTCTATTCTGCAATTAGACACCCACAGCTGGCCCATGCCAGCTGACTTGGGCTTGTGGGGCTCGGGCTAAGGGGATGTTTAATTGCAGTGTAGACTTCCAGGCTCAGGCTGGGGCCTGGTCTCTAGGACCCTGCAAGGTGGGAGGGTCCCAGAGATCAGGCTGGAGACCAAACCCAGAAATCTATGGTGCAATGAAACAGTCCCGCAGCCCAAGTCAGCTGACATGGGTCAGTGGCAAGTTTTTCTTTACAATGTAGATGTACCCTCAGTGTTTTATTCTTCCTGAGATGATAGGTTACCTGCAAGGACAAAGCACATGCAGGTGATTCACAAGCCATGGGGTGTAGAAGCCCTTAGGAAGGGTTTCTTTTGGAGATAGAAGACAGAGCCCTTATCAACTTACCTAACTTTGCAGTTACAACAGTGGAGAGGAGCTGGGAGTGGGAGGAGGATAAAGGAACCTTCAGAGGGATGGGAGAGGCTGGTCCAACAGAGACTATAACAGAGCTTATCCTTCAGGTTAGTAGATCTCTGGGAGGAAAATTTGATCCAGAAGTTATCCAGAGTCTAGATTGAGGGAAGGTAGATCTGGGCATGATATAGGAGTATTAATTCATACTTGATCATGATTTATAGTCCCTAAATGTTGTTCCAAGGGGCTGAGGGTCCCTGGGCAGCCCAGTGCCAATATTTAATCAGTCCTCTAGAAATGAATTAAACTCTCCCTGTGTAGCCCAATAGGTGTCAGTGTATGGAAAAACAACAAGGAGTCCTTGTGGCACCTTAGAGACTAACAAATTTATTTGGGCATAAGCTTTTATGGGCTAAAACCCATTTCATCAGATTCATGGAGTGGAACATACAGTAGGGAGGTATAAATACACAGCATCTGAAAAGATGGGAGTTGCCTTAATAAGTGGGGGGTCAGTGCTAATGAGCCGATTCAGTTAAGGTGGAAGTGGGCTATTCTCAACAGTTGACAAGAAGGGGTGGAAATCACTTTTGTAGTGCTAATGAAGCCAATGTAAACAAGGTGGCCCATTTCAAACAGTTGACAAGAAGGTGTGAGTATCAGCAGGGGGAAATTAGTTTTTGTAGTGACCCATCCATTCCCAGTCTTTATTCAGGCCTAACTTGATGGTGTCCAGTTTGCAAATTAATTCCAGTTCTGCAGTTTCTTGTTGGAGTCTGTTTTTGAAGTTTTTTTTTGTTGAAGAATTGCCACTTTTATGTCTGTTATTGAGTGTCCAGGGAGACAGAAGTGTTCTCCTACTTGTTTTTGAATGTTATAATTCCTGATGTCAGATTGGTGTCCATTTATTCTTTTGTGTAGAGACTGTCTAGTTTGGCCAATGTACATGGCAGAGGGGCATTGCTGGCACATGATGCCATATATCACATTGGTAGACATGCAGGTATGGAAAGAATGGATCCACGGAGACAGATTATGTTCTCAGTAACACCTGGGAGGCTCCAGAGTAACTCCCTTGACTTCACAGGAGTTACTCCAGACTTAGACTGCTATAACTGAAATCAGATCCGACCCATTACTTCTCTCTTGGATTTTCTATTCTAACCTTAACAGAGTGTGAATGAAATTCATCCCTGAGCAGAAGCCTAAACACCATGTAAGACTCCCTTAAGATCTGTTTTGAGTGCTTAAGTGGGACTTCAGTGGTGCATAGATCTCATGACGGCCCTCTCGACCAGAGTGAATTATCTCTTGTAACAATAGGCTTGTTGGACCAAATTCAGTCAGTGGAGTTCCATCTGCTGGGCTTGCAGTTCGAAGTGGTACTGAACTCCTGTGCTGGAGTCAATGAGAGCTAGAGGTGCTCAGCACATCTTGGGGCCTGGCCCATAGATTGTATCTAGACTGTAAACTCTTCAGAGTAGGGACTTTGGGCCAAATCCTGCTCTTGATTGCACTGGTTTAAATCCACTGATTTCAACTGTTTGACACTGGTGTAGCAGAGAGCCTGATCCAAAGCCCACTGAAAATCAATGGAAGGGCTTCCACTGAGTTCAGTGTGCTTTGGGTCAGGTTCAGAGAGAAGAATTTGGCCCAGTGCCTTCACACATGCATGCACCTTGCACAACGTTAGCGCTGTACAAATAAAAATTAAAAAATGTAATAATAATTAATCAATATGTTTTAAAAAAAATCCAACTACTGGGTCTCTATCTCTAGTTTCAATTCCACTCAGATGATGCTTTTGTCACACATTAAGTCATTAGCTGGTTATCACTGCCAGGGTCATTATGTGGGCTCAGAAAAATGCACACTCTTAAAAATAACAGCAAAATTAGACAACAAGAGCAGCAGCTCATTAAAATAAATGTTTGATTTATTTTATTCAAAAGGTAACTTCACAACTAAAATGGACAATAAAATCTAGGACACCCCAACTGAAAAATAACACTAAGGAATAAGCTTGGAAGAGTAAAGAATCTTCCAGACCTTGGAATATCAATATGTATCAGTGACGTTCCTCTTTGGTGTTGTCTGGATCAGTGATCTGCTAGGTCACCCTAATCCTTGACTCTGGGAGCCAGCCTTACCCTGCTCTGCTGTGAGAACCCCCACTCCTGGGCTGTTCATGCACAGCCTCTGGCATGTAAGCTGCTCCCAGCTTCTTGCAACCGAATGACAGTAGCCAATATCTCCAGTCCCAGATGCAATCCTAGGAACCTCTGGCTTGCAGTGTCGTTATGCCTGCTGGACACTGCAAGCTTATATAAGTTTGTCAATTTAACAAAGAAATTGATATGTACCAGGCTCGTTCTACCAAGGGGAGCCTCTGACACACTTCAGACTGAATGCACTGCTTCAGGTAGAATAAACAGTTTATTAGCTATAAAGATAGATTTTAAGTGATTATAAGTCAAAGCATTATAAGTCAGATTTGTTCAAATGAAATAAAAGCAAAACGCATTCTAAGCTGATCTTAACACTTTCAATGCCCTTAAAAACTTAAATGCTTCTCACCACAGGCTGGCTGGTTACTTTTCAGTCAGGCTCTCCCCTTTGATCAGTGTTTCAATCGCTTGGTGGTGGTGGTGTCTGTAGATGTAGGTGGAGGAGAGAGAGCATGGCAAAATGTCTCTCCCTTTTATCATGTCCTTTCTTTCCTCTTGGCTTTGCCTCCCCACTCCCCCCCCTTCAGAGTCAGCTGAGCATTACCTCATCACAGTTCCAAAGTGACCAAAGGATGGGGGTGACTCGCTCAAGGATCTAACAGATTCTTTTGTTGTTGCTTAAGCTAGTGTCCATTGTTCCTGTGAGGCTGGGCTGGGTTTGTCCCACCCATGCCCTGATGAGGTGTGAACTGCCTCTCTGTTCTTGGAGAGTTTTTGCATGGGCTTGCTTTAAGCCATGAGGATACATTTTCATCCTCATAACTATATACATGAAATTATAACCTATAACCTTACTATAACATTACTGTAACTTCACTATAACAACCATGCTCAGTGCATTATGAGCCTTCTGAAGACACCCAACATGACAAACTTTGCATTGGACACCACACAATCATTTTATAAAGATGAACATGGGGGTGTAAGGTGTTCCCCTGAGGTACAAAGAGTCACAGTATCACCAATCATTTCCTCACAAAACTGTTCATAGGAGCAATAAATGTTTAGAGTTATTCATAACAAGGGTATTGCCGGAAGTATGTTAAAATGTGTTTTCCCTAGTTTACATAAGTGCAGACTATGAGGGGACTCCCACAAGTTTATTTCCTATGGAGATCCAAGGGGATCTATTCCAGAGCCTGTTACTTTGTTGTTGCTGTTGATTGGCTAATCGTCTAGGCCTGAATCCTGTTGCTGTCACTGATTGGCTGGTAGTTCTGGCCTAAACACAGGTTGCAGATGGCAACTAGTCGATAGTCCTGGCCCAAACACTAGTGGCTGATGATGACTGACTGCTGGTCCAGGCCTAAACATTGGCTGTTGCAGGTGATTGGCTACTGGTCCAGGTCCAAACACTAGTGGCTGATGATGACTGACTGCTGGTCCAGGCCTAAATATTGGCTGTTGCAGGTGATTGGCTACTGGTCCAGGTCCAAACACTAGTGGCTGATGATGACTGACTGCTGGTCCAGGCCCAAACACTAGCAGTTGCTGGTGATTGGCTGTTGATTCAGGCCAGTAATGTGATGACTTCACATGACTGTTTTCTGTGCCAACCCTTTGCAGAGGCATTAGATGACAATATTCTGGTCGAATAAGACTGAAACTTGGAATCTGATTGCTACTTGCCGGCCAGATCTGTAAACTGACTGCAGAGCCCTGGTGGGAGAGGCGAAATATGAATTTAAAAAATATTTGGAGGTTAACAACTAAACATAATGACTTTAGAATCACTCAGATATTTAATGGGTAGGGTCCATAATAGGAAATTTCTTTATAAACCTACAAACACCTGCAACACTTCAACAAACGTATGTCAGGTCCATGAGCATTTCACGTATAACGCAGACCCAGCATGTCCAAAGGAACCATAACACATCTGGCACTGCCCACAAGTTATAGCCCAGCCATGGAACCGTGTCACTCAGAACCAGGGAGAATTCAGGGGAGACCCATGGAATGTTAATAGCCCTATGAACTAATCAGTCACTGTCTGATGTAGAAAGAAAAGGAGTACTTGTGGCACCTTAGAGACTAACAAATTTATTTGAGCATAAGCTTTTGTGAGCTACAGCCATCCGATGAAGTGAGCTGTAGCTCACGAAAGCTTATGCTCTAATAAATTTGTTAGTCTCTAAGGTGCCACAAGTACTCCTTTTCTTTTTGCGAATACAGACTAACACGGCTGCTACTCTGAAACCTATCTGATGTAGCTCAGCCATGGAACGTGGCCGTTCAGAACCAGGAAAGATTTCAAGGGCTTCAGAGGAGATCCATGAAATATCACAGTGGTGCACTGTGGATACCACATCTGTACATGACTCTGGATAACTTCTGGATCAAATTTTCCTCCCAAAGATCTACTAACCTGAAGAATAAGCTGGAGTTCAAAAGAAAAGAACATTATCCATGGGATGAGGTGCCAAGGCAAGTAGTCTTCTCCATTTTGATGGTTGACAAATGTTCTCCAACAATAGTTGTAAGCTGAGGAAATAGAAATATCCAGTCACATAAATTAAAAGATACGTCAAGAGGCTGTCTGTGCAACTGTGAGAGGTCAATATGGTTCAAGAAAGATTAAGTTGTTCTGTAACTGCTATTAAGACAGAGCATTTTTTTTCCTTTTTATTTACTGAGGAAGTTTTAACGGGTTTACAAATCCTTGCCATGTAAATATCAGAGACAAAATAATATGCATTGTAACAGTGAGCTTTTGTTTAGAGAAATGTTATACAGTATTGGAATCACCAGATCTCTTTATTGAACAGAGTGCTACCATATTACAGAGTGAGCAACTTTACAGCACATACACCATGTGGCTAACAAACCAGGCACATCTGTTCAATGTTCATATTCTAAAAAATTGGACAAGTGCGCTGCAGGGTTATGCAGGTGAATGTACTTTGTCAGACTATTGGAAAGCTACAGTTTAGAGCTGAGATAAATGTTGATATTGATAAAAGATGCTGAATTGATGGCACCTGAGAATGAAATTTGCAATTTATCCTCAGAACAGGAACAGGATGGGCCACAGTGAGTGTGTAAGTGAGCCTCTCACGCCCTCCCCACTAGTGTGATTTACCAGGAGACCATGAATAATAGTGAAAGAAGTTCAATCTCCATGTTGCAGTCAGCCCTTGCCATCTCAGCTGAGCCTGACAAAGGGAACAATTAATGTTCAATGAAGGGCTGGTGTCTGTGATGAAAATGACTTTTGGTCACTACATACCAGTGTCCCTGCTAAAATCAATGACATAGAAATGAAAAGCTCCATAGCTCAGTCCTCCAAACCTGTTGATTCTTCCACCTTCTTTGAAATCAAATGAATAGTTACCTGAGAGGTCCATGACTCTAAGGGTGACTCCATTCATCACCAGGTCATGCAGGCCTAGATGGTTGCTTCTGTCTTTATGCCTAAAGAGCCGCGCTACATAAATTTCTAGGTTCACTTTGGGGTATGTCTTCAGGAACTGTAGCACAGATTGGGAGCATTTCGAGCAAGGACTCCAGGAGAGGAACCAGGAGATGGAGCAATGGGTCAAAGGATTGAGAGATCTTTCCTTGAAGGCATTTTCCAGGAAGTTGATTTCAGCATGCTGGGTGCTGTTGTTTCGGCACCAGTTTCTCCATATCTTGGTGCTATTGCCCCATTTAATTTCATAGAGCAGATAAGTCACTCTGGGAAGTACACTCGGGTCATAAACGTCCTTGAACTTCTTTGGTTGTATCTTCCACCTGAAACATGATCAAGACACTGTGAAAATGTAATGTCCACTGATGGCACTTTCACTAGCCCTGTTCCACATAGCTAAATCCTGGGGCTGAAGAGAGACACACAGACCCATGGAGACATAGACGGGGGGACAATGAGAGAGAGAGAGAGAGAGAGAGAGAGAGAAAGAAGAGATCTGGAATAAAAGTGAATAAGGAAGGCTATCTGGAGTCCTCCATCCCCCTTTCCGGAACCCTTGATGGAACTGGTCAGGTTTGGGGATATAGAATGGTCATTCTCACCTCTTGATGGTGTAGTCAGTCAAGTGACCTATTAGAAAACATAATTAGAAAATCATCTATCTTCTGGCAGCAGAAATACAGAGGAAGACAGAAAGAACCAAAATCCTGCAACTCTGCCTTTTTGCGATCACAGAAATCAATTGCATGAGTCTCATAACCACCTGGACCTAACAGATGACCCACGTTCAATGCTGCAGAACAGGATGCAACTCTGACATGCCACCTGTTATACTGCTTAGGGAAGGGGAAATCTTTCTGAACCCCATTTCCGGCGATCTGTTTAACTTTGCATGTTAAGCCTCTAGTGAAGCATCAAATCCTCTTTATTACCCAAGATAAAGTTAGGCCCAGATCCTCTAAAGTATTCAGGCATCTCACTCCAATGGAAATTAGTGGAAGTGAGATGGTCACTGTCAAGGTCCAACTTTCTTAGGTAAACATGTCTAGTTCTCCGAAAATCTAAAAGGGTGACTATTAGGCCATTTATCTATGCCAAAGATAGCCTACTTAACAATACTATGCTAACTTGCTTAAGCTAATCATATAGGATACAGGCCTGTAGGTTCCTTGCATTACAGCCAAACATAATAAAAAGAAAAGGAGTACTTGTGGCACCTTAGAGACTAACAAATTTATTTGAGCATAAGCTTTCGTGAGCTACAGCTCACTTCATCGGATGCATCCGATGAAGTGAGCAGTAGCTCACGAAAGCTTATGCTCAAATAAATTTGTTAGTCTCTAAGGTGCCACAAGTACTCCTTTTCTTTTTGCGAATACAGACTAACACGGCTGCTACTCTGAAACATAATAAAGTAATCTAATACAAAATACAGTAAATCAAACAAGCATACCAGCAAATAAAGGCATAATAATAATAAAACAAGTCAGCAGGCTAGCCCTATGGGCTACAATTGAAATCAGTGAAAATACTTCACTTGACTTCAAAGGACTTCCAGACACAGGACTGGGGTTTTTGCACCAATCTAGCTACTTAGTTACACTGGTGCAAATTTTTTAAGCCCATACAGATAGACACAAACACATATGCATAGACACACACAAAAATCAGAACTGTCTGAGGAAAGATGGGCCCAATGGGATGTACTAATTTAAAAAATTGTTGTTTTAACTTTCATAAAACCAATATGTCTATCTACTATAACTTGTAACCTAGACTGCCTCAGCTCTGTTGTATTCTCTTATCTTTTTCTTTGTAAGATGTACTTGTTTAGTACTGATGTAAGAAAATCATTTACTATCAGTGATTTTGTTTGTCTTTACTGAAAAGATAGTAACTAAAAATACTGTAGATGTATAAACACACACAGAGGGATAGACTGGATTTATCTACCAAATATACATATCTTACATACATAGATCCACAACAGTCATACAGATGCATATACATGTGTACACTAATCAATTCATATAGTGATGAAGACACACAAATGCACACTTATCTGTATATATTTCAAATGTACACACACAAATATGCACAAATGCTGAATCTTTACCTCCGTTCCAGTCAGAAGCCATGGTTTTCCCTAACTACAGCATCCAATGCTGTCTTGTTTTAGTAGTGTGCTTTTCTCCCTTTCAGTTTCTATTCCTGATGATAGAAACTTAGGAGATTACAAAAACAAATAGCACCTAGCCAGCGACTGATTATTCAGCTCTTTGCCGACGTTAGGCTCTGAGTGATGTGGGGGATGGACCTCAGCACTGATGCAAAATTGTTCTTAATAAAACTATTTTAATGTATTCTTATAACATTAGGTTGTTACAAATTTGGCTGCACCTTTACTATATTTGAAAAACTACTGAAAAGTTATTTGATATACATGGGGCTTGGAGAATAATAGCTTTTCTATTGATATTTTAGTCATTTGTTTTATTAAATGAAGTGTTCAAGCTAATTAAAGAAACTCCTAGACTATTTCTGCTGGAAGGGAACATCTCTTCCCCCCCGTTAAGGAATGTGAAGAAATTATTTTTCTGGGCTGAGCCAGGAGCCTCTTCTTTTAACCCTTCTCCCTTTCTAGAGCAAAACGTCAGTTCTAAGCTCACACAAGGAATTCCAGCAGTATTCCTATCAAAAACCGTGGTTAAACACTCTGAAATCTTTGTGTCATTAAGAATCCATGTGACTAACACAGTGGAAGTCACATCCCTGAATGGGCATCAAGAGAGACAGTTATTAAGATGTGGCCCCTCCATTTCTCGTTTCTCTAGACTATAAAATGTAGTAATTTTGGAAATACATGTACTTGTTGCTCACAACTTGAAACAGCCCTTTCAGCTTGCAGTGACAAACTGGAGTTACCACAGCACCCAGAGGTGTGACAGAAATGGAAGGGAGATGGGCAATATTTAGTGCAGGGGAAGAAATATATCCTTTGCCACAATACTGGCATTGCTCCCTGCATGGTAAGACAGTGTAGGCCCAGAACTGCCCTTGAAATTCTCCCCCACCCCCCAGAACACACAGAGAGGAGGCACCATGGAGGGCACTTGTGTAGAGAGCAACCTGCAGAGGGCACTTGTCAGTTGGCCTAGGCAACTGGGCAGAGACTCCGTCATCTATAATTGGGACAGGGATCCTCCAGCAGCCTTTAGGGAGGTTTCTTTGTGTGACAGAAGGATACCCATGGGTGGGAGAAGCGAAAGAATTTACTTGAAATCTGTGGTTAGTGTTTTCAGGCACAGCCTTGTTTCCTTTGACACTCTTCTTTGTGGATCATGGAGGATGACAATGGGTATGGGAGCAATATCCAGGAGAAAACCCAGTTCCTTGTCCCTGATGTCAGCACGGTCACTGGTCACTGATTCCTGGTCACTGGGCTACCAGAGGGAAATATTCCAGAACCATGCTTAAAGAAACACCTTTCCCAACATCCCCACCTGGGCCTGAGTGATCTGTTTCCAGGGCTGATCTACAATACAGTCTGTGCCTGATGAGTTCATGACACTGTTGAACATTTCCTTGAGTATCCCCTAAATTGTTCCTGTGTTCTGAGTGACTCAGTTCCACGGCTGAGCTAGAACAAACAGGCAGTGTCCATTAGAGATATACTTGAATATCAAGGTTAACTGCTGAAAATATGTAACCAACACCTACTGTACTGTACCATAGTTTTCATTTGCAGTTTCTGTGTAGTTAGAAAAATGTAACAGGGAGATGCTGGGTACATTACTGATAGAAACTATCAATGCCCCATTGGGGGAGGGAGGGCAGGATGACAGTAACTTTCTGTCTCTCTCTCTCTTTTTCTCTCTCACTCCATCGCTAGTATTTGTAGGTTTCTTAAAAAGCAATAGTTAGGCCCCTGTTCTTGAAGCTCATCATTGCATCAGTTACCACCATCTCTCTCACCATCCTATTTTTGGGGAAGATTAACGAAAAATCATAATGAGGATTCATTATTATTATGCTGGTGACCATAGCACCTCGTTGTCTCAGATACGCTATTGGACCCCATTGTGCTAGGTGCTGAATTCATAGACATTTGTGTGGACCCCATCAACACAGGACCTGAGCACCTCTCATGCATTAATGCGTTTATTCCCACATACCCTGCTGTGATGCAAGAGGAAGAGATTTTGGGGGGGATTTCCCAAGACTGCAGAATTAACTGTCCTAGGAACTATCACAGCAAATCTCACCAACTTCTGCTTCAAGTGTTAAGGTGCATTTGATCTTACCTCCTCTAACATAAACAGATAGCAACATATATATGAGAGAACAACATATATATGACAGATGTTTATCATGTTACTTCATGCACTACTGGAAGACACTCATAGACTGCAGTGATGAATGCAGTAGCAGAACCTGTATAAAATAGAATGTAGGGGAGTATTATCCCTGTTTTACAGATGTGGAAAATGAGGTATAAGGAGATTTAAGGACTTGCCCAAGGCCACACAGTGAGTCAGTGGCAAAGTCAGGGATACAACTCATATCTACTGACTCAGTTCTGCACTTCAATATGTGGGAAAATAACTGTGGCATTATCTGGAATTTTCAGTTTTTCTGACCAGCTGGCTGGCTTTTGGTACAGACAACTCTGGTCTATTTGGCTGATAACCCGTTCCTGGTAATGAACAAAGATCAAAGGTGACATTCTGGCCCCACTGAACTCAACTGGCGTGCAACTGTCCATCCAGGCTGATTTTCTTCATTCTCTCAGCTGCCTTTGATATCATGGATCACAAGGTCTGTGGGTCCCGAGTGGAGTGTAACTCCATTCTTTTGTCTCTAAGACAGCACAGGTTTGTGTTGGTTGCCTCTGCTCTGTAGAGCTCACTGTGGGCCACCACCAGGCTCCATCCTGTCACTCCTTCTGTCCAGCATGAGGCCACGAAAAGAGACTATGAAACAGTTTGGATGATGACTCCATCAGTATGTGTTTGGAACTCATCATAACATTTCTTTTTAATCAGACTAGTAGGTCTCTTGTTTCTCTCAGTGCCTAGCTGAGACTGGGGTCTGGATGAGGCCCAGCTGGCTAAGGCTCAGCCCAGAGAAGACGGAAGTGATGCTGGGATAAATATTAAGAGAAAACAGTTAAATCTGTCCCATTGGTGGAGAAGAGTTGCTTTTGTTTTCTGAAAGAAAGGTGTTTATTTGGGGGTTCTGTTGAATTCTCAGTTCATTTTGGAAAATCAAGTAGCAGCTGTAGCCCAAAATCTTTTTTTCCTTCACATCTGGTTAGAAGGTCATGACCTTTTCTCTCACATGTTGTCTTCCCCACAGAAATACATCCTAGAATACTCAAGGAGCTGACTGAAGAGATATCAGAGCCATTATCAATTATCTTTGAAAAGTCATGAAAGATGGGAGAGATTCTAGAGGACTGGAAAAGGGCAAATATGGTACCAATCTACAAAAAGGGAACTAAGGACAACCCAGGGAATTACAAACCAGTCAGCTTCATTTCAGTACCCAGAAAGATAATGGAGCAAATAATTATCAGTCAATTTGCAAACAACTATAAGATAATAAGATGATAAGTATCAGTCAGAATGGAATTGTCAAGAAAAAATCGTGTCAAACCAACCTGAAAACTTTCTTTGACAGAGTAACAAGCCTTGTGGATAGTGGGGAACATGGACGGCAGTATAAGAGGCCAGAGGAGGCTAAGTCTCCCCAGACAGCCAGTCCACTGCCTTTAGAGTGTGCTGCCACAGAAGGGGCACCCAGGCTGTGGCCCACCCACACTCCACCTCGAGACCCCACTCCCATTCATCCTCTTCCCCCTTGAGGCCCTGCCCTTGCTCCACCTCTTCCCATCTCCACTCCATCTGGATGGGGGCCTCAGGGAAGGGGGTGAAGAGGCACGCATAAGTGGTGAGTAGCCAGCCACCTAGCTGGCAGGTGGACGGGGGAGAGGCCTCAACGGAGCGGGCAAAGAGGTGCAAGTGTTGGGTGGAGACATCTTGAGGGAGGGAACCTAGTGGGGCCAGAGGTGGAGCATGGGTGGGGCTTTGGGGGGGAATATACCAAGTGGGGGTGGGCCACAGGGCGGAGCCACAGTCCAGGCACACCCAGCCTCCCCAAATGGCAGAATCACTCACCACTCATGGCAGGGAGGCGGTAGATATGGCATATCTTGTCTTTAGTAAGACTTTTGATACTGTCTTACTTGACTGTCTCATAAACAAAGTAGGGAAATGCAACCTAGAGGGAGCTACTATAAGGTGGGTGCAGAACTGATTGGAAAACCATTCCCAGAGAGTAGTTATGAGTGGTGCAGAGTCAAGCTAGAAGGGCATAACGAGTGGGGTCCTGCAGGGATCGGTTCTGTTCAATATCTTCATCAATGACAGGTTTCAGAGTAGCAGCTGTGTTAGTCTGTATTCGCAAAAAGAAAAGGAGTACTTGTGGCACCTTAGAGACTAACAAATTTATTTGAGCATAAGCTTTCGTGAGCTACAGCTCACTTCATTGGATGCATCGGATGAAGTGAGCTGTAGCTTACGAAAGCTTATGCTCAAATAAATTTGTTAGTCTCTAAGGTGCCACAAGTACTCCTTTTCTTATCTTCATCAATGGTTTAGATAATGGCAGAGAGAGTACACTTATCAAGTTTGCGGATACCAAGCTGGGAGGGGTTGCATGCGCTTTGGAGGATAGGATTAAAATTCAAAATGATCTGGACAACTGGAGAAATGGTCTGAAGTAAAAAGGACAAATGCAAAGTACTCCATTTAGGAAGGAACAATCAGTTACACACATACAAAATGGGAAATGGCTGCCTAGTAAGGAGTACTGCGATAAGGGATCTGGGGGTCTTTGTGCATTGCAAGCTAAATATGAGACAACAGGGTAACATTGTTGCAAAAAAAGCAAATATTCTGGGATGTATTCGCTGGAGTGTTGTAAACAAGACACAAAGTAATTCTTCCATGCTATTCCAATGTTGATTAGGTCTCAACTGGAGTATTGTGTCCAGTTTTGGATGCCACATTTCAGGAAAGATGTGGACAAATTGGAGAAAATCCAAACGAGAGCAACAAACATGATTAAAGGTCTCGAAAACATGATCTATCAGGGAAGATTGAAAAAACTGGGTTTGTTCAGTGTGGAGAAGAGAAGATTGAGAGGGGACATGATAACAGTTTTCAAGTACATAAAAGGTTATTACAAGGAGGAGGGAGAAAAATTATCCTCGTTAACCTCTGAGAGTAGGACAAGAAGTAATGCACTTAAATTGCAGCAAGGGTGGTTTAGGTTGGACATTAGAAAAACTTCCTAACTATCAGGATAGTTAAGCACTGGAATAAATTGCATAGAGAGGTTGTGAAATCTCCATTATTGTAGATTGTTCAGAGCAGTTTAGACAAACACCTGTCAGGGATGGTCTAGATCAGGGATCGGTTCCCTTTGGCATGCGGCCCATCAGGGAAATCCGCTGGTGGGCTGGGACGGTTTGTTTACTTGCAACGTCTGCAGGTTCGGCCGATCGCAGTTCTCACTGGCCAAGTTCTCCGTTCCAGGCCAGTGTGGGCTGCAGGAAGCAGCACTGGCTGAGAGATGTGCTGGCCGCCGCTTCCTGCAGGCCCCATTGGCCTGGAACGGCGAACCAGTGCCAGTGGGAGCTGCGATTGGCCAAACCTACAGACGCTGCTAGTAAACAAACCGTCCTGGCCCGCTAGTGGATTTCCCTGACGGGCCGCGTGCCAAAGGTTGCCGTATCTCTGGTCTAGATAATACTTAGTCCTGTTTTGAGTACAGGGAATTGTACTAGATGTTTTATCGAGGTCCCTTCCAGTCCTATGATTCTATGAGCTAGTGTGATGCTGCCCAGAGGTACCCAGGTTTGTGAGTCACCTCGCCACAACTGATCCTTAGCACGAGGAAGCCTGGTCTGTACCTGCAAGGTAATGTTTAATTTGTGCCAGCAGGGCTTGCCAGGGCTTAGCACTGGCACCTCTGGGCTTGGCAGTTCATAGCCTGGCACCTCTGTGCTTGCTGCATCAGTTATGAATTTTAAAAAATTGCTTGAACCCCGGCACATCTTTCATTACAAATTAAGCACTGCTGCCAGGAGTCAGCTCCCAGCTCCACCAATTCATAAGAAACATAAGCCCTCCATTCTCTGCTCACATGGACTCCACTGTCCCTCTACAGGTCAGCAACTGGCACATCCCAACATCTGAGTCCTCCAAGCATCTCCCTGGAGTGCCCAGTCCCTGATCCACTGGACACTCACAGAATTCCCAGATCTGCCATTCCCAAAGAAACAGTGCTGCACAGTTTACCAGCTACCCCATAGGCCACTACAGCTCCATGTAGACACAGCACTTTGCTTTGGTTATAGAGAAAGCAAGCGTATGTGTATTTAACAAAGCCCAGAGATTGCAGTGACAGGAAGCAGAAATATTGGAATCAAAGGGTTACAGATCAAATAAAATCATAACACACACACACATATTCAAGAGCCAAAAGCAAATTAACAAGATGCCCTTTGTCTAGTAAGGTAGAGCCAAGCCAAAGGCCTTCCCTTCTTCTGGGTGACCTGCCTTTAACTTCAAGGCTTTAAGAACATAACTTCCTATATCTGTATACAGCTCCTTCCATATTATTCGCAATACATTTCTACAAGGATTATGATGAGCGGTGTGACTCAGTAGAGACCCTTACATGACATTCTTTGGTGAACTGAGATGTAAATACCAGACAAAGGGGATTCCTTGCACCCTTATGCCCCCCTGTGCCCTCTGCCAGTTGGCACCATGAGATACCTGGGTCAGAGCTAGGCCCTCTGGAGGAAGTTAAAGTATTGTATAATGTATTACCACTGGGCTCAAAGTTCTGAATGGTCTTCTGCCTCCTCACTTCCTTCCCCCAGCTTTTCACAAATAACTCCTTGGGGGCCGTGATGTAATATACCCCTGTTTTCACATCCCACACACTAGTGTAATGATCTATGTACCAGGTATGCTTGTGAGGTATCATTTGAAAACTCATAACTAGCTGGTCAGAATTGTCCTGATAAAACACGTGTGGCAACCTTTACATGAAGTTATATGATTCCCCTGGTTGATGTTAAGAGTGCATGTTCAAAACTCATGTAGCACCAAACTAGTCAAACCAGCCTGTTTTGAACAAAGGAGTGTATGTTTGCTTTAATTTTCAATTAAGCAGTAAACAGAGTCATTAAGCAGGAAGGGAAAACAAAGGAAGCTCAAACAAATGAAAACAGACAGCAAGGAACATCCTTCCACATGAACATCCTTCCCTATTGGGTAGTACTTACTGTGATAAACTGAAGCCTACTGTAGGAAAGAGGGAGGTAGGAACTGAGCCAGGGAGGCTGACCCAGGGCACTCCAGAATGAAAGACATTGGACAGACCTCATAGGGCCCTGCGTCAGAACTCGGTAGCTTGGGAGGGCCTGGGATCCCCTACCTCTCCCATTATGACCAGTAGGTGGAGAGACCACCAGAGACCGCCACCACTAGGTGATGTACTCCGATCTGTCCATAGTGCCCTCTGAATATTAATTCATATTTACTGATAAATTTCACACTAGAAACTTCATTAGTAAAAACCACTGCAAATACTTTCCCATGTATTCACAAAAAAAGGCTTAGTTGGCAGCTCAGGGAGTGTTTCACACCTCCAGCCCCCACTCACATTTTCCTTTTAATTATCCCTGTTTTACACCAGTGTATATCCATGGACTGCAACAGAGTTACTCCTGATTTACATTGGTGGAAGCAAGAGAAGCATGAGAGCAGTGATGTCCAGTGCATTTGCAGACATACACACATACAACTACAAACCCACCCAACTATATATGTACATACTATGTGTGATGTTACAACCCATATTCTTTATGGAAATATGTTTATGATATGGATATGGCATAACTGAGATATACTTTATGCATGATGGGTCTTGTAAGGTATCATCAGAAAGGTTATAATTTACTGAATGTGATTATCCAATTTGTATGCCTATGTAACCCACACACCTCCTGGGTGTGGTGCTCTGTCCCAGCTAGTGGCACCGAGACCACTTAGAGAGAGAGTTAAATGAGTCTGCTCTACAGCCTTAATTAAGAGCCAGTTTGCTTTTAGCTCATGCAGTAGAGGCTCATGCACTAAGCTCCAGAGGCCCCAGGTTCAATCCTGCTCACTGACAACTGGAGTCTGTGGGTATTACACATGGGGGCTTGTCTGGGATTTCAACTGGGAAGTCTCTGAAGCTTGGGACACTCTTCCTCAGCTCAGGGAAATATGTAACCCACACACCTTCTGGGTGTGGTGTTCTGTCCCATTTAGTGGTACCGAGACCACTTAGAGAGAGAGCGATAAAATGAGTCTACTCTACAGCCTTAGCTAAGAGGCAGTTGAGTTTTAGCTCATGCAGTAGAGGCTTATGCTTTAAGCACTAGAGGCCCCAGGTTCGATCCCGCCCGCTGATGACCAGGTTTGTCAGTGTAACACATGTATCATTTCTGTATCTAAAGTTAGGAATATTGACTCTGTAACAATTACAACAGTGTGTGTATTTGAGAGACACCCACCAGACAACAGACCATCAGCTTTGATGGGCCATTTGGAAGAAACAATAAGACTTTGAAGAAACTAATCTCTCTCCTTCTTGAGAGTCCTGGGGTGTAGCTGTGACACTACTAGGTCAGGTGGTCCTCTCACCTGGTATTAAACCCCATCTTGGACTTCTAGTAATTTTCCACTAAAAGGAGGGGGAGGTCAAGACTAGAAACAAAAGATTCCCGCCTTATGTAAATTTTATTTAAGGCTGAGGAGAAAGGCTGAAGAGTAAGGACTCTTCTCCATTGCCTTCCTGCCCAAGAAGAAAGCTGCTGAAAGTACCTGAAGAGACAAAGGAACTGAGTGGTGGGAAAGGCAAAGGCTGAGTCCAGACTAAGAGAGGAGTCTAGCTGTAAAGAGAAATAACTGGAACTATACAACCAGAGACACACTCACTGCTATAACCCTATGCAGCAAATACAAACACACATGTAACTATAAACACCATAAAGAAAAGGAGTACTTGTGGCACCTTAGAGACTAACAAATTTATTTGAGCATAAACTTTCGTGAGCTACAGCTCACTTCATCAGATGCATTTCGTATTTCTCCCCCCCACCCCCACTGTTCTTCAAATGTTCTTGTTAACTGCTGGAAATAGCCTACCTTGCTTGTCACCATGAAGGTTTTCCTCCCTCCCCCCCTGCTGCTGGTGATGGCTCATCTTAAGTGATCGCTCTCCTTACAGTAAGAAAAGGAGTACTTGTGGCACCTTAGAGACTAACAAATTTATTTGAGCATAAGCTTTTGTGAGCTACAGCTCACTTCATTGGATGAGCTATAGCTCACAAAAGCTTATGCTCAAATAATTTTGTTAGTCTCTAAGGTGCCACAAGTACTCCTTTTCTTTTTGCGAATACAGACTAAGACGGCTGCTACTCTGAAACCTGTAAACACCATTGTATATAAACACACACATGCACAGAAGCACACTCACCTAGTAACACATGCATAATCTCTCTCTCTCTCTCTCTCTCGCACACACACACACACACACACACACATTGTTATCTGTCTGTGTCAGAAGCCCTGAGTTCTTTTGGCTATCTCTCCAGCCTTTTGGACTGTTTATTAAATGTTGTTCTTTCACTTCCTATTCCTGGTCACTGAAACATCAGGCTTAAAGGGCACTTCCTCCTTTCCGCTGCATGTGTTACCTGGGATGTAAGGGAAGTGAAGTGAGACATATCTCAGACTTCGATAGAGGGACACCATACGAGGCATCTCAGACACATAGAGGGAACTGGTCAACTGTACTAAAAAGTGTGTGGAGCTTTGATGATCTCTAGTACGGGATGGGAGAATCTCCCCTAAACCTCTAGGGAGGTTTCATTGTGTGTATGTTTGTGTGCGTAATAGAGAGAGACATTGTGGGGAACTGAAGAGATGAGGAGAGGCATACACAGACATATAGAGAAGGGAAAAGTTTCACTTGGATCTTGTAGTTTGTTTTTCAGCCATAGTTTCCTTGGCAAATACACTTCAAAACACCGGGCCCTACAGCACCTGTATCTGCAACAGCTAGAAATGGAGTTGCTCTGGGCCCCCTGCTCTTTTCTCCACATCACCTTCTGCTGGGAGAGGCCAGGAATGGAATAACTGGGAGCTCCCTAAACACAGCATCTGTCTGGTCGAAGAACCTAGGTTTACAATAGCAGGGAAGATTCTCTGCAAGGATTTGCTGTCCTTGCCCAGTGCTGTGTCTTCTCTGTATAAATGCATATTAAAGTCTGCATTTATGTGATGTGTGTAGGATGAGACCAGCCTTCTATGATCTTGCAAAGAAAGGCAATATAGGGAGCATGAGGACCAGGTGAGGGCCTAGAGGAAAATTATGGGCTTGAAAAGCTAAAGTTTGGAATGTCAGTTCATTTTAAAAGTGATTACCAGACTCTTCCTCCTCCCACTTAATGAACTCTTAGAACGGTTTGTGATGTCATACATTGGACCATTCTTATGTTAGCACCAATTAGGATTTATTAAGCAGTGCTACATGAATTACGTTTTGAAAATGAACAGACAAACAAAGGCAGTGCTTCCTTCGATTATAGATATTTTATTCAAATATTAAGTTGACAAAAGACAGAGAAAGTTAAACCTAAAAATCTACCAAGAGAAAAATAATTCAAACAAATAACCCAAGAGAATAAATCCTCTCTAAGATTGCTACATATGTAAATGAATAATGAGTTAGTTCCTTATAAACTGCATTACACAAAGCAAACCATCTAGTGTTATGTTCATTTGGTGAAGCAGCATTGGCTGCAGAATAAGCAAGATACTTTTGTGTTAACTGTGATGGAATAAACCCATACACTGAGTCACAGGTGTTAACCTGATCCAGTCACTGTACAACGTTAAACAGTTAAACATTTAAACATGATTCACTTTTCAAAAGGCTAAAAACTGAACTAATGGGAAGGAAATAGCTAAGAGTAACTAAATCAATTTGGAATGATTAAACATTCTATTATCCTATCAACATTCCTCCCGCACGATGGCCTGGTTCATTACACTTCCAGAGACTGGTTGGCTGCCCAGGCCAGGACACTGACGGCTATCAGGGATTGGCTGATGTGAGTGCTTTTTTATGTTCCTCATCTTCTACACATAGGGTGAAAATTGGAGTCTGATTCTCACCTGGTGAAATCTCTAAGCAAGAGGGAATGTTCTGGTGAGAAAAGCAACAGTTGAAGTTAATTTCTTTTCTGGAGGTTGGCAGCTTAACATTTGCACTCTAGACTCACTTTGGGATTTAATGGACATGGGAGGAACTCCCTGTAACAGCAATCACCTATAATATTAATTGCTTCAAATCTCATTCAGAACCAGGGCAAATTACAAAGGGGTTCTCAGGCATGTTTAATGGTCACAGGGACTCATCTTTACATCTGGTTGGGAGTATTCCAACTAAACGGTTTTACATTAGAAAATGCTGATTCATCAAATCCAAAACATTTTGTGGAAACATATTAGTTGCGAAGAAACTTTTGTTGGGAATGTCTCTCAGGACCACCATGGGAAAAGAAAAAAAAGGAGGGGGGATGGGGCTGGAGAGGGAGACTGTGACCCCACCCCAAAATAGCCAATAGCCTGGTGGTTTAGACATTCCCCTGGGATATGAAATACTCAGGTTCAAGTCCGTGCTATGTCTCATTCAGGATCGGGAATTTGAACCTAGGGCCTAGATTACACCTAAAACTGTGAAAAATTTCATAACATGCGTGATGTGCTCAGGTGAAACTATCCCTCTTTATACTTGAAACAACATAGCTACTGCCTCTCGAGGGGATAAATTTACCACAGCAACAGAAACCCCTCTTCCGTCACCATAGTGTCTATGCTACAGAGCTACAGTGACGTAACTGCACCACCACTGCATCACTTGTAGTGCAGACATAGTCTGGGTATCCCAGAGGCGTGTGTTTGTGCCCTACACACCGGGCTGGCGGCTCCTCTTGGGAGGGTGCTCTCGCTCACTCTCTTCCACCTCCTTGTGGTTTTCACACAAAAACTGAAAAGGTCTTGGGTTTGTTCCAATGCAGAATGAAAACTTCCCTTCCCTTCACGCCCTGACTGTGTGTTACAGATCACCCTGTGACATGGGTGATTTGGAAAGGGGAGAGACTTCAGGGGAGTTCAATGAAACATTCAATGGCACCGTTACTGGGAGAGAATATATAAACTGCATCATAGGCACCGAATCCTACTGGTACCGGTGGGTGCTCGACCCCCCTCGGACCCCGGCCTTATCCCGACTCCACCCCTACCCTGCCCCTCCCACCCCCATTCCAACCCCTTCCCCAAAGTCTCTGCCTGCTCCCTGCCCCTAGTCGACTCCTTCCCCAAATCCCCACCCCGGCCCCACCTCTTTCCTGCCTCCTCCCCTGAGCACACCACATTCCCGCTCCTCCCTCCTCAGCTTGCTACAGCTGTTTGGCGGCAGCAAGCACTGGGAGGTAGGTGGAGGGGTAGGAACGTGGCATGCTCAGGGAAGGAGGTGGAGGCAGAGGAGGTGAGGTGGGGCGAGGAGAGGCAGGATGGGGAGATTGGCTGCCGGTGGGTGCAGAGCACCAATGAATTTTTCCCCATGGGTGCTCCAACTGCGGAGCACCCACAGAGTCGGTGCCTATGAACCCCATCCAGACATTGGCAAGGAAAGCTCTGTTGGGGGATGGAGGGCTGTTGCTGACAACAGTTTTGCATGTGTTGATGGGCTCTAAGAGAAGGATGTGCAGTGTAGAGTTGGAAGCTGTGTCTGCAAGGGAGAGTCAGGAAGAAGGGTCTCTAGATTGAGGACGGGATGAAAGGAAAGAGAAGAACTGGGGGGTTTCTCTGTCTGGAACTTGTCTAGCCATGCACTAGAACTCGCTTTGTACTTGGGCGGAGGAAAAACCCTGTTGTTTTTGTCCCTGAAAGGGACAGGACACTTTACATTTATGCTGTTTTGCAATAAAGCAAACCACAGAGGTGTTTAAACTCCACCAAGGTGTGAAGAGCCTTTTTTCTCCTCCAACCATCCAGCCCTTTGATCTCCTCAGGCGCTGAAAGTTTTCCAATAAACTTTTAGTGTCCCCATGAGCTGATTTGGGAGTCACCGTGTGTTACAGCTCAGCTCTCGGAATCACTGAGTTTTCCAAGGAGGTCAAGGAACTGTCCCGCTCAGACACGGTTCTGCATGTGACTATGGATCATTTTGGCATGCAATATCCCCCTCTCTAAAGTTCTACTGACCTGTAGGATGGACTGGAGTTCGAGAGAATATAGCATTATCCATGGAGCAAAGTGCCTGGGCCAATAATCATCTTTATACTTGTCCTCATCATCGACAAATGTTTTCCAACAGTAGCTGTAAACTGGGAAAATGGAACAAATCAGTCATGTGCCGAAGGAGTTATCAGTGGACTCAGTATACACAAAGGTCAGTCAGTCTCAAGGAAGCAAGACTAATCTGAGCCATGCAGAAAGAATCAGGGCTGGATTAAACTTTTGTGGGCCTGGCGCCAAACATATCTGTTGCCCCCATGGGGGCAAAAGAGCATGGAGTGGGGAGGTCGGTCTCCAGAGCAAGGGGCCAGCCAGGAGCAATGGGGCTTAGCATGGTGGGACCAGCCCCTCTCCACCTAGCCCAGTGCAAGGGCACAGTATATAAACCGGCAGTTGCCAG
This sequence comes from Dermochelys coriacea, assembly GCF_009764565.3. Classification (NCBI taxonomy): domain Eukaryota; kingdom Metazoa; phylum Chordata; order Testudines; family Dermochelyidae; genus Dermochelys; species Dermochelys coriacea. The sequence goes on from NC_050068.2 coordinate 217,713,835, forward strand.
GCGCACACTGGCCTGCCCAGCCCTGTGCTGCCAGCATGCCCCTTACCCTTGGGGGTGGGCCCATGCCATGCCACACAGCTCCTGACTGCCTATGCCCAGCGTCCCCTGGACCTGCTATGCCCAGCAGCCTCCCACACAGACCTTTCACCACAAATGCACAGTGGCCTGCACACCACCACCCCTGCCCAGCACCCCCCCCACACACAGCCATACCACTGCTGCCCAATGCACTTCCCCACAGCCCACCACCACAACTACACGGCACCCCACTCAGAACCCCCACTGCCTAGCATCCCAATACATAGGCCTCCCTCACCAGCCCCCAAGAGACCCCCCACTGGCCAGCAGCCCCCCCATACACCTCCAGAGACCCACTCCCTCACACCCTGCCCCCTGGCCACACTCACCGGCCCTGCTGGAAAGTTACAGCATCTGCCAGGCTGAGCTGGCAGCACAGCCGGGGCCGGTCCAGTGCCAGGGTGGGGAATCACTCCGGCCTTTTGGGACTGGCGCGATTAGCCAGGTCAGGGTCTGCCCCCGCCCTGGCCAGACTCCCTCAGGACTCACTTGCCTGGAGATAGAGTGACCATACATCCCCGTTTGGCCTGGACAGTTCCCTTTTTAAGCTCTGTCCTGGCCATGCTGACTTTTTTGACAAAAACGGGTATTTATCCCATTTGCTTTGGCAAGAGCAAATGAACAAATGCCCAGTTTACCAAAAAAGTCCCTAGCGGGGCGTGGAGGAATGTGTGTGGAGGATGGCAACGCGAGGTGTCAGGCAGCAGGGCTTGGGGGGTCAACCCCAGCCAGAATGGATCTTGGGGGGGTTAGGGGCCAGCCCCAGCCCCTGGCAGCTGTGTGGAGAGGGTGTCAGCCCCTGTCCTGGCAGCAGCATGCAGAGCTCAGGGAGTGGGGGGGGTCAGCCCCTGGCTGTGGTGTGGGGAGCTGTGTGGGAGGGGTCAGCTTCAGTGATGGATTTAGAGTTAGTGGGGCCCTGTGCTCAGCTTTATTTTTGGGGCACCTCCTGGGGACCCAGCCAAGAAAAAGGACATTCTCTCTTATCTCCCTCCCGTCCCCGTTTTTCATTCTCTTTTTCTTCATCCTCCTCCTATAAGTAATAGCAAGTAAATGAAAATAAAGTGCGGTACCTTGCTTGTTTTTGTAGTCTAACTTACTTTTCCACAGACCACTTGAAAATCGCTGGGGATCTTGGCAGACCACTTAATGATCTTTCCAAATATTGTTTGTACCGTTAGCTAACTATTGTAAAGTTCTTTGGATGAGAGTGCTTTATAAAAAATAATGTAAAAAAAATTGGGTGCGGGGTCTGGCCAGGACTTAGGGTGTGGGAGGGGGCTCAGGGCTAGGGGTGCCAGGTCTGGGAAGGAGTTAGGGTGCAGGAGCAGGCTGGGGGCTGGGGTGCAGGGTCTGGCTAGGAGATAGGGTGAGGGTGGGGGCTCAGGGTTGGGACAGGAGGTTGGGGTGTGGAGCGCTTACCTGAGGTAGCTCCCATTTGGTATGAGGGGTGCAAGTGGGGATGGGGGGGTGAAGGAGTCAGGGAGAGCAGGGGGCTGAGGGGTGTGTGGGGGACAGGGCGTAGGGGGTTGCAGGAGTCAGGGAGGTCAGGTGGCTGGGATTGTATGAGGGGGTGCAGGAGTCATGGCTGGGAGTATGTGAGGGGGGTGCAGGTGCAGGGCAGGGGTTGGGGGTATGGGCTGGGGTCGTGGGTGTGCTCCCAGTCCCCTACCCTAAGCAGCTCACGGCAGTGGGCTGGGGGGCGGGTATGTGTAGGGGAGTGCCAGGGCCCTGCCTTTGCTCTGCCCTGCCCCGATTACACCCCCTTCCCCAAGGCCCCACCCTGCCCCTCCCTCTTCTCCACCTCCTGCCCCGAGTGCGCTGCGGCCCAGGTCCTCCCCCTCCTTTGTGCTGGCAAACAGCTGTTCAGCAGCAGGGGAAGTGCTGGGAGGTGGAGGAGTGGAAACGTGGTGCACTCGGGGGAAGAGGTGGGGTAGAGAGGAGCTTGGCTGCTGATGGTGCGGACAGAGCCTGCCCTGTAGCAGGAGCCCCAGGAGCCAGCAGGACCAAGCTTCTGCCCCCGCAGGAGAGAGCGGTGGGTGGGAGGCGGAGAAGAGCTGGCAGGGCCTTACTGCAGCTCAAGCAGAGAGGGCTGGGGCCCCTTTGGAGCCTGGGCCTGGCGCCATGGTGCCATGTAAACCGGTACTGTGCAGAATGCTTCTGCTAGGTCACCCTTAGGCTGCACCAGTCGAGGACACTACAGCACTTTGGCCTCATATTCTCCTGGCCTTGTCCATCTTTCTGTCCAGGGAAGGTCTCATTAAACCAGCCCTGCAAAATTTCACTCACTTATTCACCTGGGACAAGTCATTTCTGTATTGAGGGAAGAGTAAAATATCGTCTATTTCTTCATGATTAGTAGCAGCAGCCGAACACTCTCAGTGGGTGAGCTGACTTTACTCTGGGGGTAGATTAGAAAAAAGCTGCAAAGACATCCCCATACATTTAAATACAATACTATGTTCGCAGATGAAAGTGAAAGATGGGAGATGGACTGCGCCGGGAAGGAGGCTGGTGTTCTCTGTTTATTCCCTGACGAGAACACTAGAGACAGTGGCTGTGTCATACCAGCTTCACCCACACACACGGCTCACCCACTGTGCCTCAGCTCTGAGTTCCCACCTCTAGCAGTAAAAGGGGCCTTGACTCTTCATGGCTCATTCATGCCACAGCCTCTCTGCTGAGACAAGGGGATCAACAAGTGCCAGCAGGGATGAAGATTTTAGTGATTTTTATCTGTACTGCTAGGAACTGGACTGCTAACACCAGCACATTTCACGTAGGTCAAAAAATGGCTGCCAGCTACTGCATTTCGGTCACTGACACTCAAGTTTGAAACCAGAGACCTAAAGGGGAAAAGCTCTGTATCCCATTGCATTATCCCCCTCCAGACTGGAGCCACTGACCTAGAAGGGAAAAGATTCCATAGTGCATTCAACAACCTCAGTGGAGCCATCTGTAACCAGGGCTGAATTGGAACTAGTGATCTAGAGGGAAAATGCCCCATGTCCCATCTCTATCCCATCCAGTCCCTGTAACTCTATGAGTTATTACCTGGGAGGTCCATGACTCGGATGGACACTCCGATGTTCATCAGGCTCCGAAGACCCTGACGATTGATTTCCTCTTTGTGCAAGTAGATCCGTGCTACATAAATAACTAGGTTCACATTCGGCTGTTCCTTCAGGAAACCCCTGATTGCCCTGCCGCAGTCTCCACAGGGACTCCAGGACATGTACCAGGTGATGGAGCAGTGGTCAGAAGGATCAGATCTTTGCTTTTTAAAGACATCTTCCAGGAAGTAGATTTCAGCATGTTCTGAGAGTGTGTTATGGCAACAGTTCTGCCAGGACCTTTTGCTACTGTTCCTTTTTATTTCATAGAGCAGATAAGTCTCATTGGGAAGGACACTTGGGTCATAATTCTCCATAAATGCCTCTTGGGATATCTTCCCCCTGAAACATGAAATAGATCCCAAGGATTCACTGACTACAGCTTTATCGCTAAGAGCTTGCCAGTCAAAAAAAAGTTCAAAACGAAAGCAATGGAGTAGAGGGACAGATAGATGGAAAGGGGAACTCACAGAAGAATAGAGGGAGACACAGAGAGAGCAATGGGGGGAAAGAGAGAGGCAGGGAAAAAGGAGAGTTAAATCTGGTATCACACTGATGAGTGAGGAGGGAGATCTGACTCTTTCCAGCTCCCTCTTTGCCTGTAGTCTTGGGAAAATGTGGGTATGGTGCTTTCATTCTCACCCCTGCCTGATGCCTTTAGATACATGATCTGTAGGAAAGAGAACAGAGTCACCTGGTGCACAGAGAGAGACACAGGGAAGGCAGATAAACTGAGGTGCCCCCCAATGCCTCCTCCCCAAGACCACATGGCCTACAACTGTTCATTCTCAATGGACAATTCCTATACAATACTGCTTAGGAAAGAAACTCCCTGGTAAGGTGCAGTGTCCTGAGGAGAATGGGGGTGAGAAAGGTTCATCCTTGCCCCAAATATAGCCATTAATTTAACCATGTGGGGGGGGGGGGGAGAATGCCCATTTCTTGCCATGGAACAGTAAAATAATAATTATTACGTATTCATAGAATATCAGGGTTGGAAGGGACCTCAGGAGGTCATCTAGTCCAACCCCCTGTTCAAAGCAGGACCAATCCCCAATTTTTGCCCCAGATCCCTAAATCACCACCTCAAGGATTGAATTCACAACCTTGGGTTTAGCAGGTCAATGCTCAAACCACTGAGCTATCCCTTTGCCCAAATTATTATTATTAATATTAATAATATTATTATTATATCTAGTACATGTACATAGCTCATTAAAATCAATCAGACTCAGGCCATCTGTTCCCATTTATAAGTGTAAGACCCTACCAATATTTAATGAACTTTTATTTTCTTTCTTTTTATTTTAAATGTGGATTGTCCTATATATGTATTTGAATATAAAATTAATAATCATTATTAATTTAATGTTTTTAACTGGAGATTTTTCAGGATATATATTCAGGTTATTTCTATTCTGGAAAAAAAATAATAGTCCCTTGTTATTTGCACTGAGAACCTGGAAAGCAAAACTAGATAAACAGGGCTCAGGACCATTGAGAACAAACATTTAAAAATCTAGGAGACACTGAAAATGTTTGTTTCCTCCTAATCATTGGGAGTTAACATTTAATAAAAAAAAACCAACCCATGTCATTAAAATTCCTTGATCAGCAGTTTCTTTGTGCACTGGTTTCATGACACTTTACATTTTCAACTCAAATCTGAGAGCCTACACAGGGGCCCGCAGAGAATTTCAAAACACGCTCAGCCACACACAGACACATACTCAGCTAGGGCCTGATCCAAAACCCACTGAAACTGTGAAAAGACTCTCCTTGACATCAATGGACTTTGGATCAGGGCCATAAGGTACACATATGAGCAGAGACCGGAGTGGGGGTTTTGCACCAATATCACTATTTAGTGACACTGGTGCAGGTTTTTTTAATATAGGTAAACCCATACAGACAGACACAAACATATATGTGTAGACACACACAAAAATCAGAACTGTTTGAGGAAAGCTGGATCCCATGGGATGTACTAATTACAAAGAAAAACCATTGCTTTAACTCTGATAAAACCAGTATGTATATCTACTATAACTTGGAACCTAGAGTGCCTCTGCTCTGCTGTATTCTCTCACCTTTTGTCTTTGTAAGAAATACCTGTTTAGTACTGATGTAAGAAAACCATTTCACTGTCAGTGATTTTGTCTGTCTTTCCTGACAGGTTAGTAACTAAAAACACTATATGTTTATAAATACACTCAGAGAGCTAAACAAACCAGAGATATTTATTAAATATACATATCTTATATACATAGATCAACAGCTATACAGATGCACCTACATATATATGCCCCTAAATTCATATAGGCATGAACACACATAAATGTACACATATACTGTATAGATATAAAAACACAAATGCACAGATATATGTATATACTTGCAAACATGTACACAGACATATGCACTACTGCTCCATCTTTACCTCCATTCCAGCCAGCAGCCATGGCTTTCTCTCACAATAGCCTCCGAGACTATCTTGTGTTACTGGTGCACTTTTGAGTTTCTATTCCTGAGAACAGAAACCTAAGAGATTAGAGAAACCAGCCATACCCAGCCAGTGATTGGTGATTCAGCTCTGGGAGGTTAGGCTCTGAGTGATGTGGGAGATGGACCTCAGCACTGATGCAAAATTGTGCTTAATGAAACTATTTTAATGTATTCTTGTTGTGTCAGGTTGTTTCAAACTTGGCTGTTACATGGGGCTTGGAGAATAATAGCTTCTCTGTTGATATTTTAGTTGCTTGTTTTATTAAATGAAGTGTTCAGGCTAATCCAAGAAACTCCTAGAAAATGCCTGCTTTCTCCCAGTAAGACACAGGCACAAAAAGCTGGAAGGGGTTGTCTCCCCTCGTAAAGGAATGTGAAGAAATTATTTTTCTTGGCTGAGCCAGAAGCCTCTTCTTTTAACCCTTCTCCCTTTCTAGAGCAAAACGTCAGTTCTAAGCTCACACAAGGAATTCCAGCAGTATTCCTATCAAAAACTGATTCCGTGGTTAAACACTCTGAAGTCTTTGTGTCATTAAGAATCCATGTGACTAACACAGTGGGAGTCACGTCCCTAAATGGGCATCTAAAGAGACAGTTATTAAGATGTGGCCCCTCCATTTCTCATTTCTCTAGACTATAAAATGTAGTAATTTTGGAAATACATGTACTTGTTGCTCACAACTTGAAACAGCCCTTTCAGCTCTCAGTGACAAATTGGAGTTATCACAGGCACCTAGAGGTATGGCAGAAATGGAAGGGAGATGGGCAATATTTAGTGCAGGGGAAGAAATATATCCTTTGCCACAATACTGGCATTGCTCCCTGCATGGTAAGACAGTGTAGGCCCAGAACTGCCCTTGAAATTCTCCCCCACCCTCCAGAACACACAGAGAGGAGGCACCATGGAGGGCACTTGTGTAGAGAGCAACCTGCAGAGGGCACTTGTCAGTTGGCCTAGGCAACTGGGCAGAGACTCCGTCATCTATAATTGGGACAGGGATCCTCCAGCAGCCTCTAGGGAGGTTTCTTTGTGTGACAGAAGGATACTCATGGGTGGGAGAAGCGAAAGAATTTACTTGAAACCTGTGGTTTGTTTTTTCAGGCACAGCCTTGTTTCCTTTGACACTCTTTTCTGCGGATCATAGAGGATGACAATGGGTATGGGAGCAATATCCAGGAAAAAACCCAGTTCCTTGTCCCTGATGTCAGCACGGTCACTAGGCTATCAGAGGGAAATATTAGATAACCTTTTCCAACATCCCCACCTGGGTCTGAGTGATCTGTTTCCAGGGCTGATCTACAATACAGTCTGTGCCTGATGAGTTCATGACACTGTTGAACATTTCCTGGAGTCTCTCCCCTAAATTGTCTCCATGTTCTGAGTGACTCAGGTCCATGGCTGAGCTAGAAGAAACAGGTAGTGTCCATTGGAGATATACTTGAATAGTGCAGTTAAATGCTGAAAACATGTAACCAACACCTACTGTACCATAGTTTTCATGTGCAGTTTCTGAAAATGAAACAGGGAGATGCTGTGTACATTACAGATAGAAACTGTCAATGCCCCTCTGGTGGAGGGCAAGATGACAGTATCTATCTATCTATCTATCTATCTATCTATCTATCTATCTATCTATCTATCTATCATCACTATTGTATTTGTAGGTCTCTTTAAAAGCAATATTTAGGCCCTTGCTCTTTAAGCTGATCATTGCATCAGTCATCACCACCTCTCTCACCATCCTATTTTTGGAGAAGATCAATGAGAAATTATTATGATTATTCATTAATTATTAATTATTACTTTTTATTACATTATTAATTATTATAGTTGTTGTTACTACTATTATTATTATTACTATTATCATCATCAAAGCACTTTAGTTGTCCCTAATTTTAACGACGAAAGTGCTAGTATAGACATAGCCTAAGACCGCACAGGTTTGTGTTGGTTGCCTCTGCTCTGTAGAAGCTCTCTGTGAGCCGCCACCAGGCTCCATCCTGTCACTCCTGTCCAGTGTGAGGCTGTGAAAAGAGACCGTGAAACAGTTTGGATGATGACAACATCAGTATGTGTCTGGAACTCATCATGACATTTCTTTTTAATCAGACCAGTGAGGTCTCTTGTTTCTTTCAGTGCCTAGCTGAGACGGGGGTCTGGATGAGGCCCAGCTGGCTAAAACTGAGCCCTGAGAAGACAGAAGTGATGCCAGGGGAAGCATCAAGAGAAAACAATATCTTTGAATCTGCCCCTCTGGTGGAGAAGGCTTGCTTCCATTTTCTGTAAATAAGGTATGTATTTGTGGGTTCTGTTGTCTACTCAGCTAATTTTTGAAAATCAAGTAGCAGTTGTGCCCTAAATATTTTTTTTCATTCACATCTGGCTAATTAGGGACATTTATAGGGACATTTGATAAGGAATACACCCAATCTCAATGCTGAAGAACAGGTGCTATATGACACTTGGTTTTGGTCACCAAGAGCACATTTCATCTCCAGGAATTTAATCTATCCGTTTTCTTGGAGGATGGCTTTCAGGGACCTCCAATGCTGGGCAGCATACCATAAACAGTCTGCAAAACTGAGCTGCTGTACTACAGTGAGACAACTACTGTACATTTCTCTTGACTCTTTCATCCAGAAAGATCCTAACCTGTGTAATGTGCATATAGGAACCCTTCAGATGGCTCTATACACCAGCAGAGGTCACTTGTCTCCATAATATACAGTGGAGCATAACTCTTTCAAGGCTGATGGGAAGCCTATAAGGGAAGTCTGATTTGTGGTTAAGATATGACTCTGGGAATCAGAAATCCCTGTTGTGCCACTATAACTCAGTGACACTGTGGGTCATGCATGACTCTGTGACTCAGTTTACCCATCTGTAAAATATGAGTAATGACACTTACCTCTGTAAAGCACCAGGAGATCTGCACGTGACATGAGCGAGTATGATGCTGCCCAGAGGTACCCAGGTTTGTGAGGCACCTCACCACCACCATCCCTTAGCATGAGGAAGCCCAGTCTGTGGCTGCCAGGGGTCAGCTCCCAGCTCAGCTCAGACGGGCTCCATTGTCCCTCTGCAGGTCAGCAATTGGTACACACCAACCGCTGAGTCCTCCGAGCATCTCCCTGGAGTACCCAGTCCCTGATCCACTGGACACTCACAGAATTCCCAGATCTGCCATTCCCAAAGGAACAGTGCTGCACAGTTTACCAGCTACCCCATAGGCCACTTCAGCTCCACGTAGACTCAGCACTTCACTTTGGTTATAGAGAAGGATAGGAAGCAGAAATATTGGAACCAAAAGGCTACAGATCAAATAAAATCATAACACACATTCAAGAGCCTAAAGCAAACTAACAAGATGCCCTCTTGTCTAATAAGGTACAGCCAAGCCAAAGGCCTTCCCTTCTTCTAGGTGACCTGCCTTTAACTTCAAGAACATAACTTTAAGAACATAACTTCCTATATCCGTACACAGCTCCTTCCATATTAGTCGCACTTACATTTCACAAGGATTATGATGAGCGGTGTGACTCAGTAGAGACCCTTTCATGACATTCTTTGGTGAACTGAGATGTAAATACCAGACGAAGGGGATTCCTTGCACCCTTATGCCCCCCCGTGCCCTCTGCCAGTTGGCACCACAAGATACCTGGGTCAGAGCTAGGCCCTCTGGAGGAAGTTAATGTATTGTATAATATATTACCATTGGTCTTAAAGTTCTGAGTGTGCTTCCACCTCCTCACTTCCCTCCCTCAGCTCTCGCAGACAGCGAGAGAGGGCTCACAGTTGATAATCACTAGCAGAGAGAGACACTTCCCTGCAGCCCAGACTTAGGCACCTATCTCCAAGAGAGGGGCAGGGCATAGCACCTTGACCCCCCCTCTTTGGCATCCCCCATTGGCTAGCTTAGACATCTCTCCCCATAACATGCTGGTTTTGGGAATCACAGACTAAGGTGCCTGTCTCTCCTCTTCATTGTATAGGAAACCTAGGTGCCTAACTCAGGCTTGGTGAATCACAGTGTGTTCCTGTGATTTTCTAGGAACCTAAAAGTTAGATGTTGTGACACTGAGAGTACCTTTGTGAATCTAGGCTGACCCAGGGGACCATTAATGCCAGTGCAGTGCTAGTTTCTGTGAGGGAAATGATGTTTGCTCATTACAAAGATATGTCCCTGTTATAACCAATGACATAGAAGTGAAAGGCTCCATAGTGCAGTCCCCCAAACCACTTAATTCTTTCAGTCTCCTTGGAAGTAAATTAACAGTTACCTGAGAAGACCATGACTGTAATGGTGGTTCCATTCATCACCAGGTCACAAAGACCTTGATGGTTGTTTCTGTCTTCATGCCTAAAGAGCCATGCAACATGCATTTCTAAGTTCAAAATATGTCTTCAGGAACTCTATGACAGATCGGGAGCATTCCCAGCAAGGCCTCCAGGAGAGGAACCAGGTGATGGAGCAGTGGGGCAAGGATTGAGAGATCTTCCCTTGAAAGCTGGTTCCAGGAAGTTGATTTCAGCATGCTGGGTGCAGGTGTTTTGGCACCAGTTTCTCTGTATCTTGGTGCTGCTGCCCCAGCTGTTTTCATGGAGCAGATAAGCCACCCTGGAACGTGCACTCGGGTCATAAACCTTCTTGATACACCTTTGGTTGTATCTTCCACCTGAAACATGAAAAATAGTCTAGTGGGTCACTGAGAAAATGTTATGTCCACCAATGGCATTTTCACTAGCCCTTTCCCACATAGCTAAATCCAGGGACTAAAGAGAGAGAGGGAGACCCACAGAGAGAGAGAGAGCGAGAGAGAGAGCGAGAGAGAGATTTGGAATAAAAGTGAATGAGGAAGGCTATCTGGAGTTCTCCATCTCCCACTCTTTCTGGAACCCTTAATGGGATTGGTCAGGTTTAGGGATATAGAATTGTCATTCTCACCTCTACATGGCACCTTCAGCCAAGTGACCTATTAGAAAAGATCATTAGAAAGTCATCTATTGTCTGATGGCAGAAACAGAGAGGAAGAACAAAGGTCCCACAATTTTGCCCTTTTCTGATCAGATAAATCAGTTGCATGGTTCTAACAGATGACCTGTGTTCAATGCTGCTAAATAGAATGTACCTCTGACATACAATCTGATATGCTCCTTAGGGAAGGGGAAATATTTCTTATCTCCAGTTCTGGTAATTTGTTTAATCCTGTATGTTAAGCCTCTAGTGAAGTATCTAATCCTCTTTATAACCAGAGATGCAGTTAGGCTCAATTTCTCAAAGATATTTAGGCACTTCACTCTGACTGAAATCAGTGGGAGTTAGCTGTCTAAATACCTTTGAGAATTTGGGCCTTGTTGTCCAAGAAACTATCTGTTGTTATTTTTACTTTAATCCTTGGAGAGTGGATTCTGTTAAAGATACACCTGAATATTAATTGTGTAATTAATGATTAGCTCTGACTGCCATGGGCTGTGATCCTCATCCAGGTGGTTGCCAAAGCTCTATCCACTGTAACACTGAGGAAGCACAACTGAAAGAAGGAGCAGAGCTGGTGCCTTCCATCTCATGGAGGAAAATGAGGACCTCCCATGACTGGGCACTCTGTCAGACATGTCTTGCATCGTTTGATGTTACCACATTCTGCTTTTTGATGGCTTAATATTTCTTTTTCTGCTTTACAAATTATATCAGTTTTTGCAGTTGACATTTTAACCTCATCACACAGAAACACCAATGAAAGCATCTCCTCAAAGACGGTCATAATGAAATGTATCATATGATCACATCTAATAGAAAGGGGAAAGCCCTAATAGATCATCCATTTCATCTCGTTGGGGCAGTGCAGGATTACTCTCCACTACTCATAACTTTCTTGGTAACTTGATTTGCAGGGAATGGAGAGCAAAGCATTGCAGAGGGCTTGCCACTCAGTCTTATTTCCTTGAATATGCAAATCCTTCATCTCAGTTTAAATGTTCAATCTGTCCTATGCTAGAAATAAACTCTTCCCAGCTGCGACCAATAGGGGAAACAAGGCCTGCTATAAAAGGAGAGAGCTCAGAGAGGGATGTGAGGCAGAAAGGTCTGGGACAGTGAAGGGGTAATAGCGCTGTACCAGGCTGTCTCTAGACACACAGCCCAAAGAGGCTGAAGCAGACCAACTGACCTAAAGAAAGGCCAAGGGCCAAACAGAAAAAGCCAGTCGGGGGCAGAAAGGAACCTTTGAAAGACTACATCAAGGACTGGTGACACAGACAGAAGCACACCAACACAGTAACACACATCTCTCTCTCTCTTCCTCTCTCTCACACACATGCACGTGCACGAGTGCATTATTTGTCCTTGTGTCAGAAGCCATGAATTCCTTTGTCTATCTTTTACTGTTTATTAAATGGTGTTTTTTCAGTTCCTATTCCTGATCACTGAAATGTCAGGGTTCAAAAGGCACTGCCTCCTTTCTGCCCAGCATCTGGGATGTAAGGGGGGAGAAATGAGAAATACATCAGACTTTGATAACAGGGAAGCCTTAGGAGGCACCTTGGATGTACAAAGGGCACTGGTCAACTGCTCTACAAACTGCATGGAGCTTTAATGATCTGTAGTTAGGGATGAGGGACTCTTCCAGAAATTTCTAGGCATGTTTTGTGTGTGTGTGTGTGCGAGAAAGAGAGAGAGAGAGAGAGAAAATACCATTCACAGTGTATGTGCTGAAACTATAGGATATTCCACTCATTGGCACCAAGACTGGTTTGACAAAAACAACAAGGAAATCTTCAACAAAAAGAACTGCATTCTGTAACTGGAAAAATGATTCCTCTAACCAATGAAAACATGAGGCTTATCACCTGCTCAAAGATGAAGTCCAAAGGAGGCTACATGACATCAAAAATAAATGGTGGCAAGAGAAGTCCTCTGAGATCCAGGGTTTCGTAGACGAGGATGACATGAGAAGCTTCTTTCAAGCAACAAAGCTATATATGGGCCAAGCTCCAAAGGCCCAACCCCCTTACATTCCCAGGATGGCTCCACCCTCTTCACGGATAATGGGGCCATTAAACAATGCTGGAAGGAGCACTTTGAGAGCCTACTAAATCGTGAATCCACGGTCTCTGAAGACACCATTGAGTCTATTCCTCAACACTCAGCAATGGAACACCTTGCTGATCCCCCATCTTCTGAGGAAGTCTGGCATGCTATCACCCAGACAAAAAATCACAAGGCACCAGGCTCAGATGGCATCCCAGCTAAGGTTTTTAAAGCTGGTGGAACAATGCTCCAGCACAAACTTTGCCAACTCCTCAACAAAATCTGGACCTGCGAAGAAATTCCACCTGATTTTAACAACACTAACATTGTTACAATATTCAAGAACGGGGACAAATCTTTGTGCAGGCACTACAGAAGTATTGCTCTCCTCTCCATGGCAGGGAAATCCTTGCCCGGATCCTTCTAAACCATCTTCTCCCCTTGTCGAGGAACTCCTCCCCGAATCACAGTGTGTCTTCAGGCCATCCCGAGGCACAACTTACACAATCTTCATGGCACGACAGTTTCAGGATAAGTGCAGAGAGCAACACCAAGAACTGTTCATGACATTCATCGATCTAACCAAGGCCTTTGACTCTATCAATCATGATGCCCTATGGAAGGTGCTGTGTACGTTTGGCTGTCCACAGAAATTCATTTCCATCATCCTACTACTCCATGATGGGATGACTGCCACCATTCTGTGCAATGGCTCAGAGACCAAACCATGCACCATTCGCACCGGTGTCAAGCAGGGCTGTGTCATTGCTCCAACACTCTTCTCCATTTACCTTGCCTTGATCCTGATTCTTATCTGTGATCACCTTCCTGATGGAATCGTGATTGAGTATCGAATGGATGATCAATTCCTCAATCTCCAACATCTCCAAACAAAATCTAAGATCACGAGAATTGGTATCACTCTGACCTTCATTATGCAGATGACTGTGTCATTATAGCACACACAGAGGCCGACCTGCAAAGTACCCTAAAACTTTTTGCAGATGCCTATCACAGCCTGGGTCTCTCTCAACATCGGGAAAAGCAAAGTATTCTACCAGCCCTCATCTGCACAAACTACTCTTCACCACAAATCACCATCAGCGGAGAACCCCTGGCAAATGTGGACCATTTTCCATATCTTGGCAGCCACCCCTCCCAAATAGCCAGCATTGACTCAGAAATTGAATACAGGATCCACTATGCCAGCACATCCTTTGGAAGACTGCTCAAACGAGTCTTCAATTATAGGGATCTACAAGCAGGCACCAAGATCTTAGTTTACAAGGCAGTTGTCATCCCCACCCTTTTCTATGGGTGTGAGACCTGGATAACCTATAGACAACATCTCAAGCAGCTGGAGTGGTTCCAACAGCGCTGCCTCAGGAGGATTCTCAGGATCAGCTGGGAAGACCGACACACTAACATCAGCGTTCTCTCTACAGCCAAAATCAGCAGTATAGAAGTGCAGGTCATGAAACACCAACTCCGCTAGCCTGGCCATTGTGTATGTATGTCTGACACTCGCCTCCCAAAGCAAGTACTCTTCTCTCAGTTAAGTCAGGGAAGAAGGGCTTGTGGATGGCAGCGGAAGCATTTCAAAGACATACTGAAAGTACATCTTAAAAAGGGAGGTATCAACGTAACGAACCGGGAGGACTTGACTCAGAACAGAACATAGTGGCACCACACCATACACCAAGCCACAGCTCACCTTGAGGAGAACAGACATGCTCATGAGACAGAGAAGCGACAAAGGAGGAAAGAAAGGGCACAACAATCCAGCCAACAACTAACTATGTCTTCTCCAAGTTTACACCTGTCACTTCTGTGGGAAAATCTCCAAGGCACGAAATGGGCTTCTCAGCTACTTAAAAACCCACCAATGAACCCCCTTGGCAGACATCATCCTCACATTGAAGGATAGCCAAAGAGAGAAAAGTGTGTGTGTGTAGTGGTAAGCGAGACGGGGGATAGGAGGAAAGGAACACACAGACATATAGAGAAAGGAAAAGTTTCACTTGGATCTTGTAGTTTGTTTTTCAGCCATAGCTTCCTTGGCAAATCCACTTCAAAACACTGGGCCCTATAGCGGGGTGGCTAACCTGTCGCTCCGGAGACACACGCAGCTCTTCAGAAGTTAATATGCGTCTTCTTGTACAGGCACCAACTCCGGGGCTGGAGCTATAGGTGCCAACTTTCCAATGGGCCGGGGGGGGTGCTCACTGCTCAACCCCTGGCTCTGCCACAGGTCCTGCCCCTACTCCACCCCTTCCCACCCCCTCCCCTGAGCCTGTAGTGCCCTCGCTCCTCCCCCTCCCCATCAAAGCCTCCTGCATACCATGAAACAGCTGATCAGGAGGTGCGGGGAGGGAGGGGGAGGCACTGATCGGCAGGGCTGCTGGTGGCGGGAGGCACTGGGAGCAGGGGCAGGGGAGGGAACTGATGGGAGGCTGCTGATGTATCACTGCGGCTCTTTGGCAACGTACATGGGTAAATTCTGGCTCCTTCTCAGGCTCAGGCTGGCCACCCCGCCCTATAGTGTCAGTAGCTACAAGACCTGGAAATGGAGTTGATCTGAGCCTCCTGCTCTTTTCTCCACATTGCCTTCTGCTGAGCAGGGGCAGGAATGGAATAACTGCAAGCTCCCTAACCCCAGCATCTGTCGGCTGGGAGAGTCTAGGGTTACAATAGCAGGGAAGATTCTCTGCAAGGATTTTCTGTCCTTGCCCAGTGCTGTGTCTTCTCTGTATAAATGCATGTTAAAATCTGCATTTATGTGATGTGTGTGAGATGAGAGCAGCCGTCTATGATCTCGCAAAGAAAGGCAATATAGGGAGTATGAGGACCAGGTGAGGGCCTAGAAGAAAATTATGGGCTTGAAAAGCTAAAGTTTGGAATGTCAGTTCATTTTAAGAGTGATTACCAGACTCTTCCTCCTCCCACTTAATGAACTCTTAGAACAGTTTGTGATGTCATACATTAGACCATTCTTATATTAGCACTGACAAGGGTTTATTAAGCAGTGCCACATTAATTACATTTTGAAATGAACAGACAAACAAACAAAGGCAGTGCTTCCTTAGATTATAGATACTTTATTCAAATGTTATGTTGACAAAAAACAGAGAAAGTAAAACCTAGAAATCTATTAAGAGAAAAATCATTCAGAAAAATAATCCTGGAGAATAAATCCTCTCTAAGGTCTTTATATATGTTGTTGAATAATGAATTCGTTCCTTATAAACTGCTTACACAAAGCAAACCATATAGCGTTACGTTCATTTGGTGAAACAGCATTGGCTGCAGAATAAGCAAAATACTCTTGTGTTAACTGTGATGGAATAAACCTGTACACTGAGTCACAGGTGTTAACATGATCCAGTCACTGTACAACGTTAAACATTTAAACATTTAAACATGATTCACTTTTCAAAAGGCTAAAAGCTGAACTAATGGAAAGGAAATAGCTAAGAGTAACTAAATCAAATTGGAATGATTAAACACTCTATTATCCTATCAACATTCCTCCCCCATGATGGCCTGGTTCAATAAACTCATGGCTTCCAGAGTTTGGTTGGCTGCCCAGGCCAGGACACTGGCGGCTATCAGGGATTGGCTGATGTGAGTGCTCTTTTCTGTTGATCATCTTCTACACATAGGCTGAAAATTGGAGTCTGGTTCTCATCTGTTGAAATCTCTAAGCAAGACGGAGTGTTCTGGTGAGAAAAGCAACAGTTGAAGTTAATTTCTTTTTTGGAGGTTGGCAGCTTAACATTTGCTCTCTAGACTTACTTTGGGATTTAATGGACATGGGAAGAAATCCCTGTAACTGCGATCACCTATCATATTAATTGCTTCAAATCTCATTCAGAACCAGGGCAAATTACAAACGGGTTCCCAGGCATGCTTAATCATCACAGGGACTCATCATTAGATCGGGTTGGGAGTATTCCAACTAAACGGTTATTCATCAGAAAATGCTGATTTGTCAAATCCAAAATGTCTTGTGGAAAAATATCGGTTGTGAAGAAACTTTTGCTGGGAACATCTCTCAGTTCCACCATGGTGGCGGCGGGGGGGGGGGGGAGAAAAGGAGAAGGAGAGAGATAGAGAGCGACCCCACCCCAAAATAGCCATTCCCCATGGATATGTGAGGCTCAGGTTCAAGTTCCTGCTATGTCTCAATCAGGAGCAGGGATTTGAACCTGGGGCCTAGACTACACCGAAAACTGAGAAAAATTTCATAACATGCATGATGTGCTCAGGTGAAACTATCCCCCTTTCTACTTGAAACAACATAGCTACTAGAAAAGGAGTACTTGTGGCACCTTAGAGACTATCCCCCACTGTAGATGCAGCGCGATGGGTGAACCAATTCTACCATTGACATAGCTAATGCCTCTTGAGGGAGTGGATTTACCACAGGAACAGAAACTGCCCTTCCTTCACTGTACTGTCTATGCTACAGAGACATATCTGCAATGCTGCCTCTGTGCCGCTGCATCGCTTGTAGTGTACACATAGCCTGGGTAACCCAGAGGAGTGTGTTTGTGCCCTACACACCGGGCTGGTGGCTACTCTCGGGAGGGTGCTCTCACTCACTCTCTTCCACCTCCTTGTGGTTTACACACAAAAACTGAAAAGGTCTTGGGTTTGTTCCAATGCAGAATGAAAACACATCTTGGAATTTCCCATGGGATGGAAATATCATTTATTGGCCAGCTCTTCCCTTCACACTCTGACTGTGTGTTACAGATCACCCTGTGACATGGGTGATTTGGAAATGGGGGAGATTTCAGGGGAATTCAATGAAACATTCAATGGCCCCATTACTGGGAGGGAATATATAAACCCCATCCAGACGTTGGCAAGGAAAGGGGTAACCAGTTCTGGTTGGGGGGATGGGAGGCCTGATAACAGTTCTGCAAGTGTTGATGGGCTCTGAGAGAAGGATGTGCAGTGTAGAGTTGGAAGCTGTGTCTGCAAGGGAGGGTCAGGAAGAAGGGTCTCTAGATTGAGGACGGGATGAAAGAGAAGAGAAGAACTGGGGGGTTTCTCTGTCTGGAACTTGTCTAGCCATGCTCTAGAACTCGCTTTGTACTTGGGCTGAGGAAAAACCCTGTTGTTTTTGTCCCTGAAAGGGACAGGACACTTTTCACATTTATGCTATTTTGCAATAAAGCAAACCGCAGAAGTGTTTAAAATCCACCAAGGTGTGAAGAGTCTTTTTTCTCCTCCAACCAACTAGCCCTTTGATCTCCTCAGGCGCTGAGAGTTTTCCAATACATTTTTAGTGTCCCCATGAGCTCATTTAGGAGTCACCATGTGTTACAGCTCAGCTCTCGGAATCATTGAGTTTTCCAAGGAGGTCAAGGTACTGTCCCGCTCAGACACTGGGTTCTGCACAGTGGCGGATTACCGCACAAGCCAACGGGGCCTGTGCCCAGAAGCCCCGGCCAATTTGGGGGGCCCCACAGGCACACTGGAACTCTGGTTCCACCTCCTGATGCTCCTTCCCTCCCTGCTTTTCTTCTCCCTGAGCCCCTGCTCTTGGCCAGGCCAGAAGACGGAGCATGAGGTAGGGAGAGTGTATTCCCCTTGCAGTCCCCCATGCGGAGGTAGGCAAGCTGTTCACCCGAGCCCCTCTCCCTTCCCCTGCTGCCTCCCAGCGCAGAGCTGGCTGAAGCCCCTGTCCTCTGCCCCTCATGGAGCTGGCTCAAACCTCTCCCTCACCCCGTGCGGAGCTGGCCCAAGCCACTCATCTACGCCCCCTCCTCCCCTGTGCAGGGCTGGCCTGAGCCCTGCCACTCACCCCACCCCATCCTTTAGCAAAAACTGGACATTTGTCCTGTTTTCTCTTGCCAGCTGATGATCAATTGACAAGAGCAAATGGGACAAATGCCCAGTTTTGCCAAAAAAGTCAGGATATCCAGGGCCAAAAGGGGATTTATGGTCACCCTAGGCCAGGGGTCCACAAACTTTTTCAGTCATCCCCCCTTTACCGAGTCTGTGCCCCCCTGGGAACCGGGGCCAGGAGCAGAGCCAGAGAAGGGTGCAGCAGCCTGGGGTCGCGGTAGGACCAGGGGCTGCAGTTGGGATCGGGGCCGAAGGCGCATCTGGGGCCACAGCCAGGAGAAGAGCCATGGCTGGGAGCAGAGCAATAGCTGGGGCCGGAGGCAGGGCTGTGGAGGGCTAGAGTGGACCTGGGGGCACAGCAGGGCTGGGTGGTGCTCCTCGCCCACCCCCTGTGGGGGCTGACCTAGGCCCCACCACAACTCCCCAAGTGTTCCTGCGTGTCCCCCTTACAGGACCACTGCCTTAAGCTGTGGTAAGAGCCTCTTAGGAAGCCTGGGCAGCTGTGTGGAGTCCTGGGCCCTCCACCTGTCCTGGGCAGGTGGGGGTGTGCCTGAGAGCAGCCCCCAGCCCATGTCCCTGCGCTCAAGGTGCTCCACCCAGGGCAGGTGGAGGGTCTGGGGCTCCCTACAGTAGTCCAGGCTCCCATGGCAGCTCTTATCAGGGCCCAACTGCTGGCCAGGCCACGGGGCAGGGCCTTGAGGGAAGGGGAGGAGCAGGGGGTGGGGCCCTATGGTGTTGGGGAAGGCCCCAATAAATCTTAATCCTCCTCTGATTCTGCATGTGACTATGGATCATTACATGCAATTTCCTCCTCCCTAAAATTCTACTGACCTGAAGGATGGACTGGAGTTCGAGAGAATATAGCATTATCCATGGAGCAAAGTGCCTGGGCCAATAATCATCTTCATACTTGTCCTCATCATCGACAAATGTTCTCCAGCAGTAGCTATAAACTGGGAAAATGGAGCAAATCAGTCATGTGCTGAAGGAGATGTCAGTGGACTCAGTATACACAAAGGTCAGTCAATCTCAAGGGAGCAAGACTAATTTGAGCCATGCAGAATGCTTCTGCTAGACAGGACCAGCCGAGGACACTACAGCATTTGGGCCTCATGTTCTCCTGGCCTTGTCCATCTTTCTGTCCAGGGAAGGTCTCATTAAACCAGCCCTGCAAAATTTCACTCACTTATTCACCTGGGACAAGTCATTTCTGTATTGAGGGGAGAGTAAAATATCATCTATTTCTTCATGATTAGTAGCAGCAGCCGAACACTCTCAGTGGGTGAGCTGACTTTACTCTGGGGGTAGATTAGAAAAAAGCTGCAAAGACCCATACATTTAAATACAATACTATGTTCGCAGATGAAAGTGAAAGATGGGAGATGGACTGCGCCGGGAAGGAGGCTGGTGTTCTCTGTTTATTCCCTGACGAGAACACTAGAGACAGTGGCTGTGTCATACCAGCTTCACCCACACACACGGCTCACCCACTGTGCCTCAGCTCTGAGGTCCCACCTCTAGCAGTAAAAGGGGCCTTGACTCTTCATGGCTCATTTATGCCACAGCCTCTCTGCTGAGACAAGGGGATCAGCAAGTGCCAGCAGGGATGGAGATTTTAGTGATTTTTATCTGTACTGCTAGGATCTGGACTGCAAACACCAGCACATTTCACATACGTCAAAAAATGGCTGCCAGCTATTGCATTTCGGTCACTGACACTCAAGTTTGAAACCAGAGACGTAAAGGGGAAAAGCTCTGTATCCCATTGCACTATCCTCCAAGACTTGGGACCAGGCTGGAACCACTGACCTAGAAGTGAAAAGATTCCATAATCCATTCTACAACTTTCATGGAGTCATCCATGGCCACTGACCAGGGCTGAATTGGAACCAGAGATGTAGAAGAAAAATGCCCCATGTCCCATCTCTATCCCATCTAGTCCCCATAACTCCATGAGTCATTACCTGGGAGGTCCATGACTCGGATGGATACTCCAACGTTCATCAGACTCCGTAGACCCTGACGATTGATTTCCTCTTTGTGCCAGTAGATCCGTGCTACATAAATAATTAGATTCACATTAGGCTGTTCTTTCAGGAAATCCCTGATTTGCTTGCAGCAATCCCCACAGGGACTCCAGGACATGTACCAGGTGATGGAGCAGTGGACAGAAGGATCAGATCTTTGCTCCTGAAAGACATCTTCTATAAAGTGGATTTCAGCATGCTCCATGCGAGTGCTATGGCAACAACTCTGCCAGGGCCTTTTGCTATTGCTCCACTTGATTTTGTAGAGCATGTATTGCACCCTTCGAAGGACACTTGGGTCATAACTGTCTATAAATGTCTCCTGGAGTATCTTCCCCCTGAAACATGAGAGAGATTCCAAAGAGTCACTGACTGCAGCTTTATCACTAAGAGCTTGCCAGTCACAGAAAGTTAAAAATGAGAGGGAAGGGAAGGAGGCACAGATAAATGGAAAGGGAACTCACAGAAGGATAGAGGGAGACTTAGAGATAGTGATGGGAGAAAAGAAAGAGAGATGGGGAAGATGGAGAGTTAAATCTAGTATCACACTGAAGAGATGAAAGTGAGATCTGAACCTTCCCTGATCCCATTTTCTCTGTAAATCTTGTGGAGGATGTGGGTATGGAGCTTTCATTCTCACCCATCTGTGATGCCTCTGCATACATGATCTGTGGGAAAGAGAATAGAGTTACCTGGTGCACAGAGAGAAACATAGGGAAAGACAGAGAAAGGGAGGCCTCCCAATGCATCCTCCCTGGGACCATGTTGCCTACAATTGTTCCTTCTCAATGGACAATTCCTATTCAGTACTGCTGAATATTGAAGAAGTTCCTTGCTAATGTGCAATATCCTGAGGATAGTGAAGGTGATAAGGGATCATCCCGATCATCATCGTCCCTATGGCTATTAATTTTATCGTGCACATGAGGGAGAATGCCCATTACTTGTTAAGTAACAGTGAAATAAATAGATAAAATAAAAACAATAATAATAATAATTAATAATAAATATCTAGGACATTATCCAAAGCTCATTAAAATCAATCAGACTCAGGCTCTCAATTCTATGTATAACTGTAAGATCCTACCAATGTCCAAAGAACTGTTCTTTCATTTATTTTTATTTCATTTTACTTTAAATGTGGATTTTCTGATTAATATTTTAAAATAAACTTAATAATCATTATTAATTTAAATGTTTAATTTAATATTTCCCAGGAGATATAGTTATGTTATTTCTGTTTTGGAAAAAAATAACAGTCCCTTGTTATTTTCTTTAAGAACCTTGGAAAACAAAACTAGAGAAATATGGCTCAAGACCATTGAGAACAAATTTTTTAAAATGTAAAAACACATTTAAAATTTTCATTACAACCTATGTGCCAGGACTTAATATCAAAATTCCCATGTCTTTGAAATTCCTAGATCAGCACTTTTTTCTGCCACCATTTTCATGCCACAATCATTTTCAACTCAAACCTGAAAGCCAAGACAGTGGCACGCAGGGAAGTTCAAGACATGCACAAACACATAGCCCTGATCTACACTAGGCGTTGAGGTCAAATTTAGCAGCATTAAATCGATGTAACCCTGCACCCGTCCACATGACGAAGCCCTTTTTTTCGACTTAAAGGACTCTTAAAATCGATTTCCTTACTTCACCCCCGACAAGGGGATTAGTGCTGAAATCGGTTTTGCTGGGTCGAATTTGGGGTAGTGTGGATGCAATTAGATGGAATTGGCCTCCAGGAGCTATCCCAGATTGCTCCATTGTGACCGCTCTGGACAGCACTTTCAACTCAGATGCACTGACCAGGTAGACAGGAAAAGGCCCGCGAACTTTTGAACTTCAATTTCCTGTTTGGCCAGTGTGGCAAGCAGCAGGTGACCATGCAGAGCTCATCAGCAGAGGTGACCATGCAGAGCTCATCAGCAGAGGTGACCATGATGGAGTCCCATGATGGATGCAAAAGAGCTCCAGCATGGACTGAACGGGAGGTACGGGATCTGATCGCTGCATGGGGAGAGGAATCCGTGCTATCAGAACTCCGTTCCAGTTTTCGAAATGCCAAAACATTTGTGAAAATCTCCCAGGGCATGAAGGACAGAGCCCATAACAGGGACCTGAAGCAGTTCCGCATGAAACTTAAGGAGCTGAGGCAAGCCTACCAGAAAACCAGAGAGGCAAATGGCTGCTCCGGGTCAAAGCCCCAAACATGCCGCTTCTATGATGAGCTGCATGCCATTTTAGGGGGTTCAGCCACCACTACCCCAGCCATGTTGTTTGACTCCTTCAATGGAGATGGAGGCAACACAGAAGCAGGTTTTGGGGATGAGGAAGACGATGAGGAGGAGGCTGTAGATAGCTCACAGCAAACAAGCGGAGAAACCGGTTTTCCCGACAGCCAGGAACTGTTTCTCACCCTGGACCTGGAGCCAGTACCCCTCGAACCCACCCAAGGCTGCCTCCCGGACCCACCAGGTGGAGAAGGGACCTCTGGTGAGTGTACCTTTTAAAATACTATACAAGGTTTAAAAGCCAGCATGTTTAATGATTAATTTGCCCTGGCATTCGTTGCTCTCCTGGATATACTCCCAAAGCCTTTGCAAAAGGTTTCTGGGGAGAGCAGCCTTATTCCATCCACCATGGTAGGACACTTTACCACTCCAGGCCAGTAGCACGTACTCGGGAATCATTGTAGAACAAAGCATTGCAATGTACGTTTGCTGGCGTTCAAACAACATCCGTTCTTTATCTCTCTGTATTATCCTCAGGAGAGTGATATCATTCATGGTCACCTGGTTGAAATAGGGTGCTTTTCTTAAGGGGACATTCAGAGGTGCCCATTCCTGCTGGGCTGTTTGCCTGTGGCTGAACAGAAATGTTCCCTGCTGTTAGCCACGTGGTGGGGGGAGGCAAAATGCAACCTTGTAATGAAAGCACATGTGCTATGTATGTAATGTTAACAGCAAGGTTTACTGTGAAAGAGTGTACCCATTGTTCTGTAAAATGTGTCTTTTTAAATACCACTGTCCCTTTTATTTTCTCCACCAGCTGCATGTGTGTCAAGAATCACAGTATCTTCTCCTTCCCAGAGGCTAGCAAAGATTAGAAGGCGAAAAAAACGCAGTCGCGATTAAATGTTCTCTGAACTAATGCTGTCCTCCCACACTGACAGAGCACAGATGAATGCATGGAAGCAGACAATGTCGGAGTGCAGGAAAGCACAACATGAACATGAGGATGGGTGGCGGGCTGAAGAGACTAAGTGGCAGGCTGAAGAGAGAGCTGAAGACGATAGGTGGCGGCAGCATGATGACAGGAGGCAGATTCAATGCTGAGGCTGCTGGAGGATCAAACTAATATGCGCCAGCATATGGTTGAGCTGCAGGAAAGGCAGCTGGAGCACTGACCGCTGCTACAGCCCCTGTGTAACCAACCGCCCTCCTCCCCAAATTCCATAGCCTCCTCACACAGACGCCCAAGAAGGCAGTGGGGGGCCTCTGGCCACCCAGCCACTCCACCCCAGAGGATTTCCCAAGCAACAGAAGGCTGGCATTCAATAAGTTTTAATTTTTTAAAGTTTTTAAGTTTTAAAGTGCAGTGTGGCCTTGTCCTTCCCTCCTGGGCTACCTTGGCAGTTATCCCCCTATTTGTGTGATGAATTAATAAAGAATGCATGAATGTGAAGCAACAATGACTTGATTGCCTCTGCAAGTGGCAGTGCAAGGTAGCCTTGCTTGTCACCATGAAAGATTTTCCTCCTTTCCCCCCCCTGCTGCTGGTGATGGCTCATCTTAAATGATCACTCTCCTTACAGTGTGTATGATAAAACCCATTGTTTCATGTTCTCTGTGTGTGTATATAAATCTCCCCACTGTATTTTCCACCAAATGCATCCGATGAAGTGAGCTGTAGCTCACGAAAGCTTATGCTCAAATAAATTTGTTAGTCTCTAAGGTGCCACGAGTACTCCTTTTCTTTTTGCAAATACAGACTAACACAGCTGCTACTCTGAAAATAGCCATACAGATAGACATACATATATATGCCCATACAGTTGCATATACATATATTCACCCATAAATTGATATAGACATCTGCACACATAAATGCACTAAAATACTGTATATACACACACACACACACATATACTTGCAAACACATACACACACACATATACTCTAATCCTGCACCTTTACCTCTGTTCCACCAGGCAGCCATGGCTTTCTCTCACTATAGCGTCCGAGACTGTTTGTTTTACTGGTGCATTTTCTCCCTTTCAGTTTCTATTCCTCAGAACAGAAACATAAGAACATTTTGAGACTCACTGACAAGCTGGGAGACATGGATTGTGTGGAAGCCAGTTGTACATAGCCAGTGAGGTTAGGCTCAGCTCTGTGAGGTTAGGCTCACAGTATTATAGAGGCTAGACCTCAATACTGATGCAAAATAGTTATAAATAAAATTATTATAATATATTCTTATATTTGGTCATTACAGATTTGCCTGCACCTTTATTAAATTTAAAGAACTACTTATAAGTACTTAGATATACATGGGGCTTCTATATTGATGTTTTAGTTGCTTGTTTTATTAAATGAAGTATTCTGGATAATTAAAGAAACCTAGGAAATTTGTGCTTTCTGTCGGTAAAACACAGGCATGAAAAGCTGGAAGGGGACGTCTCCCCCTTGTTAAGGAATGTGAAGATATTCTTTTTCTAGGCTCTCAAAGAGAAGTGGTGTACAAAGCATCTGACCACAAAAGTCGAACCAGGAGCCTCTTCTTTTAACCCTTCTCTCTTTCTAGAGCAAAATGTCGGTTCTAAGCTCACACAAAGAATTCCAGCAGTATTCCTATCAAAAACTAATTCCATGGTTAAACTCTCTGAAGTCTTCATGTAACTTTAAGGGAAACCCATGATTTAAAAAGTGGGAGTCATGTCCCTGAATGGAGGAGAGACAGTTATTAAGAGAGACATCAAGAGAGACAATTATTAAGATGTGACCTCTCCATTTCTTGTTTCTTTAGATTATGAAATTTAGTCATTTTGGGAATAAATGTACTTATTGCTCACCAACTTGAAACAGCCCTTTTATCCCACTGTGACAAATTGGATTTATCACGGGCACCCAGAGGTGCGGCAGGAATGGAAGGGAGATTAGTAATATTTAGTGCAGGGGAAGAAATATATCCTTTGCCACAATACTGGGCATTGCTCCCTGCGTGGCAAGGCAGCCTAGGCCCAGAACTGCCCTTGAAATTTTCCCCCACCTCCCAGAATACACAGAGAGAAGGCACCATGGAGGGCACTTGTGTAGAGAGCAACCTGCAGAGGGCACTTGTCAGCTGGCCTAAGCAACTGGGCAGAGACTCCGTCATCTATAATTGGGACAGGGATCCTCCAGCAACCTCTAGGGAGGTTTCTTTGTGTGACAGAAGGATACTCATGGGTGGGAGAAGCGAAAGAATTTACTTGAAACCTGTGGTTTGTTTTTTCAGGCACCGCCTTGTTTCCTTTGACACTCTTCTCTGTGGATCATGGAGGATGACAATGGGTATGGGAGCAATATCCAGGAAAAAACCCAGTTCCTTGTCCCTGATGTCAGCACGGTCACTCGTCACTGATTCCACCCTTGGCAGCCAAAGAGAATATTTCAGAGCCAACTTCAGAGAAATACATTTCCCAACAGCCACCCCTCCACCCCCACGGTTCCATAGCTGATCTGTAATGCATTCTGGGTCTGGTGGGTTCATGATGCCATTTAACTTCTCATGGGTCTCCCCTAAATTCTCCTCTCATTCTGAGTGAGTCTGTTACATGGCTGAGCTATAGCAAACTGGCAGTGTCCATTGGTATACTTGAATAGCAGGGATAACTGGTAAAAATGTGTAAATAACACTTACTGGATTACATAATAATTGTTACGTGCAGTTTTCATATAGTTCTGAAAATTTAACAGGAGGATGCTTGATTAGTGGTTGAAACTGTCAGTACCACTATAGGGGAGGGCAGAATGCCACCAGCTTTCAATCTGACCCTCATCACCATAGTTTTGTGTGTCTCTTAAAAGACCAATTCTTGGTCCTTGGTTGTGTAGCTGATCTACACCTCAGTTATCACTCTCTTTCTAACAGCCCATTTTTGGGAGATTAATGAGAATTCATTTTGATCATTCTTTCTTATTTATAATATCATAGTGCCTAGGCACTCCAGTTAGGGACCACGACCTGATTGTGCTGGGTACTGTATTCATTGGCATTTCTATGGCCCCCCATCACCATAGTACCCGAGTGCCTCCCTTACAAGAATATAGCGATCCTCAGAAACCCCTGGAGGAGCTGCAGGAGACAGAATTTTCTCAGGGGCTGGTCTGTGACTGTGGAATGAAGGATCCCAGGAACTAAGGACCGTCTCACACTTCATCACCTTCCACTTTAACTGGAAGGTGCAATTCTTTGACCTTAAGAAAAACATATAGCAATGTGTGTATGTGTGTGTGTGTATATGAGAGAGAGAGAGAGAGAGAGAGAGAAATAACAATATGGTTGAACACACACACACACATATATATATATATATATATATATATATATATATATATATATATATATATATATATATATATAGACACACACACACACACACACACACATATATGATAAAAAAAAATTCCAAACGACACTCCTCTGGACACTCCATTTTCTGCTGGGGAGAGGATGAGAGAACAAACACATGACCGATGTTAGTTAAATTGCTTAATGCACTACTGGGAGACACTTAGATATTGCAGGCTGGCTCGTATAGTCCGGGTCCCGTCGCAGTTGTGGTTCAGCTCCATAAGGGTCTTCATCTGGTTCACCAGCTCTTGCAGCAGGGCTCGGTGCTGGGCAGCCTGACTTATCAACAGACGATTGTTCTCCTGCTGCATCTGAGTCGCCTCATGTTGGGCGGTTGTTTGGACCCGGGTAGCATTCTGCTGTGGGTGCCTCCGTCTCAGCCCAGGGGTTGCTACCCTCTCCTGGCTCTATTGTGGAGTGTTTTTGACCTGGGTTAGTTGGTCTTGCCCCACCAACTTCCCCGAGACCAGCATGACAGTACTCCCGGAATCTACTAATGCTATGGTTTCGATTCCATTCATCTTTACTGATCTTGTATACCCATGCGAAGTCATTGTGACCCCTACCAGGCCGATTAGGCCACATTGCTCCCCGTGATCCCCCAGATTACATTGCATAGGCTCTTCCCTGTTGGAGTATTGTGCTGCTATATGCCCCAATTCCCCACACCCATAACACGACCCCTTATTCTGATTGCCGCCCTCTGCCTGGGGCTATTTGGCCGGCCCCCCCAGCCCTCTCTTCCCAAACCCCAGGTCCCTTCTTGACCTCAGGCCATTCCTCGGTGTCTTTTCTCCAAGTTATGGTTCTCCTGGAGTTCTCAATAGTCTGGGGCCTTGGGTTTGGGACTGGCTTCCGCGTTTGCGGTGTCTCACCCCCTGGGATCTGGAACAATTTGTGGGCTGCCAGCTGTCTTTCCACGAGGGAGACCAACTCATCATAGGTGGAGGGATCATTCTGGCCAACCCAAGCCCGGAGGCCTGGTGGTAGCCCCCTCATGTACCGGTCCAGTACCAGGAGCTCCATCATGTTCTCAGAGCTGAGGGCCTCAGGGCGCAGCCATTTCCAGGTCAGGTGGATCAGGTCAAACAATTGTGATCAGGGTGTCTTGTCCTCTTTTTACTGCCATTCATTGAACCTCTGGGCTCGCAATGCCGTTGTAACTCTGGCCAGGATCTCTGCCTCCAGCTGGGGGTAATCTGCTGCAGTCTCCGTGGCCATATCGTAGTAGACCTTCAGGGCCTCCCCACACAGGAATGGGGCGAGGATACCAGACCACTGATCTCGGGGCCAGGTCTCCCTCAGGGCTGCTCTTTCAAAAGCCAGGAGGTATGCCTCCACATCATCCTTCCGTGTCATTTTCTGCAGGCAGAGGCTGGCTCGTATAGTCTGGGTCCCGTCGCAGTTGTGGTTCAGCTCCATAAGGGACTTCATCTGGTTCACCAGCTCTTGCAGCAGGGCTCGGTCCTGGGCAGCCTGACTCATCAACAGACGATTGGTCTCCTGCTGCATCCGAGTTGCCTCCTGTTGGGCGGTTGCTTAGATCCAGGTAGCCTGCTGCTGGACTGTGGTGGCTTGTATTAGGGCCTTGACCACGTCATCCATCTTAGGGACAGGAGGGTTTTGGCTAATCCTGGTTTAAGTCCCCAGCGCGTAGATCCCACTGCTGACACCACGTGTGGCAAATTGCCGGCACTACTTTGATGGGTCTTGCGCTTTCTCTTTTTGGTGGGGTTCAGGGCACTGGGGTATTAACTGCCCCACTAGTATCCTAGAGGAGGGGAGAGGAGAGGGAGGGACCCAGGCCCGCTCTCTACTCCAGATCCCAGTCCAGGGGCCCTAGCGATAGCGGTAAACAGCTTGAACTAGCGGTTCCTTCCCCTGGGCTACTTCCCTCTCCTGCCATTCAGCTTGTGGGGCTTCCTGCCCTCCCTCTGCACAAACCAGGTGTCCCTTTACCTAGGGTCTTGGTCTTCTTAGCCCACCACAGCACTTCTCCAAACCCTCCTCTGCTTCCCTCCAGATTGTTCTCTGCTCCAACACCAGTCCACTCTGTTTCAACTCCTCCAAACTGCTCTTTGCTCCAATGCCAATCCACTCTGCTTCAACTCCTCCAAACTGCTCTCTGCTCCAACGCCAATCCACTCTGCTTCAACTCCTTTTCCTGTCCGATTGAAGCCAGGGGGTTTTATCATGTGACTGCCTTCAGGTGCTCTAATTGGCTTCAGGTGCTTTAATTAATCTATAGCAAACTTTCTGCCCTCTACAGGGAATAAGGCTCCCTTCTAACACTCTCCTGCTGCCCTCTGGCCATGTTGTATCACAATACATACCTACCATCAAATCCGCTGCCCTAATTACACTGTACATTTGTTACAGTGAATAATACATGCACTTATCATATGATTCTGTTTCTTGACGATACCAAATGTAAGGCCCATTTATGTCAGTAGTGTGTGGTTTATAGTACCTATGTTGTGCTGACACTGAATTTATATATGTTATTTTTACATTTAACACATTACCTCTCTACACTTAACTCTGCTCCGCTGGTTATGACTAGCGCTGTCAAGCGATTAAAAAAATTAATCGCAATTAATCGTACGATTAATCACACTGTTCAGCAAAAACAGAATACCATTTATTTAAATATTTTGGATGTTTTCTACATTTTCAAATATATTGATTTCAATTACAACACAGAATAAAAAGTGTACAGTGCTCACTTTATATTTTTGTATTTTTCAATTCACCTAATACAAGTACTGTAATGCAATCTCTTTATCATGAAAGTTGAACTTACAAATGGAGAATTATGTACAAAAAAACTGCATTCAAAAATAAAACAATATAAAATTTTATAGCCTGCCAGTCTACTTAGTCCTACTTCTTATTCAGCCAATCACTCAGACAAACAAGTTTCTTTACATTTGCAGGAAATAAAGCTGCCCGCTTCTTGTTTACGTCACCTGAAAGTGAGAACAGGTGTTCGTATGGCCCTGGTGTAGCTGGCGTCACAAGATATTTACGTGCTAGATGCACTAAAGATTCATATGTTCCTTCATACTTCAACCACCATTCCAGGAGACATGTATCCATGCTGATGATGGGTTCTGCTCGATAACAATCCAAAGCAGTACAGACCAACGCATGTTCATTTTCATCATCTGAGTCAGATGTCACCAGCAGAAGGTTGATTTTCTTTTTTGGTGGTTTCAGGTTCTGTAGTTTCCACATCGGAGTTGTTCCTCTTTTAAGACTTCTCAGATTTTGGAAGGTACTTCAGATTCTTAAACCTTGGGTCGGTTAAAAATCCCACATTGTGTTTTGTGAAATCTACAGTGAAAGTGTTCTTAAACTAAACATGTGCTGGGTCATCATCTGAGACTGCTATAATATGAAATATATGGCAAAATGTGGGTAAAACAGAGTAGGAGACATACAATTCTCCGCCAAGGAGTTCAGTCACAAATTTAATTAAAGCATTATTTTTTTAACGAGTATCATCAGCATGGAAGCATGTCCTCTGGAATGGTGGCCGAAGCATGAAGGGCCATACAATTGTTTAGCATATCTGGCACGTAAATACCTTGCAATGTCAGCTACAAAAGTGTCATGCAAATGCCTGTTCTGCACTTTCATGACAAAGAGATTGCACTACAGTACTTTTATGAGGTGAATTGAAAAATTCTATTTCTTTTGTTTATCATTTTTACAGTGCAAATATCTGTAATCAAAAATAATATACACTTTGATTTCAATTACAACAAAGAATACAATGTATATGAAAATGCAGAAAAACAACCAAAATATTTAGTAAGTTTCAATAGGTATTCTACAGTTAACAGTGCAATTAAAACTGCGATTAATCGCGATTAATTTATTTAATCGCAATTAATTTTTTTGAGTTAATCACTTGAGTTAACTGCGATTAATCGACAGCCCTCATGACCAGAAAGAAATTCAGATATCATTACTATTTAATACATGTTATTCCCCACTTACAGAAACAGCTATAAAATAGCATTATAATGAAATGTGAAACAGTATGGAAATTCTCAGTTATGGGCACACTGAATATTAATTCATGTTCACTGATAAATTTAGCACTAGAAAATTAACTCTTAAAAATTAAACGTCACTTGGTCAGTAAAAGCCACTGCAAATGCTTTTCAATTTAGCTGACTCCGAAGGGAGTGATTCTCTCTCTCTCTCTCTCTCTCACACACACACACACACACACACACACACACACACAGTTGTCATGAGTTCCCCTCACTATCTTGCCGGGCTTTGGAACTGTGGGATGATTTTATTAAATGTTATTCTTTCTGTTTCTATTCCTGGTCACTAAAACTTCAGGGATCAAAGGGAACTGCCTCATTTCTGCCCAGTGTGTCATCTGGAATGTAAGGGAGGTGAAATGAGAAATATATCAGAGTCCTATATAGGGACTCCTGAGGAGGTAACTTAGACACACAGAGGACACTGGTTATGAGCTAAAAAAACTGTGGAGTCTTGATGATCTCTCATTAGGGATGGGGGAATCTCCCAAAATTCTCATGGATGTGTGTAACTGAGTGAGAGACAGAGATATTGTAAGAATTGAAAAGAGAGGGAGGAGGGATAAAGGAGGCAGAGAGGGGAGAGAGTCACAGACAGACATTTAGAGGGGGAAAATTTCACTTGAAACTTGTAGCTTGTTTTTTCAGCCATAGCATCCATGGCAAATCCACTTCAAAACACTGGGCCCTACAGCACCTGTAGCTGCAAGAGTGGGAAATAGAGTTGCTCTGAGTCTCCTGCTCTTTTCTCCACATCACCTTCTGCTGGGAGAGGCTAAGAATGGAATAACTGAGAGCTCCCTAATCCCAGCATCAGTCTGCTGGTAGATGCTATGATTACAATAGCTGGGGAGATTCTCTGCAACAATTTGCTGTTCATGTACACTGCCATATCTTCTTTATGTAAATACATGTTAATGTCTGCATATATATGAAGTTCTTATTTGTAGGATGTGATCAGCCTTCCATGATCTCACAAAGGAACACAATATTTAGAGTGTGAGGACCACGGGAAAGCCTGGAGGAAAATTTAAACACTGGCAAAGCCAATTTCTGGAATGTCAATTCATTTTAATAATTACCCCCACCACTTAATCAACTCTTAGAACAATATGTGATGTCATACATTGGACCATTCTTATGTTAGCACTGACCAGAGATTATTAAGGAGTACCATATGATTTACATTTTGAAAATGTAAAAACAAACAAACAAAGGCAGTGCTACCTTATAGATATTTTTAAGGTTTTTAACCATCAGAGGAGTGAAGTTTTGGAATAGCCTTCCAAGGGAAGCAGTGGGGGAAAAAGATCTATCTGGTTTTAAGATTCTACTTGATAAGTTTATGGAGGAGATGGTATGATGGGATAATGGGATTTTGGTAAGTAATTGATCTTTAAATATGCAGGGTAAATAGGTCAAATCCCCTAAGATGGGATATTAGATGGATGGGATCTGAGTTACCCAGGAAAGAATTTTCTGTAGTATCTGGCTGGTGAATCTTGCCCATATGCTCAGGGTTTAGCTGATCGCCATATTTGGGGCCGGGAAGGAATTTTCCTCCAGGGCAGATTGGAGAGGCCCTGGAGGTTTTTCGCCTTCCTCTGTAGCATGGGGCATGGTTGACTTGAGGGAGGCTTCTCTGCTCCTTGAAGTCTTTAAACCATGATTTAAGGACTTCAATAGCTCAGACATGGGTGAGGTTTTTCATAGGAGTGGGTGGGTGAGATTCTGTGGCCTGGCTGTGCAGGAGGTCAGACTAGATGATCAGAATGGTCCCTTCTGACCTTAGTATCTATGAATCTATATTTTATTGAAATGTTATGTTGACAAATGACACAAAGCAATATCTAGAAATCTACAAGAGAAACATAATTCAAAGAAATAACTGCAGAAAATAAATCCTCTCTTAGGTCTCTATATATGTAAATACATAACGAGTTAGTTCCTTATAAACTGCTTACACAAAGCAAATCTTATAGTTTTATGTTCACTTGGTGGAACAGCATTGGCTGCAGAATAAGCAAGATACTCTTATGTTAACTGTGATGGAATAAACCCATACAAAGGTGCTAACACGACCCAGTCACTGTGCAGCATTAGGAACGAGGAGTACTTGTGGCACCTTAGAGACTAACAAATTTACTACTCGTTCTTTTTGCGGATACAGACTAACACGGCTACCACTCTGAAACCTGTACAGCATTAAATATTTAAACAGGATTCACTTTTCAAATGGCTACAAGCTGAAGCAATGGCAAGAAAATGGCTACGAGTAACTAAATCAAACTGAAATGATTAAACATTCTAATGGACTTTCAGCTCATGCAAGAGCAACCCACCAACTGAGAAAACATGCTGTGATCGCAAAGCAGTCACTCTCTTGCACCCATCCTGGATGCATCCTCTTCCCCTCCCCCAGTTCTGGAGTTTTAATGTGGGTGATGTTTCCTGTCAACTGGTTTCTGTTGCTTAGCAGCTGATGGCTGGTTCAAGACACTCATGGCTTCCAGAGACTGGTTGGATACCCAGGCCAGGATACTGGCGGCTAATAGGGATTGGCTGATGCGAGTGCTTTTTTCTGTTTCTTATCTACACGTAGGCTGAAAACTGGAGGCTGGTTCATACCTGATGAAATCTTTAAGCAAGAGGGAATGTCCTGGTGAGAAAAATGGGAGCTGAAATTAATTTCTTTTTGGGAGGTTGGCAGTTTAACATTTGCACTCTAGACTCATTCTCGGATTTAATGGACATGGCAGGAACTCACTATAAATGCAATCACCATGCTTCAAATCTCATTCAGAACCAGGGTGAGTTGAAAAGAGTTCCATGGCACGCTTAATGGTCACAGGGACTCATCATTAGAACTGGTTAGGAGTTTTCCAACTAAACAATTTTTCATCAGAACATGCAGATTCATAGAAACCAAAATGTGTTGGAGAAATATATCTATTATGATGAAGCTTTTGCCAGGAAGGTTTTCTCAAGGCCAGAATGGCGTTTAAAGAGAGAAAGATAGACGGAGGATGCCCTTCCCAGAATATCCAATAGCCTGGTGGTTTGGGAATTCAACTGGGTTATAGCAGACTGAGATCCAAGTCCCTACTCTGTCTAATGCTGAGTGGGGACTTGAACCTAGGTCTTCCACATGTGTGCTCTACTCACCAGGCTATTGTCTTTTTGCAGAGGGTGTGCTTGCTTGCTTTCACCTACTGGGAATGGTTATAAAAAAAATTCAAAAGGTCTCAGGTTTGTTCCAATGTAGAATGAAAGGAAATCTTGTTATTTCCCACAGAACAGAAATTCCATTCTTTGACCAGCTCTACTCATCATGCACTGATTGTGGATTACAGATCAAGCACTGACACTGGTGATTTGGAAATGGAGGAGATTTTAAGGGAATTCAATGAAACATTCTATGGCCCCGTTACTGGGAGGGAATATATAAACCCCATCCAGACGTTGACAAGGAAAGGGGTTAACCAGCTCTGGCTGGGGGATGGGAGGCCTGACAACAGTTTTGCTAGTGTAGATGGGCCCTGAGAGAAGGATGTGCAGTGTAGAGTTGGAAGTCGAGTATGCAAGGGAGGGTCAGGAAGAAAGGTGTCTAGGTTGAGGACGGGATCTGAGAGAAGAACTGGGGGGTTTCCCTCTCTGGAACTTGCCTAGCCATGCTCTAGACCAGGGGTCGGCAACCTATGGCACGCGTGCCAAAGACGGCACACAAGCTGATTTTTAATGGCACGCTGCTGCCTGCCAAGTCCCAGCCACCGGCCCCTTTCAGCCCGCTGCCGAATCCATGCCGGGACTCTGGCAGGCAGCAGCGTGCCGTTAAAAGTTCTGCCCGCCCCGGCCTGCTCTTCTCCACCCCCCACGCCGGCTGCTGCTCTAGAGCAGGCAAGCTTCCCCCTCCCCCACCTCTTCCCCCAGCGTGCTCTGTTCCTGCCCTTCCTCCTCTCCCTCCCTGCCGCTGATCAGCTGATAGGCCTCGCAAGGGAGGGGGAGAAGCAGCGCTGCAGGGCGCTCACTGCTCTTGGGAGGAGGCGGAGAAGAGGTGGGGACAGGGCCTTGGGGAAGGGAGGTGGATTCAAGGCATATCCCCTCCAGGCCCCTTCCGTGAGCCGCTCTGGGCAGGGGCCTGGGAGCACCCCCACAACCCTAGCCCACATCCCCAGCCCTCTGTCCTGACCCTTACGCCCCCTGCACACACCCCAGCCCCTGCCCCCCCCCACACACACCCAGCCCTCTGCCCTGATCCCTGCACCCCTCCACACCCTAGCCCTCTGCCCTGCCCCCTGCCCCCCCACACACCAGCCTCTTGCCCTGAGCCCTGCACCCCCCATGACCCCAGCCCTGACTCCAGTACCCCCCACACATACCCAGCCCCCCACACCTGATGCCCTGACTCCTGTACTCCCCTCACATATCCAGCCCCCTCACACCCCATGTCCTGACTCTTGCACCCCCCACATTCCCACCCCCACCCTGAGCACCAAACGGGAGCTCCTGTACCCCCTCTACCCCCACCCCACATTCCCAACTGCACCCCTCGCACCAAATGGGAGCTGCCCAGGTAAGCACTCCACACCCAAATCTCCTGCCCCAACCCTGAGCCCCCTCCCTCATTCTAGCTCCTGGCCAGACCCTGCACCCCAACCCCCAGCCTGCTCCTTCACCCCCAGCCCTGTGCTCAGTGCACTCCCACCCTCAGCTCAGTACAGAGAGAGAGGAAGAGAATGGCCAGAACCAGGGAGAAGGTAGGTACCCACTGTATGTAGGCAGGGCTGGCACCCCAGACCGGCAGTGAGCTCAGCGGGGCCGGCAGCCAGGACCCTGGCTGGCAGGAGCAGGCGGACTGAACCCCAGACCGGCAGCGGGTTGAGTGGCAGCGGGCTGAGCTGCTCAGCCCGCTGCTGGTCTGGGGTCCCCGATGCTGGCCCCGCTCAGCCCACTGCCGGTCTGGGGTTCTGGCTGCCAGCCCCATGCCAGCTGGGGTCCCGGTCGCAGGCCCTGCTCAGCCTGTTGCCAGCCTAGGTGAACGGAACCCCAGGCTGGCAGCGGGCTGAGCGGGCCAGCGGCATAAGATCAGCATTTTAATTTAATTTTAAATGAAGCTTCTTAAACATTTTGAAAATCTTGTTTACTTTACATATATGACAATAGTTTAGTTATATAATATATAGACATAGAGAGAGACCTTCTAAAAAACGCTAAAATGTATTACTGGCACGCAAAACCTTAAATAAAAGTGAATAAATGAAGACTCGGCACACCACTTCTGAAAGGTTGCCGACCCCTGCTTTAGACCTTTGCTTTACACTTTGGCTGAGGAAAACCCTGCTGGTGTTTGTCTCTTAACAGGACAGGATACTTTTTACATTTATACTGCTTTGCAATAAAGCAAACCACAGAGGTGTTTTTTAAATGCCACAAAAGATGTGAAGAACCTTCTCCTGTCCTTTTTGCATCCCCATGAGCTCATTTGGGAATCACTGTATGTTATAGCTCAGCTGCAGGAAAAACTCTCACAGAACCAAGGAGATTTCAAAGGAGGTCAAAGAAATGTCCAGGTCAGAAAATGGGTTCTGCATGCGACTGTGGATCATTTCTGGATGCACTATCCCCCTCCCTAAAGTTCCACTGACCTGAAGGATGGACTGGAGTTCGAGAGAATATAGCATTATCCATGGAGCGAAGTGCCTGGGCCAATAATCATCTTCATACTTGTCCTCATCATCAACGAATGTTCTCCAACAGTCGTTATAATCTGGGGAAATGGACCTATTCACTTATGAGCTGAAGGAGACATCCGTGGACTCAGCCCACTCAGAGTTCAGTCAGGCTCAAGGGAGCAAGGCCGTGCATTGGGCTTCTGCCATGCAGACACATCACCCTTAGGAAGAACCAGGTGACAGAAGCCAAGGATACACTAGCATTTGGAACTCATGTTCTCCTGGCCTTTTCCATCTTTCTGTCCAGGGGAGGCCTCATTAAACCTGCCTTGCAATATTTCCCTGACTTGTTCACCTGGGACAGGTCATTTATGTATTGCAGGGAGACTAAAATATTATCTAATTCTTCATAATTAGTAGCAACAGCACAGCATCAGTGCGTGAGTCGATTTTACACTGGGGCTGGATTAAAGGCAGCTTCAAAGACATACCCCTGCATTTAAATATAATGGTATGTTCTAAGGGGAAACTGACAATGTGGAAATGTGCCAGACTGACTGCACCATGAAGGAGGCTGGTGTTTTGTTTATTCTCTGAATGGAACGTTAGAGACAGTGGCAGCCAAACCAGCTTCACCCATGCACATGGGCTCACCAATTTGCACTGCCTCAGTTCTGAGTTCCCACCTTTAGCAATAAAAGGGGCTTTCACTCTTTACAGCTCATTCATGCCTCAACCTCTGTGCTGAGACAAGGGGATCAATAAGTGCCAGCAGGGATGGAGATTTTAGTGATTTTCACCTGCCCTGCTAGGAATTTGCCTGCAACCACAAGCTCATTTCACATAAGCCACAAAATGGCTGTTGGATAGTGTCTTTCAGTTACAGATCTAAAGTGGCAAAAGCTCTGCATCCCATTGCACAATCCCCCCAAGATTTGGGGACAGACTGGAATTGTTGACCCAGAAGTGAGGGGTTCCATAACTCATATACAACTTCAGCTGGTCACTGACCAGAGATGAACTGGAACCAGTGACCTAGAGGCAAAATGCCCCCAGTCCCATCCCTAATCCCCTCTGAACCATCCAGATCCTGTAACCCCATGAGTCATTACCTGGGAGATCCATGACTTGGATGGACACTCTGAAATACTCCAGGTCCCGCAGACCCTGACGATTGTTCTCCTCTTTGTGCCAGTAGAGCCTTGCTACATAAATGACTAGACTCAAATTAGGCATTTTCTCCAGAAAATCTATGATCTTCAGGCAGCAGTCCCCACAGGGACTCCAGGACATGTAACAGGTGATGGAGCAGTGGACAAAAGGATCATATCTTAGCTTTTTATAGACATCTTCCAGGAAGTATATTTCAGCATGCTCACCGCCGGCACAACGGATCCATCTTTGCCAGCACCTTCTGCGATAGTTCCACTTGATTTCATAGAGAAGGTAAGTCACACTTGAAAGGACACTTGGGTCATAATTCTTCACAAATGCCTTCTGCCCTATCTTCCACCTGAAAGACATCCCAAGGAGTCATTGTCTGCAGCTTTATTGCTAAGAGCTTGCCAGTCACAGCAAGTTAAAAATGAGAGGGATGGGAAGGAGGCACAGATAAATGGAAAGGGAACTCACAGAAGGATAGAGGGAGACTTAGAGATAGTGATGGAAGAAAAGAGAGAGAGGTAGGGAAGAAGGAGAGTTAAATCTGGTGTCACACTGATGATACGGGAGTGAGATCTGAATCTTCCCAGCTCCCAATTTGCCTGTAAATCTTGTGGAGGATGTGGGTATGGTGTTTTCATTCTCACCCTTGCGCGATGCCTCTGGACACATAATCTGGGGGAAAGAGAATAGAGTCATCTGGTGCACAGAGAGAAGCATAGGGGAAGAGAGAAAAAGGGAGGCCTCCCAATGCATCCTCCCTGGGACCATGTGGCCTACAATTGTTCCTTCTCAATAGACAATTCCTAATCAGTGCTCCTGAGAAAAGCAACTCCCTGCTAATGTGAAGTATCCTGAGGATAGTGGAGGTGGATAAGGGGTCATTCTGGCCCCCAATATGGCCGTTAATTTAATCATGATGGAGGGAGGGAGAATGCCCATTACTTACTATAGAACAGTGAAAAATCATCATTATTAATAAATAATAAAATAACAATATTAATAATAATATCTAGGACATGGTCCAAAGTTCATTGTAATCAAAGGGATTCAGGCCCTCAAATTGTGACTTATAACTGTTAGATCCCATTGATGCCCAAATAACTGTTCTTTCCTTTCTTCTTTTTTTAAACTTTTATTTTATTTTAAAATGTGGATGCTGCCAGTAATATGTTTGAAACTAAAATTAATAATAGTGTTTTAAAAATTGAGATTTCTCAGGCAATATGCTCAGGTTGGTTCTGTTTTGGAACAGAATAACCATCCCTTGTTATTTGTATTGAGAATCCCAGGAGACAAAACAGGATTGACATGCTATGGGAACTTAGAGAGTAAACTGCACACGACACTTTTAAACTTCTCATTTCCTCCTCAGCACCAGGAGTTAGTGGTAATAAAGAGTCTGTATCTTTAAAATTCCTTCCTTAGCACTTTCTTGTCTGCCATTTTCAACTCAATCTGAGAGCCCACACTTGGGCATGCAGGCATAGTCAAAACATGTCCAGACATGCACAGACACATACTCAGCTAGGGCCTGATCCAAAGCCCATTGAAATCAGTTAAAAGACTCCCCTTGACTTCAGGAGTACTTGTGGCACCTTAGAGACTAACAAATTTATTAGAGCATAAGCTTTCGTGAGCTACAGCTCACTTCATCGGATGCATTTGGTGGAAAAAACAGAGGAGAGATTTATACACACACACACAGAGAACATGAAACAATGGGTTTATCATACACCCATTGTTTCATGTTCTCTGTGTGTGTGTGTATATAAATCTCTCCTCTGTTTTTTCCACCAAATGCATCCGATGAAGTGAGCTGTAGCTCACGAAAGCTTATGCTCTAATAAATTTGTTAGTCTCTAAGGTGCCACAAGTACTCCTTTTCTTTTTGCGAATACAGACTAACACGGCTGCTACTCTGAAACCCTTGACTTCAATGGACTTTGGATCAGGCTCAGAAAGAACACATGCACATACCTATAAAGAAATTTGCACCAGTGTAACTATTTAGTTACAAAAAGAACAAGAGTACTTGTGGCACCTTAGAATAACAAATTTATTTAAGCATAAACTTTCGTGGGCTACGAAAGATTATGCTCAAATCAATTTGTAGGTTTCTAATGTGCCACAAGTACTCCTGGTTTTTTTGTGGATACAGACTAACACGGCTGCTACTCTGAAACCTGTCATTATTTAGTTACACTGGTGCAAGTTTCCTAATATAGATAAGCCCAGACAGACAGACACAAAGATATAGACACACACAAAAATCTGAGCTCTTTGAGGGAAGATGGATTCAGTGGGATATATTTTTTTTTTCAAAAAAAAAAAAAATTTTCTATAACTTTGTACATGTACCTCTTGTAATCTGTAACCTAGACTGCATCAGCTCTGCTGTATTGTATCACTTTTTGTTTTTGTAAGAAGCACTCTTTTGGTATTTAAGCAAGAAAATCGTTTTATTGTCAGTTACTTTATCTTTATTAAAAAGTTAGTAACTAAAAATATAGTTTGGTTATAAATAAACTCACAGAGATAAACAGATTGGAGGTATCTACTATATATTATATACATAGGTTCACAACAGCCGTACAGATGCACATACATATATATGCCCATAAATTCATATAGGTTTTAACACATATAAATGCACACTTATACTATATGGATATAAATACACAAGCATATATATATATATATATATATATATATATATATATTTACACACACACACACACACAGAGCATCTTTACCTCTCTTCCTGCCAGTGGCCATGGCTTTCAGTACAGCCTCCCAGGCTGTGTCCTGTTTTACTGGGGTGTGTTTCTCCCTTTCAGTTTCTATTCCTGAGAACAGAAACATTAGATTAGAGAACCCAGCATGCTGACCCACATTTTCTCGTTAATTTCAGAGAGCATCCTGCCCCAGCATTATTCCTCCCCTGCTCTTTACCTGCCTTCACCGAGCACTGCCTGGGCTCCGTGCCTGTGCCTCCCCCCACCTTGCAGCACTTCAAATCTACTCCCTGTCCTGCCATTGGACACTGGGCCCAGCCAAATCCACCCCACCTGCAATCCCATTGGCAGAAGCAGAAGCAAAAGTAGAGGAGATGTAAACTGCATTACTTCAGTAAACTTCCTTCACGTTTCCCTTCCCCCCCGCCTCCCCCGATTTCCTCCCTGGATTAGTCGGGAGCTGACAACACTTGCCTGTATGCCCGGACACCGGATGCTGTTGACAGTAAAGAAGTATCCCAATGGTGATGTTGGACAGGAGGCAATCCTCTATCTACCCCTCCGCTGCAGTCCTTTTACTTGTAAAGGAAACTAAAATTAGCAATGCCTCCACCTGGCTGGATCCTGTATACACAATGTCGTGCCTTGGGAGCCTCCAGGAATAAACCTGAGCTAATCTGTGCACAGGGTCTAACTCAAAAATACCAATTATAAACAATATACACCCAATCTACACTTAGATTAGAGTTAACACAACTTTACTTAACAATTTAAGGAAACATGCTGTAACAGACTTCAATTAAATGTCCCAACTAATGTATATCCGCAGGGGGGAGTTCGATAAATCAATTAACAAATACAGTTTACAGCAGTAAATGAAACATATCTAACTTGCTTTTACACTGCCACCGTTTACCCCACTCCGGACCTCTGGATTTCAGAGTTGTAAATGCTGGCGTGGGTGCACTTGAAGCTGAGGACAGCACTCTGTTGCTCCACTAAATCTGACCAGCCAAGGCAACAAGAGGCAGAGTCATTCCAATCTGGCATCATTCCAAGCAGCACAACTCTGAAGACTGGAGTTGTTTTAACCAGATGTCAGCAACTCTGGGTTCTGTTTAGATGACAACACCACTCCACCTCTTCTCAGGACAACCCCTTGAAGTCTCTTTGCTATCCTCCTCCCTTTGCAAGCACCTTCCCAAATAGGGTAACCAGACAGCAAGTATGAAAAATCAAGATGTGGGTGTGGAGTAATAGGAACCTATATAAGACAAAGCCCCAAATATCGGGACTGTCCCTATAACATTGGGACATCTGGTGCCCCTATTCCCAAATGAGGGTGGTGGTTACCCACACTGTCTTCACTACAGGCCCCACCTAAGCCAGCTCTGGGCACAACAACAGTGAGTCTCTATCTTGGCTCCAAGGAAGCCCACAACAGCCTCTGAGGCTCCTTGCTTCATCGAAGCCCCAACAGGCTCTCAGCAGCAGCTTCTGGCTTTCTAATGGCAGCTTCTGGTTTGGACAGAGCTCCATCAAGCAAAATGGAGCCCATCGCATGCTCTCTTTGCATTCCTTGAAAGTGGAAGGCAAATGCTCTCTCTCTCTCCCCCCCGCCTCTCTCCCCAAGGCATCATGGGAAGTGTAGTTTCCTAGGCTGGATTGCAGTGCTCAAGATCTTCCCAAATGGAACACTTCCAATTAAGTTCAGAGGCCTCAGAGAGAGAGAGAGAGAGAGAGAGAGACTGATGTACATGTGTAAGCAGGGGTATGCTCCGGCTGTGAAAAGCTTTCCTGGCTTATACACTACCCTGGTGAAAGGGGCTAGCGAAAGGATCTGAGTCCTTGCTCCAACTCCCTTTACCCAGAGGCCTGCCTGACTTTAAGGACGCCCCTTCCACTCTCCTATGTGGCAGAGTCCTCGTAACCCCAACGAGGCTGGGCCCGGGATTCCTGGGAGGCTTGACCCCCTGTCTTGTCATGGTCACTTAGGACAGGGTCGAGGGTCTCCCCACTCCACCCCAATCTCTTCACACCAGACGCTTCCCTGACCCACTGATCATTACATATAGTTCAAAGCATGGGCTTTGAGGAGGCTAGCCCACCGGCCCCACCCCTTCTGCCCAAGGCCTCCCACGCCTCCTGCACACCAGAACCCTAAAAAAACACAGACACCCATAAAAGGAGAAGCCCTGAGGGGCCCCCATGATGGGAGGAGCCCCAGCCTGCCCACCCCAGCCACATTGGGCTGAGCTGTCGCCGCCGCCCCCCACCCAACCCACTGGCCCCCCTGAGCACCAGGCCAAGGCTCCAGCCTTCCCAAGTGCCAGCCCGGCCCTAGTGCTGGGCCGAGCCACCAGCCCCGCAGCCCCCCCCACACACACACACAGTGGGGCCAAACTGAGCTGCCGGCCCCCTGAGCCTCCCCCCAAGGAGGAGGGACGCGGCGAGCAGCGGGGACCTCGGGGGGTAGGGGTGGAGTGGAGGAGGCGGTGGGGATCTCGGGGAAGGGCCAGGGCCATCGCGGCCCAGTTGTCCAGCAGTGGGTCAACGGCAGTGCCAGGGAAGGCGCCGTCCATGGCTCAGAGCAAATACAATTTCTGAAACAGCTACTGTCAAATGATAAGGAAAAAGTGGGAAAGGTTAAAGGAAAACACGTCACCCCGCTCTGTGGCACGGGGACTCCACGACCAGCGTCTCTGGGAGATAAGGAAAGTTCACAGTCAGTTCCTCACACCTCCCAGACTTCCCTCCCGGGCCCCGGCTGCCCCGCGCTGATAC
The DNA here is from genome assembly GCF_009764565.3 of Dermochelys coriacea. Lineage (NCBI taxonomy): Eukaryota > Metazoa > Chordata > Testudines > Dermochelyidae > Dermochelys > Dermochelys coriacea. The sequence goes on from NC_050068.2 coordinate 217,757,485, forward strand.
CGCGGGTCAGACACCTGCTCTGGTGGCGGCCACACGCCCTCAAGCTGTAGGGAACAGGAGCCTTCTCCTCAGTGTCAGCCCCCGCCGCCGGGGTCACGCTCTGCCGCCTGCCTGGCGATGGCTCCCTGCGCTGGGCTCTCTGCTCTGGGATCTCTCCTGGCTCCGCCCCGCCGCTCAGCGCACCCGGCTCCGGTGACTTGGGGCACAGCAGCTGTCCGCTCCCCAGCCCCGGGCCTGCAGCTCCCGGCTGTAACTCAGCTCTGGCTCAGGTCGGCGTGGCTGGGCTGCTCCAGCACCTGCCCCCCAGCTGGTTCTGGCGGCCGCTGCTCGGGTTCCAGCCCAGCTCTGCCTTCGGGGCTACTACTTCTCCCCCCCCCGGTTCTGGCTGCTGCTCCCAGCTCACAGGGGGGATGGGGCCCTGGGCTCCTGATGCCCTCATTGACCTACCTGCCCTGTCAATCAGGCTGCTCTGAAGCACTGGCCTCTCTCCATTGGCCCTGGGGACTGTCAGCCTCAGGAACTTGATTTCTCATTGGCCCTTCCCTGTGTTTTGGTACCGGGAGAGGGCCAATCAAAAAACCCCTCTAAGTTTCAGTAAGGGGCCAACAGCCCCCTTACATTCCCACTTGCTAAAATTCTGCCAGAGCCAGCATGTTCACACCAGCACATCCAAGTCCCATATTAGGGCTGTCAAGCAATTAAAAAAATTAGTTGCGATTAATCGCACAATTAAACAATAACAGAATACCATTTATTTAAATATTTGTTGGTGTTTTCTACATTTTCAAAGATATTGATTTCAATTACAACACAGAATACAAAATGTACAGTTCTCACTTGATATTTATTTTTATTACCAGAATTTTCAGTGTAAAAAACAACAACAAAAGAAATAGTATTTTTCAATTCACCTAATACAGGTACTGTAGTGCAATCTCTTTATCATGAAAGTTGAACTTACAAATGGAGAATTATTACAAATGGAGAAGTACAAAAAAACCTGCATTCAAAAATAAAACAATGTACAATTTTAGAGCCTGCAAGTCCACTGAGTTCTACTTCTTGTTCAGCCAATCACTCAGACAAACAAGTTTCTTTACATTTGCAGGAGATAATGCTGGCCGTGTCTTATTTACGTCACCTGAAAGTGAGAAGAAGGCATTCACATGGCACTGTTGTAGCTGGTGTTGCAAAATATTTATGTGCCAGACGCGCTAAAGATTCATATGTCCCTTCATGCTTCAGCCACCATTCTACAGGACATGTATCCATTCTGATGACGGGTTCTGCTCGATAACGATCCAAAGCAGTGAGGACTGATGCATGTTCATTTTCATTATCTGAGTCAGATACCTCCAGCAAACAGCTGATCTTCCTTTTTGGTGGTTCTGGTTCTGTAGTTTCTGCATCGGAGTGTCGCTCTTTTAAGACTTCTGAAAGCATGCTCCACACCTCATTCCTCTCAGATTTTGGAAGGCACTTCAGATTCTTAAACCGTGGGTCGAGTGCTACATCAATCTTTAGAAATCTCACATTGGTATCTTCTTTGCGTTTTGTCAGGTCTGCAGTGAAAGTGTTCTTAAAATGAACAACATGTGCTGGGTCATCATCCAAGACTGCTATAATATGAAATATATGGCAAAATATTGGTAAAACGGAGCAGGGGACATACAATTTTCCCCCAAGTAATTCAGTCACAAATTTAATTCACACATTATTTTTTTAACGAGCGTCATCAGCATGAAAGCATGTCCTCCGGAATGGTGGCCGAAGCATGAAGGGGCATACAAATGTTTCATATGTCTGGCACTTTAATACCTTGAAATGCTAGCTACAAAAGTGCCATGCAAATGCCTGTTCTCACTTTCTGGTGAAAGGATGTAGAAGATGTAAAGGAAGAAGAAGGCAGCATTATCTCCTGTAAATGTAAACAAATTTGAGTTGTATAAGTGCCCTACAGTCAATCAAACCCTGCCCCTGCCCCTTGATCCCTTAAACCCCGCCCCTTTACCCCTTAAGCCCTGCTCACCTGTCACCAGAAACCCCCGCCCCAGGGGGTATTACTTCCAGGGTCAAGGAGACCACATGACCAGAAGCAAGGTGTATCATGTGACCCCTCTAAGAACTCCTCCCACTGTCCTCTACCAATCAGGATGGCTTTTGTCCATTTTGGCTTTTAAATAGAATATTTAATAGAATAGAATAGCTTTAAATAGAATATTTTTAAGTTTACTAGACAGTTTCATGTGTTTTATAATAATAGTGTCTGCTTCACAGCACGGTCAAAACATGAGATCCTTAGACCAGAGGGTAAACAAGCTTAAAAGGAAAAAGACAACTGAAAAGAAAAATTCCCCAGTATCAGTGACTGATGGATGGATGAAGCCCAGTAAATATATTTTGCTTATTGGTTTGGTTATTTTATGAGGTCTTGTATTTTAAGTAAATACATAGGTGTGGGTGAGAAAGATGGTAAAGCTAAGTTTTGTAATATGTTTTTTCCCCGCCTCCAGTCAGGCATGTGCAGGCCTTCTGACAATGCTGTAGTGGGAATTACAAGGACATCTCCACCAGAACCACCAAAGAACCAGGAATCTGCTCTGAGACCTTTAACAACGCAAAACAGCACAAGAGTGCAGATGAAGCATCAGGGCAGTCCAAACCTCATATACGTCAAACCCAAGAACAAAACAAAAGACTCTGGTAAAAAAAACAACATGAAAACACAACTCCAGTTCCTCAGTGGCCACTGCCATACCAAGCCCTGAGAAAACTGTGAGCGAAAACGCCCACATTCACAAACCCAGAGCATGCACTCTAGGGGTTGTGAGTAAAAAACCAAGGACTCACAAACCATTCTCCCAACACCATAAGCTCATCACAGCCCCCCCATATTCTAGTATTTGGGAAAAGTTTGATGCTTCATTTAGAAAACTGATGGACGTTGTATCCTTGGGGGTTATAAAAGAACGGCATTCTAAAAAGATTTGGGAGAAATATGATGCTTTGTTCAGAATACTGGTGATCTCTGTATCCTCAGGGGGTCTAAAAGAAAGGAGGGCTGAAAACCACATCAAAAATGCAAAAGCTTTGGCTGGTGACTTTTTGAAAAATATTTCAATTTTTCCAAAGGGTGGCTCTGAGCAGGCCTGACTAGTCGTGGAAAGGGGCCTGGGTAAAAGGGGCACCCTCAAGGGTGCACATCAGCTCAGGTGTAAACAAAAGAGGGGGATAAACAGATGGCTGCCAAAAAGTTCCAGGCCAGGGTCGCTGTAAAAATTTTTAAAAAGTGCTAAAGAGGTAATGAGGAAAAAAAAACAAAAAGAGATGCCTCCTACTGAAGGCTCTCAAACTGGTTTGTCTGAAAATGGGGAGGTGAAATCAGACTCTGGTTTAGACAATTCCCCAGAGGGCTCTCTAGATGGGTCCCCATCTACTCCCAATGACCCTCACGGAGGTGCCTTGGAGTCTGATTCTCAAATAGCCTCTGATGTAGAAGATGCCGCTGATGGTTCCGTAGAGGAAACCTCCAAGTAACCTTGAAAATGCAGAGGTGTATATGGAGAGAGTGAGAAGTTAGCAAGGTGAATTACCTAGATTTGGGGGGTTAGTGTATTGTGAGAAAATTTGTTCTGTCAATCTTGAGCAAATAAATTCAGCTCAACAGGTTGTTGAAGCCATACACAGAGGGATACAGTTAGTTCTTGATGACGTTAATGGTATGGTAGGCCCTGATGATTATTTTCAGTTACATTTAGAGAGCCAAAATTTAACTAACCCTTTGTTTTTGGTCAGAAGAACTAGGGATGAGTTGTCTGCTGAGGATTTCTTAAACCAGACCTCAAAGCTGCTACAGTGCAATAGAGAGTTGCATGTTGATTGGACATTGCGCCTCGTTGTGACAGTTGTAAAAAACAGGGGTGGGGGTGGTCGTAGAATTTTAAATTCTATCCTCAGTACTCAAATTATTCATAAAAAAAGACAATGTTTAGTAGACCTGATTTACACCAGAACCAATCTGTGTTTTGCAGGTGGGCTCTTGGCCGTCATGTCCGACCGTAAACCTATGGACGTGGAATTGTTAGTGGGGGCGAGAAAGTTACGTGAGAAACTGGGGCGGTCAGATCAAAAAAAGGTTCTGCTCAGTGACGTAGCAAGGTTTGAACAGCAGTTTAGGAGTCAACATACAGGTGGTGCTGTATGCGGTGAAAGGCGGCTGAGGCTTTTTTAAAATGGGGGAGCCCACTGTACCTTAAGACTTATTTTATCCTGTTGTACAATGAGCATTACTATGGGGTTCTGGACATGAAAAAATTGTTTGGAGCAAAAAGTTATTGTGAGTTTTGCCACACGGTGTACAGTCACGACCACTCTTGCAGGTATCGTTGCCACCTCTGCTTGAGCGTAACATGCTCGGAGAGCATGGGCCTGCAGCTGAGGTGTCCTAGCTGTCGACTATATTGTCGGTTCAAGGAGTGTTTAGACAGACATGTCGACTGAGCATCGAAAAAACAAGTCGAATGCCTGCCTAAAACTTTGTGTGATAAGTGTCAGTCTTATGGGGACAAGCGGCACAGGTGTAAAGGGAGGTTCTGTAAGCAGTGTCAAGGTTTGATCGCTGGTGATGTACACAGCCACCTCCATTTTATGTTTCAGAGTAGCAGCCGTGTTAGTCTGTATTCGCAAAAAGAAAAGGAGTACTTGTGGCACCTTAGAGACTAACAAATTTATTAGAGCATAAGCTTTCGTGAGCTACAGCTCACTTCATCGGATGCATTTGGTGGAAAAAAAGTTTTTTTCCACCAAATGCATCCGATGAAGTGAGCTGTAGCTCACGAAAGCTTATGCTCTAATAAATTTGTTAGTCTCTAAGGTGCCACAAGTGCTCCATTTTATGGACAGCATTAGAAAGCCCGAATCATCAGAAAAGTGTATTTATTTATTTTTTTAATTATTATTATTTTTTTTTATTATTTTGAATGCACGCAGGAGACGTGTTGGGCATGTGCCCAATTACATTTTTGCTATGTCCCTAAAGCCAGAAAAATCCTGGGAATTTAAGGGCTGTGAGTATCTTTCTATGTTTAGACCTTTATTGGCAAAGAGTTCCAGGACTACACGTTTCTATCACACAATTCCAAAGGTTACGATGAGTACTTCGTCATTAGGCAATTACTGAAGGAAAAGATGCGCATAGAACTGATCACTCAGGGTAGTAAACTAATGTGTGTGGAAGTTAAGGCCCTGGGCATTCGTTTTATAGACTTTTTAAACTTCTTGCCCATGAAGCTTAGCAAGCTCCCGCAGGTGATGGGGTTTGAAGGGAGCAAAGGGTATATTCCACATTTTTAAACACTTTTTAGAAAATCAAAATTACGTGGGGCCTATGCCCGGTCTGGAGCACTATAGTGTGGAAAGCATGATGCCCAGGGAGAAAGGAGAGTTTCTCAACTGGTGTCGGGACCACAGATATGAGATGTTTGACTTGCAGAAAGAGCTTGCGTATTACTGTCAGCAGGATGTCAAAATTTTGAGACAGGCTTGTATCCTATACAGATAAGAGATTATGAAAATGACAGAGATGGGAGATATAATAGAGAAAGAACCTGGTAAATTCACTGAGATGAAACTGTGTATAGATCCATTATGGTACACAATGCTGGCATCTGTCTGCATGGCTATGTACAGGTTTATGGAGCCTAACATGGTAGCTCTTCTCCCTCCAGACAACTATCACAGGCAGAAAAAGAGATATTCGACCCCATCTATTCAGTGGCTGTTGTATACCTCTCACAAAGAAAATATACAGATACGGCATGCTTTACAGGGTGGGGAACTACAGGTAGGCCCCTACTTTTCAGATGGTTATGCCAATGTTGATGGGGTACACACAGCCTTTGAGTTTAACGGGTGTTTTTTCTGCAGCTGTGTCACCTGTTGTGAAAAAGCACTAAATCCTATGACGGGGACAACTTTTGGGTTTCTTTATTACAAGACGCAGCTCAAGACCGACTATCTGAAAAGACTTGGTTTTGTAGTGAGGACCCTCTGGAAGCACGAGTGGGAGGTGATGAAAGAAACAGACAGGGAGCTTTCAGGTTTTTAAACCGAGTCCAGTTGCCCCAGCCTCTTGTGCCTAGAGATGCTCTTTTTGGGGGGAGGACAAACGCTACCCGCCTGTATTACAAACCTAACCCTGGGTAAGAAATCCACTATTATGATTTTACTAGCCTGTACCCTTTCGTAAACAAAACCAAAGAATACCCTATCGGACACTCCGATATAGTTTGACAAATTTGGACCCCTTGCAAATTGTTTTGGAATTGCAAAAGTTAAGGTGTACCCCCCGCGAGGCTTCTTTTTCCCACTGTTACCTGTCAGAGTGGGTGGCAAGCTTATGTTCCCGCTATGCTGAACCTGTGCGGAAACCGAGCAGCGGGAGACATACACCCACACTGACGGCCATCCTGGGCACTTAGTGCACGGTGGAATTGAACGCAGCCATAATAAAGGGGTATGCGGCGGCTAAAATCTATGAAATCTGGCATTTTAATGAAAAATCTGATGAACTCTTTTCAGAGTACATAAAATTACACCTCTGCCAGAAACAAGAGGCTTCAGGGTATCCCAGGTGGTGCACAGATGAAGAAAAACAAAATAAGTACGTTAACGATTTCTACCAGCAAGAAAGCGTGCATTTACGCCAACATGAGATCAGGTCAAACCCCGCTAAATGCCAAATTGCTAAACTGTTTTTAAATTCTCTGTGGGGTAAATTTGGCCAAAGAACAAACCTACCCAACACCAGTATCGTGAGAGATCCTGACGAACTCTTTCAGTACCTGTTTCCCCCCAATTACGAGGTTTCATCCTGCAAGTTTATCAACGATGAAACCATGTGTGTGTCTTGGAAGCACACAAAAGACTGGTACTCTGTCTCTGGCAATACCAACGTCTTCATAGCTTGTTTCACCACTGCTTATGCCGGCTGTGACAGGGTTGGGCCAGATGGCTACAGGAGAGTAATAGAAGGCAGATATATTAACCCCAGGCTAAGTAGGTCCCTTTTCCCTGAATAAGGAAACAGGGAAGGTTCCAGAACAATCAGGAACCTTCTGGAGACAATTAAGATAGGCTGATTAGAACACCTGCAACCAATCAAGAAGCTGCAAGAATCAATTAAGGAAGGCTAATCAGGGCACCTGGGTTTTAAAAAGGAGCTCACTTCAGTTTGTGGTGTGCGTGTGAGGACCTGGGAGCAAGAGGCCCTAGGAGCTGAGAGTGAGAACGCGGACTGTTGGAGGACTGAGGTGTACAAGCATTATCAGACACCAGGAGGAAGGTCCTATGTTGAGGATAAAGAAGGTGTTGGGAGGAGGCCCTGGGGAAGTAGCCCAGGGAGTTGTAGCTGTCGCACAGCTGTTCCAGGAGGCTCTCTAGACAGCTGCATTCCACAGGGCTCTGGGCTGGAACCCGGAGTAGAGGGCGGGCCCGGGTTCCCCCCAAATCCTCCCAACTCCTGGTCAGACACAGGAGGAGTCGACCTGGACTGTGAATTCAGAAAAACAGCCAAGATGAGGGCTGCCGTGACGCTCCAAGGCAAGCAAATCCGCCAATAAGCGCAAGACCCACCAAGTTAGAGCAGGAACTTTGTCACACCGCTTAGAACTATACAACCTCCTAGACAGGTTTCAAGAACGGTGCCTGTACCACGACACTGACTCGGTGATATTTGTGAAAAGGGAGGGTGACTGGAATCCCCCTGTGGGGGATTATTTAGGGGACCTCACAAGTAAGATCCCACCAGATCAACACACCACCGAGTTTGTGTCGGCAGGCCCAAAAACATACAGGTATAAGCTGTTGGGAGGAAAGGCCTTTATGAAAGTCAAAGGTATTACCCTGAACGTAGCAAACTGTGAAAAGATCAACTTTGACAGTTTGAAAGATCTAGTCCTGGACCATTGCACGGACCTGCGAGAAAACACCTCAAAAAAGATAGAGGTGCAGCAGCCCTCTATTGTGAGGAACAAAAATCAGTGGCAAATAGAGACAAAAACCCTTAAGAAAACGCAGAAAGTCATTTACAACAAGAAGGTCCTAGGAGAAGGGTTTAAAACCCTGCCCTACGGCTTCTGAAAATGCATATGAGATGGAAACATCCCTTTTCTGCAATTCTCGCTGGGCCTAGCAACTGCAGGAAAAGTTACTTTATAAAAAATGTGTTGGATAAAGCCAAACAAACACTGTCTGTTATGCCTGAGAATATTGTGTGGTGTTACAGTTGTTTGCAACCTCTGTATAAAGAACTGCTCTGTAAATATCCCGTTATCAATTTTGTGGAGGGGCTGCCTGATGCTTTTGACGATGACTGTTTGTTTCCTACCAATAAAGTAAATATGATTATAGTAGACGATCTGATGAACTCTGTGAAAGCGATGAAATTGAGAAAGCCTTTACTAAGTACGTGCATCACAGAAACCTGAGTATTATGTATATAGTTCAAAACTTATTTTGTCAGGGGAAAAAAGAGTCGCACGATTAACCTAAACACAAAGTACATGGTTCTGTTCAAAAACCCCAGAGATAAATTACAAATGTACCCTGGCAAAGCTCAGTTCATTCTAGAAGCTTTTGAGGATGCTACCAAAAGACCCTATGGCTACCTGGTGGTGGATTTAAATGCTTTCAAACCAGAAGCTTATAGACTAAGAGCTGGTCTTTTCCCTCCACCCTGGCCAGCAGTTTATACTTTGAAAAGAACAACAGCCGGGTATAAAAAGAGATGAATTATTGGCAGGCCCCTTTTTAACAGCTGGGGTTGCTGACTGAAAACATGTCTAGCTGCATGAAGAGAAACCTGGTCCTTTTAAAATTACTTAGCAAATCGACCCCGCAGGAAAGGAGGGCTATACTGTGTTCGGCCTCTGACGATTTAGTAGCGGCCATGTCAGCAATAGCACTCAATACCTTAAAAGGAAATGTACCTTTGACCCAAAATCAAGTGCGTGTGCTGAAAAATAGAAGCATGCTTATAAAAACTTTGTGTAATAAAAGGGTTTCACTTAAAAGAAAGCAGCATCTGGTGAAGCAGTCTGGAGGGTTTATTGGATCTCTGTTAAGTTTTGCTACCCCTCTGATAACGGGGCTTTTGACAAATCGATAATGGAGTATGCAGAAAAAATGTACCTGGTGCCCAGACGCCAGTTGGAGCAATTAAGGGCTCCCCCTCCGGCAGAGGAAAATATCAGAACGACCGCAACTTGCTTACGAGATGCTGAAAATGAAGTCTGTTCTTCAAAGAACTGACTTAGCCAAATACGAAAAGGCTAAACTTTACAGCGCCGTGCTTCAAAGGTACCTAACGTATGTGAAACAGAGAGATGCGGAAGAACGGAAAATAAGTCTGTTTCTACCGGAACAGGAACAGAGTGTGACTGCCAAACCCCCAGAAACACCAACGACCTCAGACTTGCTCAGGAGGTGCTGAATAACATGAATAAGCATTATAAGAAAAATGCATTAGTATTGCTAAATAAGTTGGGCCAGGATAAAAATATCTCTTCATGGAACGATAAAGGGGCTTTTGTGCACAAAGGCTCTGTGGTTAATGGTTCTAACATTCTTGATGTAGTCAGGGCCATCACGCAGATGTGCTCTGTTCCTAGCAGACATATACCTAAAGGATGGGATGTGTTTATAAATGCCAAGGCGGAACTGAACATACCATCTTCCATCATGGGCAACGCGGCCAACAGAGATCTTTTGGAATGCCTCAAGGTCTCAACCGCCGACACCAGGGTGGATTGAGAAACCGTGACCCCTTTTTTGCCGTCTAAAAAATGAAAATTGGCTAAAAGGTCTGAATGGGTCAGTGTGTGATGTTTTTCACGTTCTAAAGTGTTTAAAATTGGTAATGTTTTGCTTTAAATAAAAAATTTCTATACTCTTTTTAAAAAAATAATCTGTATACATTTTCTGAATTGGTCATTGTTGTTTTTTGTTGTTGTTGTTGCTTTGTTGTTTTTTTTAAAAAACCGCCACACGTCAATTCTCTTTAAACCCCTCACCTGGGGTGCTTTATTGGGTAATATGGCTATGAAAATCATTGCAAGATACACACGTCTGGGCTTGTTGAAACATGTTTTGAGCAAGGCTAGGCATGCCCGAGAATTTACATTTATTTTTTACAAAATTCATCATCATCCGGTCGTTTTGCACTAAGTCGTTAGAATACGTCAAAAAATAAACCTTTGCTACGATGATGAAAGAAAAACGCGCAGTGATAGCCACAGGCGATGGAGCAAGGTCTTGTAATTGTCTAGTGTGAAACACAATATCTGTGGCATTTTTGTTTAAAAACTTCATAATGCTTTTAGGAAACAACACACTGTTTGGGGGGTGCCCGTATGAGTCAAAAAACTCTCCACGGTTACGCTCCGCCAGATACAAGGTGAGCCAGTGTTCACCTGGTTAGTTATGTGGATGCGTGTTGACCACCAAACCTCGGGGTCTCTGAGACAGCTTGCCACCAGGGAGCCAATCGCAAGGGAACACATCTAAGAAATTCTTTTTCATGTAAGGGTCCATTGATAAGACACGTGAGAGCTGTATGGTGTCCATGTTCACATATAGTCAAACAGAACATTTCTCTTCTGATTTATCTCTCTGATGTGTCAAAAACCCCATACACGATCATATTGACGGTGACAGTTAAAGCCTTCCAAAAACGTATTTCTGCTCTCAGGTTCCTGGTTTTAATCAGGAAATAGTGATCGGCGCATTCCTGGTCTGGAGACAGGTCAAAGGCAAACAAGGTGTCACCCTGTGCAAACTCCTCACGGTCGATTAACAGAGAACGATCTTTCATGTGTTTTACCAGCTGTCTGTACCAGATTCATGTATTCTCTCACACAGCATCCTGCCTCGAAGTCTGGTTGTAGAGGCTTGGTTGGTATCTGTTCACCATCCACATACAAGTCCACAAAATTAATATCGTAATGTTTAAAATGAAAGGGATTTTTAGCGTAACTTCCTCTAAGGGCATCATTATCCACAAACCCTAGGACAAGCATTTTGGGTAACTGTCCCAAAACAGATTCTCCTGGTTACTGACCCTGCTGCCCACGGGGATGCTAAATACTTTCATTCCCACACGGTCCATGGGGTATTTAGCATTAGTGGTAAGTAGGACCTCCATGTGCCCCAGACGAATGCTCGGGGCCACCCATACTTTCTTCACAAAAAGGGACGCTGATACAATGCGCAGTTTAAAGCCTTTGGCTGCACTGCCCATTAAACAGAAGGCATCTTTACTGCGCATCAGTTTAATTTTCACGTCCATTCCGTTCAACAAAAGTTTTTCTTGAAAAAACAGGTCGCTGTGTAGATGACCCAGCAGCTCTACCATCCTGCTCTGGGCCATCAGCTTTGCATGCCTCACAAACTCTAGATTCCCATCCAACTCCCTTTCTTCGTGTTATCTGGCAGTGTCTTTGTAAAACAGGCCGGCGGAAAATTGCAGGGCGAGGGTGTGGTCGCTGTACTTGAGCACCGATTCTATAAAGGCCCTGTAAGGGTGATAGTTGTTGCTTTGGCTTATGAGGCAGTCTCCCAGCGTGACATCCAGCTGACTGAAAATAGAGGCCACAGGGTAATTCACCAGGCCCACCTCGGCATCTGCGACAAGTTCAGTACCATCTCTTTTTACAATCTTGCAACACAGGTACATCAGCGTGTTGTTTAAAACCATATAATCTATGCTATTCTCTGCTATAAAAAAGTCAGTGGGGGCAGACTCCATAACAGCCAATAGAGGTGGCACCTCGATGTAGATGCTTTTCTCAATGCTGGTCTGCGTAGGGGCTATTTGAAACAAGTCTAGTTTGGATTTGGTGCACTCTTCAGACCCGCAGTGAACAAAAGATATGTTGATTAATATATCTCTCTTTTACCAAGAAGAGAACATCTCTTTCGCCCAGGTTTCCTCTTGGATTTTCGCTTATGGATGGCCCTGCACATCAAAGCTCTCCTTTTAAAGGGCTTCGGGGGACCTGTGCATCACGGGTATGAGGCATTTCTCTTTTTCTTCCTCCTTTTAATGTACATCAGCCCCAATCCTTCCTGTGAAGCTGTATTCCCCACCTTCTCCAGAACAGCGTGGGAGACATGGCCTACCACGTCTTTAGCAATGTTTTGAGCGGCAGTTTTTATGTGGGGTTTAATAATCTCTAGCTCCCTCCTCAAAAGCAGTACGGCTTTTCCAAAGAGGTTATGAAATATTCTGCCCACGCCAGCCCCGTACATCATGTGGGACCCATGATATCCAGGAAGGGGGTATCCCGCCTGGGCTTTGTAATAGTTCCTGTAGATGGTGGGGTCACCGTAATTTTTTAGGATCGCCATAATAGTGTTTTGCTTTTTAGAAACCTCGCTCTCTCTGGGGATGCAGGTGCAGCTTGATGATTACCTTGCCAAAGTGAAATGAGACGCATCTGTTCTGATCTGTCTTTATTTCAATGGTGATGGTGTTGATGTGGTGTTTACTGACAGGGACATAATGAGGTTTATCATAGGTGATGGTGACAAACTTGTTGTTCCTTCCTTGGACGGGGACACAGCATAACAGGGGAACAGAAAAGTCCCCCACAAACTGGTGTTCTACGATATCCATGAACAGATACAAGGAATTGAAACCCCCTGTGATGTCTGCCGAGAAGGGGAATTTTTGGACGCTGTGCTTGGGGCCCAAACCCACAATGTTAGCTAGCTCCCCGTCGGTAGAAAACATATAAGTAAAATCATAGATTCATAGATTCATAGATACTAAGGTCAGAAGGGACCATTCTGATCATCTAGTCCGACCTCCTGCACAGCGCAGGCCACAGAATCTCAGCCACCCACTCCTACGAAAAACCTCACCTATGTCTGAGCTACTGAAGTCCTTAAATCATGGTTTAAAGACTTCAAGGAGCAGAGAAGCCTCCCTCAAGTCACCCATGCCCCATGCTACAGTGGAAGGCGAAAAACCTCCAGGGCCTCTCCAATCTGCCCTGGAGGAAAATTCCTTCCCGACCCCAAATATGGCGATCAGCTAAACCCTGAGCATATGGGCAAGATTCACCAGCCAGATACTACAGAAAATTCTTTCCTGGGTAACTCAGATCCCATCCATCTAATAGCCCATTTCAGGGGATTAGTCCTATTTACCCTGAATATTTAAAGATCAATTACTTACCAAAATCCCATTATCTCCTCCATAAAATTATCGAGTAGAATCTTAAAACCAGATAGATCTTTTTCCCCCACTGCTTTCCTTGGAAGGCTATTCCAAAACTTCACTCCTCTGATGGTTAGAAACCTTCGTCTAATTTCAAGTCTAAACTTCCTGGTGGCCAGTTTATACCCATTTGTTCTTGTGTCCACATTGGTGCTGAGCTGAAATAATTCCTCTCCCTCTCCTGTATTTATCCCTCTGATATATTTATAGAGGGCAATCATATCTCCCCTCAACCTTCTTTTAGTTAGGCTAAACAAGCCAAGCTCCTTAAGTCTCCTTTCATAAGACAAGTTTTCCATTCCTCGGATCATCCTAGTAGCCCTTCTCTGTACCTGCTCAGGTTTGAATTCATCCTTTTTAAACATGGGAGACCAGAACTGCACACAGTATTCTAGGTGAGGTCTCACCAGTGCCTTGTATAATGGTACTAAAACCTCATTATCCCTACTGGAAATGCCTCTCCTGATGCATCCCAAAATCGCATTAGCTTTTTTCACAGCCATATCACATTGGCAGCTCATAGTCATCCTATGATCAACCAATACTCCAAGGTCCTTCTCCTCTTCCGTTACTTCTAATTGATGTGTCCCCAACTTATAACTAAAATTCTTGTTATTAATCCCTAAATGCATAACCTTACACTTCTCACTATTAAATTTCATCCTATTACTATTACTCCAGTTTACAAGATCATCCAGATCCTCCTGTATAATATCCTGATCCTTCTCTGAATTGGCAATACCTCCCAGCTTTGTATCATCTGCAAACTTTATTAGCACACTACCACTTTTTGTGCCAAGGTCAGTAATAAAAAGATTAAATAAGATTGGTCCCCAAACCGATCCCTGAGGAACTCCACTGGTAACCTCCCTCCAGCCTGACAGTTCGCCTTTCAGTAGGACCCATTGCAGTCTCCCCTTTAACCAATTCCTTATCCACCTTTTGATGTTCATATTGATCCCCATCTTCTCCAATTTAACTAATAATTCCCCATGTGGCATGGTATCAAATGCCTTACTGAAATTTAGGTAAATTAGATCCACTGCATTTCCTTTATCTAAAAAATCTGTTACTTTTTCATAAAAGGAGATTAGGTTGGTTTGGCACGATCTACCTTTTGTAAAACCATGGTGTATTTTGTCCCATTTACCATTGACTTCAATGTCCTTAACTAATTTCTCCTTCAACATTTTTTCCAGGACCTTGCATACTACAGATGTCAAACTAACTGGCCTCTAGTTACCCGGATCACTTTTTTTTCCTCTTTTAAAAATAGGAACTATATTAGCAATTCTCCAATCATTCGGTACTATTCCTGAGTTTACAGATTCATTAAAAATTCTTGCTAATGGGCTTGCAATTTCAGGTGCCAATTCCTTTAAAATTCTTGGATGAAGATTATCTGGGCCCCCCGATTTAGTCCCATTAAGCTGTTTCAGTTTCGCTTCTACCTCAGATATGGTAATATCTACCTCCATATCCTCATTCCCATTTGTCATGATACCATTATCCCAAAGATCCTCTTAGCCTTATTAAAGACTGAGGCAAAGTATTTGTTTAGATATTGGGCCATGCCTAGATTATCCTTAACCTCCACTCCATCCTCAGTGTTTAGCGGCCCCACTTCTTCTTTCTTAGTTTTCTTCTTATTTATATGGCTATAGAACCTTTTACTATTGGTTTTAATTCCCTTTGCAAGGTCCAACTCTACTCGACTTTTAGCCTGTCTCACTTGATCCCTACATGTTCTGACCTCAATTAGGTAGCTTTCCTTGCTGATCCCTCCCATCTTCCACTCCCTGTATGCTTTCTGCTTCTTCTTAATCACCTCTCTAAGATGCTTGCTCATCCAGCTTGGTCTACAACTCCTTCCTATGAATTTTTTCCCCTTTTTTGGGATACAGGCTTCTGATAGCTTCTGCAGTTTTGATTTAAAGTAATCCCAGGCCTCCTCTACCTTTAGATCCATAAGTTCTTCAGTTCAATCCACTTCCCTAACTAATTTCCTTAATTTTTGAAAGTCAGCCCTTTTGAAATCAAAAACTCTAGTTGCAGATTTATTTTTGTTAATCCTTCCATTTAGTTTGAACTGAATTAGCTCATGATCACTTGAGCCAAGATTGTCCCCTACAACCATTTCTTCTATGAGGTCCTCGCTACTCACCAAAATTAAATCTAAAATGGCATCCCCTCTAGTCGGTTCAGCAACTACTTGATGAAGGAACCCATCAGCTATCGCACCTAGGAAAATCTGAGCCCTATTATTATTACTAGCACTGGTCCTCCAGTCTATATCTGGGAAGTTAAAGTCTCCCATGATCACGCAGTTTCCATTAGTATTTACTTGATTAAAAACATTAAAAAGGGCTCTATCCATATCCAAATTAGATCCCAGAGGTCTATAGCACACCCCAAGCACTATCCTAGGAGAGGCTTTACTAGTTATCTTCCCCAATGTAATTTTTGCCCAGACGGACTCTGTCTTATCCATTGCATCGCTTCTTATTTCTTTACATTCTACCTCATCATTGATATACAATGCTACTCCACCACCTTTACCTTTGTTTCTGTCTTTCCTAAACAGCACATACCCTTCAATACCTGTAGTCCAGTCATGACTACTATTCCTCCATGTTTCTGTTATCCCTGTAATATCTGGTTTCACTTCCTGCACCAGTAGCTCTAGTTCCTCCATTTTGTTACCTAGGTTCCTCGCATTGGTGTACAAACATCTTAATTTTTGCTGTTTGGCCTCGCTCACATTTTGTACCCTATTAGGCACAGTCATTCTACAGCCAGTATAACCTATTAGACTAGTATCCACACCGCCCTCGCTCCTTATATACATTCTCCTACCCACGGCTGTATCCTTTCTTACTTCGTCTTCTTCCCTCTCATTGCTAAAATCTGGCGTGGAGATTACCTGGACATCTCCCAACCATCTCCCCCTAATTCCTAGTTTAAAGCTCTCTTTATCAGTTGTGCCAGCCTCCATTCTAGAAGTCTATTTCCTTCCCTACTCAGATGAAGTCCATCCCGAGAGAACTATCCTCTGTCCGTGAACACCTCCCAGTGGCCATACATCCCAAAGCCCTCCTTATAGCACCACTGTCTAAGCCATCTGTTGACAGTCATAATCTTGTCACACCTTTGTTGCCCTTCTCTAGGAACAGGAAGGATCCCACTAAAGATCACCTGAGCCTCAATTTCCTTAAGCGTCTTCCCCAGCCTAGCATAGTCTCCCTTAATACTTTCCAGCAAGAATCTAGCCGTATCATTTGTTCCCACATGAAGAATAATTAGGGGATTCTTTCCCACTCCCTTTAGGATCCTTTTCAACCTCAGGTCTACATCCCGTATCTTAGCACCCGGAAGACAGCACACCCTTCTATTCTCAGCATCAGCTCTAGTTACAGGCCTGTCTATTCTTCTCAATAAAGAGTCCCCTATCACAAGGACCTGCCTTTTCCTGGTGACAGTGCTATTCTCCAGTCTCTCCCCTGTTCCCTCTGGCTGCAAGTTCTTTCCATTCCTATTTGCCCTTATAATCCTCTTCAACCCATCCTGTATCCTCCTGGGGCTCATATTTGGTGTCGTCTCCCTTGACTCTTCTGCTTTTCCTATAGGACTAGCCTCTCTTCTCTTCTTCCTTATCCTTCCACCTTCAACAAGTACCTGCTGAGCCCCTTCTTCATTTTCCAACTCTGCAAACCTGTTCCTAAGCTCTATTTCTCCTTCACTAGCCCGTCTTTTCCTCTGCCTGCCTGGTTCTTTTATCACATGCTTCCACTGACCACTTTCCTCAATCAGTCTCCCCTCAAAATTCCCCAGCCCTGCTTCCATCTGTGAGTCTGAGCTTTTCCCTTCAGATACCTCATATCTTTGCTCCATCATCTGCTCAAACCCCTTCCTAAACTCAACCAGACTTTCCACCTGCATCTCCAAACCTCAGATCTTTTCCTCCATCAGCTCTATCAGATGGCATTTCATGCAGAAAAAACTCTTATCGGGTCCCCCCTCCAGGATCATGTATATACCACAGCTTCCACATCCAGTCATCCTCAATGTGTCTTTCACTACAGGAGTCACTCCCACAGCTGCCTCCGTATCTATCATCGCCTTCCCACCTAAGTCCTGTTAATCTGGGAAACACAAGTCACACCAAAAAGACCCCCCCCCAGCAAAAGCAAACCCCAAACAAGCACCACAATACAAACTCCCCTTTCAAACTCCCCTGTTTACAGCTCTGTTTGCTAGCTCCTGTGCCACTGCAGCTGTCTGTGCCGCTGCACGACTGGCTGGCTACCTTTATAGGACCTCTAGTCAGAAACCCCACCCCCTAATCAGGGCTCAGCTGCTCTCCCAGCACAAAGCCCCACCCCTTAATCAGGGCTCAGCTGCTCTCCCAGCACAAAGCCCCTACACACACACACACACACAAACAAACAAACAAACAAATACTAAAAATACAAAACCAAGTACAACTACCTTCTCCTCCAACAGAACTCCCACTCAAACTCCCCTTTTTACAGCTCTGTTTGCTAGCTCCTGTGCTGCTGCAGAGGCGGATTTAAGTTTAACTTTTCTATCCCCAGGGTCGTAATTCATGACTACCTCAGGCGGTCCGGGATGACAAGTCATGGTGCTGTTCATATGATCCAGTAATTCAGGTATGGACGAATAATAACTTTGTCATAGGATGAAACTCCATGCCATGTCTCCAAAGGTGATTTCGAAAGGAGTGTCTTCGTAGATAGTGTTCCAGCTGTGCGGTTATTGTATTTCCACTAACCACACCTCCCAGGCACCCAGGAGATCCAAGGGCTTAATTAGCCGTATTGTAAAGTTCGAGCTGGTGTTTTGGAGAAAAACTGCAAAGCTGGCATTGCTGGACAAAGTAATGTAAAACCCATCATTGCTCATTTTTCTCTCTCTGTCTTTTCAGGAGGAATCTCTTTTTTTGTTTGTTTGTTTGTTTGTTTGTTCGTATCTAAATGTCACAGAGTTGAGAAGCTTCCACCCAGCTGTTAAACTTATCGGGCCACCCCTATCATTTCACCAGTAGCTGCTTTTTTCTCCCTTTTCCTTTCTCTGCTAGAACTTTTTCAATCCTGTAAATCCTGTCTCATTTGGGGTTTACTTTTTGTAATTTGTCAGGGTAAAAACATCCAGTAACTGTCTCACCCTCGTAATCTTTTAATCGGTATACAGGTCTCTGGCCCCTGGTTAAGTCTTCATCCACTATGAATATCTCATCAGTAAATGTCTGTTCATAACCTTTTTCAAAAGTTCCTTTGGTTTTAGATAGTCTCATGTGGTCGCCTTTTCTAAAAGGGGCAACACCCGGTTTTATTTTAAAACCGATTCCATACCTTCAGATTTCAGAGTAGCAGCCGTGTTAGTCTGTATTCGCAAAAAGAAAAGGAGTACTTGTGGCACCTTAGAGACTAACAAATTTATTAGAGCATAAGCTTTCGTGAGCTACAGCTCACTTCATCGGATGCATTTGGTGGAAAAAACAGAGGAGAGATTTATATACACACACACAGAGAACAGGAAACAATGGGTTTATCATACACACTGTAAGGAGAGTGATCACTTAAGATAAGCCATCACCAACAGCAGGGGGGGGAAGGAGGAAAACCTTTCATGGTGACAAGCAGGTAGGCTAATTCCAGCAGTTAACAAGAATATCAGAGGAACAGTGGGGGGTGGGGTGGGAGGGAGAAATACCCTCCCAAAAAAACCCTCCCACCCCACCCCCCACTGTTCCTCTGATATTCTTGTTAACTGCTGGAATTAGCCTACCTGCTTGTCACCAGGAAGGTTTTCCTCCTTCCCCCCCCCTGCTGTTGGGATGGCTTATCTTAAGTGATCACTCTCCTACAGTGTGTATGATAAACCCATTGTTTCATGTTCTCTGTGTGTGTGTATATAAATCTCTCCTCTGTTTTTTCCACCAAATGCATCCGATGAAGTGAGCTGTAGCTCACGAAAGCTTATGCTCTAATAAATTTGTTAGTCTCTAAGGTGCCACAAGTATTCCATACCTTCAGAGAATTTGAAGGGTTAACATCAGTGGCTCTGGTATGTATAGTTCTGTGAAAGCTGTGGTTGTAACTCTTTATAAAGTCAGGTAACACGTTGATGTAGCGAAAGGTGTTATGGGCTGTAAAATATGTCCACATCCTAGTTTTTAAAGTTCTGTTAAATCACTCCACAACCCCTGCTTTGACTTCGTTATTAGTAACAAAATGGTGAACTCCATGCTGCTTTAACAATCTGCTTAAAAGTTTTTTAAAAAATTCTTTCCCCTGATCGGTTTGTAATTTTTGAGGCACGCGACCTTCGCTGAAAATAGCTTTAAAGGCCTTGGATACCTTACCACTCGTCTTGTCTTTTAGGCCTAAGGCCCAAGCATATTTGGATAGAACGTCTATCACTGTTAAGATGTACTTAAAACCGCTGTTGTGTTTGGAGAACCGGTGCATATCCACCAAATCTGCTTGCCATTGTGCATCCACATCTGAAACAATGGTCTTGTTTCTTTTAAAACGTATTTGAGCCGGTTTGTGTAGAGTTTGAGCATCCTGGTCTGAAAGCCAAGCTGTCTCCTATTAAAGTTTTACTATGCTTTTTAGCCACTTGAAAAAGAGAGTTCACCCCACCAAAGCTCCCAACTTCCCCAGGAGTATAATATATTTTCTTTTACAGAGCTGTCTGCATAGAAATGACTGTTACTGGTACTGTCTTTTACTAACACGAGTACAAAGGGAGACACATTCATATTGACACATTTAAATAAGTTTTATTAATCGCCTGGTTTAACACAACCTTTTACAGCCACCTGTAAAAATGGACGCCATGACCCCTACCATAAGGGAGTCTGAGCTGGTTCATTCTTCCATTTTGTCCTTTTCTGTTCTGTCCTCTTGTGATCTGTGTCTCAGACAAGAGCAAAAACAGCTGATGCATGATATATTTACTCCCACAGGGCTATTGTCAAGGTTCCTTCCCCACTCTGAACTCTAGGGTACAGATGTGGGGACCTGCATGAAAGACCCCCTAAGCTTATTCTTACCAGCTTAGGTTAAAACTTCCCCAAGGTACAAACTTTTACCTTTTGTCCTTGGACCTTATGCTGCCACCACCAAGCATGTTAAACAAAGATCAGGGAAAGAGCCCACTTGGAGACGTCTCCCCCCCAAAATATCCCCCCAAGACCTACACCCCTTTTCCTGGGGAAGGCTTGATAAAAATCCTCACCAATTTGCATAGGTGAACACAGACCCAAACCCTGGATCTTAAGAACAATGAAAAAGCAATCAGGTTCTTAAAAGAAGAATTTTAATTAAAGAAAAAGTAAAAGAATCACCTCTGTAATCAGGATGGTGAATACTTTACAGGGTAATCAGATTCAAAACATAGAGAATCCCTCTAGGCAAAACCTTAAGTTAAAAAAGACACAAAAACAGGAATATACATCCCATTCAGCACAACTTATTTCATCAGCCATTTAAACAAAACAGAATCTAAGGCATATCTAAATAGATTACTTATTAACTTTTTATTTACTTATTAACTTATTAATAACTTTATAACTTATTAACTTATTAATTTTACAGGAGTTCTAACCTGCATTCCTGCTCTGGTATCCGGCATAAGCATCACACATACAGACAGGACCCTTTGTTTTACCACCCCCTTCCAGCTTTGAAAGTATCTTTTCTCCTCATTGATCATTTTGGACAGGTGCCAGCAAGGTTATCTTAGCTTCTTAACCCTTTACAGGTGAAAGGGTTTTTCCTCTGGCCAGGAAGGATTTAAAGGTGGTTAGTCTTCCCTTTATATTTATGACAGCTACCAATGTGTCAGTTCTCAAAGGCCTCTAGAAAGGCATTGTCGAGCTGTTGAGAGATTTTTCAGAAAAGAATCAGTGTAAGCCCCCCCCCCACTGCTTGTTTTTAGATTTACGCAATCCCGGGTCACTTCCTAACCCCATTACACCCCATCCTCAACTGTCACTTCTTAATCATTCATTTACCTGAGCAACATCTTTTTGTCCTTGTCCGCCGGTGCCTTCTCCAAGCCATAATCGCCTTCCACCTCTGGGGGGTGGACAATGAGAGGCCATCACACTTATCGGGGTGCCTCATGAGGGTTTGGGTTTCGGGCTCGGGTTCCTGCGTATCCATCAATGGTTGAGTCAAAGGGCCCTCGTTGGAACTGTCGTGGATGTAGCACTTTCTCTACACAAGCCCAAAGGTACTCGGGGCTAAAACAAAGTCCGAAGTTCTCACGGGGATGGTGAAGGAGTCCATATTTCCATGATTTCTAAAACACGCATTCTTGGTAAAAGATGGCCTCTTCTGCTCGGCACTGAAACTTATGGGGTGATGGTGCTGCACTCTGACTGGCAGAGGACACTGGGAGGAGTTCTTAGAGGGGTCACTTGACCCTCTTCTGGGCGGTTCACCCCTTCCCAGAACTTGCCCTATTTGGGTCATATCTGCTCTCGGGGAGGTCCTATGCGGCTGAAACCATTGTTATTGGTAGAGGGTGATGGGAGGAGTTCTTAAAGAGGTCACATGAACCACTTCTGGGCGGTTCACCCCATCCCAGAACCTGCCCTATTTTGGTCAAATCCCCTCTTGGTGTGGTCCCCAGCGGCTGAAACCCCTCCTGGTTGGTAGAGGACAGTGGGAGGAGTTCTTAGATGGGTCACATGACCCACTTCTGGACAGGTCACCCCGCCCCCTGAACTCCCCCTGATTAGTCAAATCTCCTCTCAGGGTGGTACCCGGTGGCTGAAACCCCTCCTGAGTAGTAGAGGGCAGTGGGAGGAGTTCCTAGAGGAACATGAACCTCTTCTGTATGGGTCATCCCACCCCAGAATTTGCCCTGATTGGTCAGTCTCTTCTCGGGGCAGTCCTATTGGGACCAAACCCATCCTGATTGATAGAGGGCAGTGGGAGGAGTTCTTAGAGGGGTCACATGACACACCTTGCTTCCGGTCATGTGGTCGTCTTGACCCTGGAAGTAATATTCCCCTGGGGCGGGACTTCTGGTGACAGATGGGCAGGGTTTAAGGGGTCAATGGTCAGGGTTTAAGGGGTCAAGGGGTTAGGGTTTGATTGATGGTAGGGCCTTTATACTACTAACTTATGTGTCTTAGCGATTGGCTAAATAAGAAGTAGGACTGAGTGGACTTTGTTTTGTTTTTGAGTGCAGTTATGTAACAAAAAAAATCTACATTTGTAAATTGCACCTTAAGGACAAAGATTGCACTATTGCACTACATTTGTAAGTTGCATTTTAAGGACAAAGAGATTGCACTACAGCACTTGAATTGAAAAATACTATTTTCTTGGCTTATCCTTTTTACAGTGCAAACATTTGTAATAAAAAATAATTTACACTTTCATTTCAATTTTAATTACAACACAGAATATAATATATATTAAAATGTAGAAAAACATTCAAAATATTTAATACATTTCAATTGGTATTTATTAACAGTACGATTAAAACTGTGATTAATCACGATTAATTATAATCACGTGAGTTAACTGCAATTAATCGACAGCCCTATATATATATATATATATATATATATATATATAAAAATTCATGTTTTCTATTCCCCTGTCCCCAAGTAACATCAGGTCAATTTGAGGGTTCTGGCAATTTTTGTCAGGGTTTGGGTTTGCCCCTTGGTACTCAGTTTCTGGGACTAGAATCATACCCAGTTGGTTTCAGTCTCCTCAGGGCATGCCGGTCTATGCCTCCTATGGGCCCTGATCAGAGTAAAAGTCCAACATTTTATCTGGTCCCTGTGTACCACTCTCTCAGGACCTCCTCGTTCAGGCTGGATAGTGTAAACCAGCAGTTGGGGATTGTTGTGAGTGACCACAATGTAGGGATTTGACATCCTTGGTGTCTATGGTTATGAACCAGGTCTGATTAGAGCCCCATTGGACTTGCAATCATAAGTCCTTTTTGTAATTTGGACTGTGTCTTTAGCTGTACTGAGACCAACTTCACAGGCTGTCTTCTGCCTGTCATGGTGATCTTTGACCTAGTCATCCAAATTGGTTACCTCATCCTTAGAAAAGACGTCCTGATGCTTCTCTGGCAACGCCCTTAAGTTAGCCACCTGTGCAGGAATCAGCCCTTGGAGCACCACAGTTTCCTATCATGTCTTTCCCAAGAAGAGAAACTTGTTCTCTCTTCTCCCTCCTTGTCACCTGCAGATCATTTCCACTCTCTTCAAATGTCACCTTCACCTGAGGCACCACCTGCTCAGGCCGATTTATCTCTGCAACTCTGGTTTGAGGATGCAACTCCACAGCCTTCACACTTCAGTTTAGAAGACACTCCCCGGATGGCCTTAGTCTGTACTTTGGCTGGCTGGAACCAGGGCTGGCCTTACCATGAGGCGAACTGAGGCAGCTGCCT
This sequence comes from Dermochelys coriacea, assembly GCF_009764565.3. Lineage (NCBI taxonomy): Eukaryota > Metazoa > Chordata > Testudines > Dermochelyidae > Dermochelys > Dermochelys coriacea. The sequence continues at coordinate 217,781,222 of NC_050068.2, forward strand.
CAGGTGCCAGACTGTGCGGGGGGTGCCACTAGGACCCAGAGTGTAGAAAATTGTGTCTGCTGCTGGTGCATATATATTCTCTCTGCTCTAGATGCACAGAGATGGTGGAGTGCTGTGCTGGAGGAAGGAGGGCACAAGAGACATTACAGGCAGGCAGGAGAAAAGGTGAGAGGGAATAACAGAAAGCAGCAGGAGCTGCAGGGAGAGAGAGAAGGAGGAGCCTCTTATGTACCTCTCTAGCACCCCCAGGAGCCTGGACTGATTAACACCAGCTTCTCAGGGAGCTTCCTGTTTCCTTCTGCTTCCCTGAACCCATTTGAGGAGAACAGGCAGTCAACTGAAGTAGTAGGAGTCAGTTAGGCCCTTAAGACGCTGATATCTTCCCTCACTCAGGTCCTACTACCAGCCTGCTTATTTGTCCCCTTCAATTGAGTGTTGAGAGCTGGCACAGAACAGCAGTCATGAGTGAAAGAAGAAAATGCCCCTCTGGGGCAGCATTCAGAAAAAGAAAGAAAGCAAAGGAAGCTTTTCTATCTAAGCTGGAAGGAGCTCTCCTGAGATATGTGTGGTGAGGAAATGCCTGATCTTCTAGTTAGCCCGAGTGCAGGTGACCTGGCAGCTACTGCAGCATCCATATCTCCATCTCAAATGAATGTAACCATGCACATTGCTGAAGAAAAGTGTAGGTCAAAGAAGAGTGTGTTGGAGGTGCAAGAAACAGCTGCTGCTGAGTTTAGTTCCTTAAGTCTAGATGATCCAGGACTATGGACCCACTTGAGCAGTAGCCTGAGGGACTTCCTTGTACTGCATGGGCCACAACAAGTGAAAAATTTCATGTTCCCCAAAGACAATGAAAATTAGGGTGACCAGATGTCCCGATATTATAAGGACAGTCCCAATTTTGGGGTCTTTTTCTTATATAGGCTCCTATTACCCCCATGCCCTTCCTGATTTTTCACACTTGCTGTCTGGTCACTCTAATGAAAATAGAAGTTTCCATCCAAGACATTATTAGTGTGAAATCCCCAATGGTGACAAAGTGGAGAGGCCATGGCTTATGTAATCAAAAACCCAGAATGCTGCATACTGTTTTTGTTGCAAACTCTTCCAGTCTAATGTTCCAGCCACATTGGGTTCTACAGGAATAAAGGACTGGAAAAATCTGGCTAGAAATCTGGCATGCCATGAGAAGGCAGCAAATCACCAGAGTGCATTCCACAGATGGAAAGAGCTTGAGATGAGACTAAGGTTAAAGGCCACCATAGATGATCAGCATCAAGAGAAGATTGCATCAGAGTCTCTTTACTGGCAAAATGTTCTGAAAAGGCTCATTGCCATTGTGAGAATGCTTGCTCCCCAAAACCTAGCACTGCGTGGCACTTCAGATCAGTTGTATGTGCCAAACAATGGAAACTTCCCACAAATTGTGGAGCTGATGGCTGAGTTTGATGCTGTACTCCAAAAGCATCGAAGAAGAGTTACCACCCAAGAAATGTACACACCACTACCTTGGAAAAACAATTCAAAATGAGATCATACAGTTACTGGCAACAAAAGTCAAACAGAAGATTGTGACAGATCTGAAGTCAGCAAAATATGATTCTGTTATTCTGGACTGCACACCTGACATCAGCCATACGGAACAAATGACTTTAATGATGTGTTTTATAATGGAACCTAGTGAAAATGTCTCTGCAATGGTGACTGTCAGAGAGCATTTTCTAGAATTTATTGACATTGATGATACTACAGGAGCTGGTATGACAAATGTGCTTCTTAAAAAGCTGGAAGATACGGGAATTGTGATAGCTGACATGAGAGGTCAGGGCTACGATAATGGTGCCAACATGAGAGGAAAGAACAGAGGCATGCAGACATGGATCCGAGAGTTAAACCCTCGAGCTTTTTTTGTCCCATGCAGTTCTCATTCATTGAACTTAGTGGTCAGTGATGCAGCATCAGCTTCTAGTGAGGCTGCTGAATTTTTTAATGTAATTCAAAGCATCAGTGTATTTTTCTCTGCATCAACTCATCGATGGCAAATTTTGAACCCACATCTGGGAACATCCTCTCTGACACGGAAACCACTGAGTGCCACATGATGGGAAAGTCGAGTGGAGGCGATAAAGCCTATCAAACACCAAATTGGGAAGATAGATGATGCCATAGTTGCCATTACGGAGGATAATTCTATGACAGGAACTGTTCATGGGAGAACAGTGGCAGAGGGAAATGGAATCACCAGAAACATACATAACTTCAAATTTCTGTATGGCTTAGTGTTGTGGCATGATATACTGTTTGAAATAAATGTTGTAAGCAAGAGACTCCAAGGTGTTGACCTTGTTATATCTGGAGCAATGGAACAACTGGACAAAGCAAAGTTATACCCACAGACTACTGGTCAGATGAGGGATTTCAAAACGTTCTGAAAAGTGCACAGAAGTTGGCAGAGGAACTTCACACTGAAGCTATTTTCCCACCCATTCAAGAATACTAGAGTCACCAAAGAAGAAGACATTTTGATTAAGAGGCACGGGATAATCCCCTAAGAGACCCCAAACAACAATTCAAAGTTGAATTCTTTAACCAGGTGCTAGATTGTGCAATACAGTCAGCTGAAGAACGTTTCATGCAACTCAAGGAAGACAGCAGTATATTTGGGACGTTGTATGATATTCCAGAACTCCTCACTATACCTGAAGAAGACCTACACCAGCAATACAGGGTACTAGAGACAGTGTTGACACATGATGATATGTGCGATATTAATGCAAGTGATTTAGGTGATGAACTAACAGCCCTTTCAAGATACATTTCAGCAAAGGCTGTTCTGGAATATATGTGCACAAATAAGATGACCACTCTCTTTCCAAATGCTTTCGTTGCTCTGTGCATCCTTCTAACACTTCTTGTAACAGTTGCCCATGGAGAATGTAGCTTCTCCAAGCTGAAGTTAATAAAAACACATCTACCCTCCACAATGACACAGAAGAGGCTGGTCGGCCTTGCAACCATCTCAATAGAGCATGAGCTGGCCCAGATTGTGGAGCTTCAGGAAGCAGTTCAAATCTTTGCAACCAAGAAGGCACGGAAAGCACCACTTTGATTATTCAAACAGATAAAAATGCCAGTGTTTACTATGCAGACAAGAAAAGTTACATTTGCTGTTCAGGCATTTTAAAGTTAAGTGTTACTTAAAATTTTTGAACGAGGCATTTTAAATTGTTAGTTTTCCTTTATTGGGGTAGGTAGCAGAGCAGTACCATGAGAGGAGTAGAACAGGAAGAAGGCTGAATTGAGACCTTTCAAAGTTTTGGCCCAAGTGAGGTGTCATTGGGGTGTCATTTGAGCTTCCAGCCTCAGGTACCAAAATGTTGTGGGCTGGCCCCGGCTGGAGCCCATAAAGTAGGCTTGCCCCAGATGTAGGATCTACAAGCACTCAATATCCATTGGTATTTCCTGGTACCCAGAAGCATTCATCAAGGATCTTCCTGCTCCAGGGATGAATAACTGTCTTCTGTTTTCCAGCCATTTTGACATTTTGGGATTATGGATTGAAGAATATTCCACAGTATGTGTCCTTGCAGGCTGTCAAATGCCTTTTGGAAATCAATGAACCTGATAAGGAGGGTGTAACCATGCCTAAGTGGGTCACAGCTGAGAATGCCAGAATCAGGACAGACTATGGGTATTAGCGGGGTAGCCATGTTAGTCTGTATCCACAAAAACAACGAGGAGTCCGGTGGCACCTTAAAGACCTACAGACTTACTTGGGTGTAAGCTTTCGTGGGTAAAAAACACCACTTCTTCAGATGCATAATGTGGCAGATACATCCACATGGGCAGATACATCCCAATTTGGTGGTTTATTCTAGCATTTGGCACTGACTTGGTGAAATCCAGGCCATTTATCTATGCCAAAGGTCACAAGCTTAACAACTATATTTGACTATACTTATACTAGCTTGCTTAAAGCACTGTCTTCCAGGATACAGGCCGTTAGGTTCCTTGCATTACAGATGAAAATAAAGAAGGCAAGCCAGCCCTATAAGCTACATGTTGAAATTGTTCTGCGTAGCTTTAACATTTTGCAACATAACCAGGCATAGTTATATAGTGTATGTTTTAACATTTTTGCTCTAACATTCTAATAACTATATTTAGAGGTGCCAACAGGTCTATAAAAACCCAAACAAGAAATTGACATTTTGTTAATATCACCATTGCATGAGGGCTGTCAATGAACTGCAGTTAAAGTGTGCGATTAACACACAGCACAATGAACGTGTTAATTTTTTTAACACACATTAATCGCAGACCCTCGGGTAGGAGGGAAGCATGAGCTGCTCGTGAGAACCTGTCCGATCAGGCGCAGTAAGGCAAGCCACCACCAGAAGGCGGGAAGAGACGAGGGGAGAGAAAGTAACCTGGGTCTCATCCTAGCGTTTTTAAAGTAAAACAGGACGCCCAGGAGATCGCTGGACCCCCCCCCCCCCCGCACCGCTCCAGCTTTGCTTGCAGGGCTCACCAGAGCTGCCCTCCCCATGGCTCCTGGGGCTGCCCCCCAACCCCGAGCTCCGCACTGCCCACTGTCCGTGCTGTCTCCCAGCCCTATGCTGCCCAAGGCTGGGGCTGACTCCTAGCCCCTTCCCCATGCTGCCTAGGTCTGGGGCTGACCCCCACTCCCAAATTCTGCACCTCCCCTGGCTGAGGCTGATCCCCGCCCCAGCTCTGCCCCACCCAGGGGTCAGCTGTGAAACCAGCACTGTTTCTCCACTTTCCTGTTGCCTTCAGCTGACCCCAGGGCTGCAGCCGCCTCTCTCTGCTCTGCCTTGCAGCCAGGACAAATGCCTAATTTTGGCAAAGAAGTAGGGATGGACGGGACAGGACTGAAAAAAGGGGCTGCCCTGGCTAAAATTGGCACCCTATCCAGCCCAGGCCCTATTGTTCCTGGCCAGCCCCTCACTCCCAGGACCAATCCCTCTGCGTCATGTCCCCTTGCCCCTAGCCGGTCGCTCGCTCTGGGGGTACCCCATAGAGAACAGGGGCCTGGCGAGCTCAGATGCCCTGCACCAACCTCTCCACCCCTGCAGTACGATGAGTCCCTGAGGTAAAATCCATCCTCCCTTGCAAACAAGGGCTCAATCAGCTGAGGGGGGTCCATCTAGCTCAGTAAAAGGAGGCGAGCCTGGCGAGCCCAGTACCAGAAACCACTCTTCCAGACAGCAGCAAGACACCTTCCTCACCCACCTCCTGCACAAGACATTGCTTACTTCCTCCCTCCCCTGTCCTCCCTCAACACTGAAAGCTTGTTTGTCTGAGCAATTGGCTGAACAAGAAGTAGGACTAAAGTTTTACATTGTTTTATTGTTAAGTGCAGTTATTCTTTTCTACCTCATTCTACATTTGTAAGTTCAGCTTTCATGCTAAAGAGATTGCACTACAGAACTTGTATGAGGTGAACTGAAGTTTCTTTTTCATAGTGCAAATGTTTGTAATAAAAAATAAATATAAAGTGAGCACTGTACACTTTGTATTCTGTGTTGTAATTTAAATCAATATATTTGAAAATGTAGAAAACATCCAAAAATATTTAAATAAAATGGTATTTTATTATTGTTTAACAGCACGATTAATCGCAACTAATTTTTTAAGGAGAGGTGGTGAGGTGGGGAGGGAAAAAGCAACCTAGGAAGGAAGGGAGACCTGAGCAAAGAGAGCTTAATTATCTCTATCAAGTTATCTTAAAGTACAGGCAGCCATGGCAAATTTAAACTGAGAGAGGACATAAGGACATAAGAACGGTCATACTGGGTCAGTCCAAAGGTTCATCTAGCCCAGTATCCTGTCTTCCAACAGTGGCCAATGCCATGTGCGTCAGAGGGAATGAACAAAACAGGTAATCATCAAGTGATCCATCCCGTCTCATCCATCCCATTCCAACTTCTGGCAAATCGAGGCTAGAGACACCATCCCTGCCCATTTTGGTTAATAGCCATTGATGGACCTATCCTCTGTGAATTTATCTAGTTTTTGTCAGGGGTTTTTTAATCTTGTTATAGTCTTGGCCTTCATAACATCCTCTGGCAAGGAGTTCCACAGGTTGACTGTGTGTTGTGTGAAGAAATACTTCCTTTTGTTTGTTTTAAACCTGCTGCCTATTAATTTAATTGGATGACCCCAGTTCTTGTGTCATGAGATGGAGTAAATAACACTTAGAATCATAGAATATCCAGGTTGGAAGAGACCTCAGGAGGTCATCTAGTCCAACCCCCTGCTCAAAGCAGGACCAATCTCCAATTTTTGCCCCTGATCCCTAAATGGCCCCCTCAAGGATTGAACTCCCAACCCTGGGTTTAGCAGGCCGATGCTCAAACCACTGAGCTATCCCTCCCCCCCTTACTTTCTCCACACCAGTCATGATTTTATAGACCTCTATCATATGCCCCCTTAGTTGTCTCTTTTCCAAGCTGAAAAATCCAAGTCTTATTAATCTCTCCTCATATGGAAGCTGTTCAATATCCCTAATCATTTTTGTTACCTTTCTCTGAACCTTTTCCAATTCCAATATATGTTTTTTGAGATGGGGTGACCAGATCTGCACACAGTATTCAAGGGCGTACCATTCATGGGTGTACCATGGATATATATAGAGACAATATGATATTTTCTGTTTTATTATCTATCCCTTTCTTAATGATTCCCAACATTCTGTTAGTTTTTTTGACTGCTGCTGCACATTGAGTGGATGTTTTCAGAGAACTATCCACAGTGACACCAAGATCTCTTCCTTGAGTGGTAACAGCTAATTTAGACCCCATCATTTTATATGTATAAGGAAAACTTAACAGGTATATAAAAATATTAGAGAATGAAGGTTATATTATTAGCTCTGAGTGAAGAGTGGGACTCCATGGATTAAAACAGTTGAGAACCCATACCCCTGTTTTTTATCCTGGCTCTGAGAGGAGCATGGGGGTTGTTACCTGCTCTTGCAAAATCTGAATTTTTCCACCAGTGTCTGTTGCTTTTGTCTGCTTGCCAAATAGATTGCAGGATTTCCCTTTTCTGCTGCAGTTAACTGTTTCTGGGCAAATCCATGTGTTAATGCATCAATTTTGGGTCTTACCCTGCTCACTCTCGGTTTTCCACTTTGAAATTCTTTTTATCCACTCCCCAGTGAGGGCAGGGCACAGTTCTGTGAACTGTTCCATTGTTTCCTTCATCTGATTTACCAATCTAGTGAAAGTATTATTTGCTACTTCTTCTTCCTGTGCACTTACTTCTCCTGTTCTGACAGGCAACAATCTAGGTCTTGGGTTAGGTTTTACCGGAGCCTGGCTATCATCATATGGTGATGATTGCAGTGTGGTGGCCCTGCCCATGGACTGCTTAGTGGCTTTTGGTCTGGGTCATTCTACATGTTCCCATTGCACCATCCATTCCAATCATCCTAGGTGTTCCATTTTTTAATTTTGCTAGGGCTACCTTTTTCCATTTCTGTCCCCAGCCTTCAGACACTATATAAGTATCTGAAGCCCATTGTTGCCCAACAAGATTTATAATAGGGAATGGCACTTCTATTTTTTTGCAGATTCTCTACAGCTGTTTCCAATGTTCTATTCTGTTCCTGAGCTTGCTGTAATGTATCATGTCTCTAATTGTTGCCCAGCTAGGAGAGCGGGAGCTTTTCAGGGTTCTATTGCTTTTCTTGTTTCTTTTAATTTTTTGTTTCTGTTACTTGTCCCACCAATTTTGTGGTGTGTTGTCTTAACCATTTAACAGCCATGGTCATAGTTTGCAATATTGTACATGTCTTACTCTTATTATTATTTTTCAGGGCTACAGTCTCTGCCCTAGCCTTACAGATTCCAGTCCATGTTTCTTCCCCACTTTGTTTTTTAAACCCATATGGACTGCTTTTTTCATTACCCAGTATGTCCAAATCTTATCAAACTCTGTGAAGGTATCTAGAAGGGGATTAGGGGTGTTCCCTATCTCGGAGTTTTCTGCCATGTTAGCTCGCGACTCCTACAGCAGAGAGCTCACCACTTACCAAATCAGTAGCTGGGGTCACCAGTGTTGTCAGTTGACATGTGTGTGTGTCCTGTCTGTATGCTGTCTCAGTCCTGGGCAGATAGTTGATTCAGCAGACCTCACTAGTACTAGCCAGAAAGACCACAGGCTCGGTTCAGTGGCAAAGGCGCCCGGCCAGGTTTATTGCTGATGAAGCACGATCCCAGTGCCCCATAGGAGCTACAGGTACACTAACATGTATACTCTCAACAGTGGACCAGCTCAATCAGCAGTGGGACTTTCTAATGCCCCCTAGGCTGGACAAAGATGCCCCTCCTTTGACTTCTCTTTTATACATTAATACAAACAAGTTACGTATTACACTTCTGATGTGGTTAGTTATCAACCCTACACCTCGTACCTGTTGGTTTGAACAAAACTTCTCCATCTATTATCCTGTCATCCCATCCTTGTCTTACTCTGGGTCAGTGTGTTCCTGTATCATTTCCCAGGAATGTATTTACATGAATATCCAGTACCTAGTACTTAGGACTGCCTGTGTTTTAGCAATGCTTGCCATACCTTTGCCGAGTTCATGTACTGGACAGTGAACTTGTACACAAGTGTCTGCTTTAGGACACGGCCTGACTTTGACTCATAGCATGGCCTGGCTTTGCTGACTGTGGTTCAGGCCTCAGGTCTTGCACCAGGCCCAGTGCTCTAGGTAGGTTCTGTCTCTCTACTACAGCCTGTACTTCTGACATGTCTACTGGATGAATGTTAATGTCAAGTTGATCAAGTTCATGTTCCATCAAAATCTGGCGCTGAAGTGGGCCTAGGTCTGTTGACAATGTCTTTGAAATGCTCTGCCCATTTGTTTTTCTGTTCTACCTCCATTGTAAACATTTTCCATCTTTGCTTTTTATTGATCCATTTCCTGTTTTGAAATGTCCACAAATTTCATTTGGTAAATGGTTCTGTGATTTTCTGTCTTTGCAGCAGCTTCAGCTTCAGCTGTTAGTTCGATATATCTCTGTTTATATCTCCAAGACTAACAAATTTATTAGACTATAAGCTTTCGTGAGCTACAGCTCACTTCATCGGATGTAGCTCACGAAAGCTTATGCTCTAATAAATTTGTTAGTCTCTAAGGTGCCACAAGTCCTCCTTTTCTTTTTACGGATACAGACTATCACGGCTGCTACTCTGAAACTTGTTTATATCTCCGTTTATGTTTCCTTGTGTTGCTTTTCTCGGCTTTGTCTACTTTCTTATTCTCATTCTTATTCTTCCCTATACTTTTCTGAACAGAGTGGTTCAGCATGGACACAGGAGGGAAACAGGGCTGCATTTTATCTCTGCTGTTGTCTGACATTGCCGTAGACTGGATAACGAAGACGTATATTAGCAACACAAACAATGGTATAGCATGGGTAGATGCTAAATGCCTAGAAGACTTTCACTTTGCTGATGATATTGTGCTACTGTGTGACGACTCCCAAAAAATTACAGGCAAAGACAAACAACCTAGCAGAAATAGCTGGCGAATCAGGTGTCAGAATTAGTTATGCTAAAACAAACGTGCCTGATGCCCAGACATCAAGCAGTAACATCACATGAGAAAGCAAAAATAGGAAGAGCGTAGAACAGTTCACCTACCTGGGCATCTGGAAACCTCGAGCAGGAAGCGACATCAAGGATAGGAAAGGCATCCACTACATTTACTAAACTCGTCAACACATGGAAATCAAAGAATTACAGCACTACAACAAAACAGAGGGTTTTTAATTCAAACATAATATCAGCTATAGGCATCATCTTCGTGGGTGCTCCGGGGCTGGAGCATGTATGGGAAAAAACTAGTGGGTGCTCAGCACTCACCAGCAGCCCTTTCCCTCCTGCCCCATTAGTTTTCCGCCTGCCGGCAGGCCCCACCAATCAGCTCCTCCTCTCCCTCCCAGCGCCTCCAGCCTGCCACGATCAGCTGTTCAGTGGCATTCAGCAGGCACTGGGAGAGGAGTAGGAGGAGCGAAGGCAGGGCGCACTCAGGGAAAGGGGTGAACAGGGTGGGTTGGGGGCAGGAAGAGGCAGAGCAGGGTGGGAACTTGGGGGAAGGGGAGAAGTGGGGGGTGGGGCCTGAGGCAGGACGGGGGGTTGAGCATCCCCGGCAACTCATAAAGACACCGCCTATGATACCAGCACTAACATACAGCTGTGAGACTTGGGGATCTACTAAAATGTTAGACAGAAAACTAGCTGCCTTCAAAAACAAGTGTCTATGAAAGATTTTGGGCATTGGTTAGAAAGATCTGAGAGTCACCGAACAGCACCTTGTTTCCACTAGAATAAGAAGGGAGTGTTGGATGTATATGGGGCATGTACTCTGAATGCCAGCATACAGACTCTCCTATGAAGCTGTCAAGTGGAAACCAAATAGTGTGAGAAAATGAGGGCACCCAAGAGAAACTTTAAGAAGCGGCTGGACCAGCAGGCAGGTCTAGTGGTTAGAGCAGGAGCTAGTAGGCAGGAATAGGAGCCCAGAGTCAGAATGGGAATCAGAAGCCAGATGCCAGAGCCAAGGGTCAGTGCTAAAGGCAAAAATTAGGAATCAGAGCCAAGGGTCAGTGCCGTGTTCCCTGAAGCTAAGCAAGGCGGGAACAGGGCTAAGTTGAAAACAGGAGCAGGACTGGAAAAAGGTAGGGGCAAGGCTGGGAACAAGCAAGCACAGGAGCTGTGGCCAAATGCTTTGAGCAGCAGCCAAAGCGCTGCTGCTGCTGGGCTTAAGAGCTAGCCTGACAACTCTTCCCGTGAATCAGGTGGGGTAGCCAGTGTGACAGCCCACTGCAGGCCAGCTGCACTCACTAGGTATGTCTACACTGCAATTAGAAACCTGCGGCTGGCCATGCCAGCTGAGCTGGGCTGGTAGGCCTCGGGCTGCAGGGCTGTTTAACTGCGGTGTAGACTTTTGGGCTTGGGCTGGAGCCCAGGCTTTAGGACCTTGCAAGGTGGGAGGATCCCGGAGTTCACACTGCAGCCTGAGTCTGAATGTCTACATCACAGTTAAACAGCCCTGAAGCCCAAGACCTATGAGCAGCTGTTTTTTTGTTTTTTTTCATTCACATCTCACACATGTTAAATTCCCCACAGAGGTGCAGGCCTTTGTCACCTCTCCTTTGGAATACTACAATGAGCTCTGCCTGAAGACCACATGGAAACTTCAGGGTCCAGCATGCAGCTGGCTTAGTGCCGTTTCTGGGAGGGACACATGATTCCCATGCTCTGTGATCTGCCCTGGCTTCTGATTCATTTCTGGGTATAATTCCAGCTGGCAATTTTGACCCATAAAGCTCTGCATGATTTGGGTTCTGGCTCAGAGACCATCTCTCTCACTGGGTGGCCAGTTAACAGGTTTCAGGTATAAAAGCCATGTATGACATGCTGACATCTCCCAGCCCAACTGTCTCTTGGCTTGCACCAGTCCCCCTGTCTTAGAGACCACCTCATTTCTAACCCCATAGATCCTATTAAAAAAAGAAAAGGAGTACTTGTGGCACCTTAGAGACTAACAAATTTATTAGAGCATAAGCTTTCGTGAGCTACAGCTCACTTCATCGGATGCATAGATCCTATTGACTTTATTTCATTTCTTACTAATCCCTGTGCCATGCTTCCCTCCCTCCCATGCCTGAGCTAGCTTGCCTATTGCTGTGTAATCACTGTATAAGTGCTAAGGAATAGATTTGAGTAAGCCCCTTTCTCAATTAAAATAGATCAAAGAAAACAAGTTATGCTTGTGGCATCATAACTTGCTTTGGAATTTGCTCAGCAGTTAGGCGCATTTAATAAGGAATACACCAGATCTCAACCCCGAGGAAAAGGCACTGTATGGCACTTGGTTTTAGTCACCAAGAGCACATTTCATCCGCAGGATTTTGATTTATCAAACTTCTCAGAGGGTAGCTTCCAGGGAACTCCAGTACGGGGCCGCATGCCCCTAAATGGCACATGAAACTGAGCTGCTTGCTGTATTCTACTACAATCAGACAAGTACCATGCATTTCCCTGGCCTCTTTTTCAAGAAAGAGCCTAATGTGTGCAATGGCAGCTGCTCAGATGATGCTATCCACCAGCAGAGGGCGGTCATCTGCACTCTATACAGTGGAATTAAACAACCCCTGCTTAGACTGAGCATGACTCTTTAGAAAGTTGATGGGAAGCCCATAAGAAATTAAAGAGAAGGATGCACTGTGGTTAAGGCAAGAGTGTGGGAATCAGGAATTCTGGTTCTGACACTGTCACTCAGTGAGCTCATGGGTCACTCACGACTCTGTAACTCAGTTTCTCCATCTATAAGCTGGGGCTAATGCCACAACTTTTATAAAGCACTATGAGCTCATCAGGTGATATGAGCTCTGCACTATTAGAGGAGTTAAATGTAGTTTATAATGGTCTCCTGTAAACATCTCACGGTAGGAGAGATTTGACTCTATCAAAATGATGAGTCACTTATATCCTGAGTACATTTCCTTCTCCCACTCCAGAAGCAGACCCAAATTTTCCACTTTTGGCTATTTCTCATGTTCCTCTGAGGCTACCAGTTATACACTAGTACTTCACCAAGATATTCACACTCTCTGAGGGAGACTATTTAAAAAGGAAGGAAGAGAAGAGCACCTTCTAGCATGATTGTTTCAGAGGTAACAGCCCAGTTTAGTTTAGATGCAGGATATTTTAGGGAAAGTATTTCTTAAATGACAGGTTTCAGAGTAGCAGCCATGTTAGTCTGTATTCGCAAAAAGAAAAGGAGTACTTGTGGCATCTTAGAGACTAACAAAATGGAGGATTTTCCACTGGAGCCTAGGGAATGAGGGCTAAAGACAAACTCTGTCTTGATTTAGAGATGGAATCCAGGAGCCTCTGGGAAGGAGGGGGCTAGTATCTTATAGGCCCATATCCCTCCCCCTGGGACTTATGAGATGGAGCAATATCCCAGGGGTCTACTCTTGCTACCCCAGGGGCTTATGGGAAGGATTGGGGGCAGTATCCAGGGAAAAGGGGGGTCTCATATCATTGCCCCAGGGGCTTCTGAGATGGAGAGGCAGTATCTTGGGGAGGGAGGGGGAGTTGTCCCTGCCCCAGGGGCTTATGGGATGGATAAAGGGCAGTAGTCCATGGGTCTATTCTCACTGGTCCAGGTGTTTCTGTGATTGAGTGAATGGGGGTGGTGTCTCTGTGCCCCTGAGGTTTCTGGGTTGGAGGGTATGGGGAGAGGGAGTGGGGACAGGGGGTGTCCATGAACTTTCTCAGAGATTGAGGTGTTTCAGAACCAGGGTTTTGATTCAGGCCCTTCACTAGTTTGTACGTCAAAAACAAAATGTTGAATGTAGAGTGCAGAGCGCCCTCCTGCACACACCTTTCCCCCACCCTTGACCCTTAACATATCCCTGTTAACTCCCTCTCCCTGTTCATGGATGCCCTCCCATTCTGGAGACAGCGCCCCCTACAGACAAGAATCCCAGGTTGAGTGGAAAGATTGTGTCTCCTGGACAGTGAATCACCTATGGACAGCCCTTCAGAGCCATGAAGCTGCTGGCTGCTTGGGGCACGAGTTAATGCAGGTTAATGGGGGCATGGAGTGTGTGAGCAGGTTTGCAAGTTACTGTTGGCTTTGATGAGTCAGGCATCTGCCTGTTTAGACTAGTTGTCATTCACACTCATTGTTCCCAGGTAGAGCCCCAAGAATTACAGAATCAGAGAAATGTAGGGCTGGAAAAGACCTCGAGAGGTCATGAAGTCCAGCTCCCAGTCCCAAGGACTATAACAGGACCAAATAAACCTAGGCCATCCTTCACAGATATTTGTCCAACCTGTTCTTACAAATGAAGAGAATTCCACAGCCTCCCTAGGTAACCAGTTCCAAAGTTTAACTACCCTAACAGTTAGAAAGCTTTTCCTAATATCTAATCTAAATCTCACTTGCTGCAGATTAACCCCATTACTACTTGTCCTGCAGTCGATGGACATGGAGAACAATTGCTCACAGCCCTCTTTATAACACCTTTTATGTATTTGAAGACTTATCAAGTTCTACTTCAGTCCTCTTTTCTCAAGAGTGAACATATCCAGTTCTTTCAACCTTCCTTCACAGGTCAGGTTTTCTAAACCTTTTATCATTTTTGATGCTCTCCTCTGGACTTTCTCCTGTTTGCTTACATCTTTCCTAAAGTGTGTACTGGACACAGTACTCTAGCTGAGGCCTCATCAGTGCCAAGCAGACCAGGACAGTCACCTCCTGTGCCTACTTAAAATATCTTATTAATTATTATTGTGACTAGCCTAGAACCTTCAAGCAGGTTGGAGCCCCAGTGTGTCGGGCACTGCACAAATATAGTAAATCACAGTCCCTGTCCCAAAGATCTTACAGTCTTCCTTGGGATCTTTTTTTATGGTGGGGGGAGGGCTTCTAAATCTAATTAAAGGCTATAGTGCCTACCAAGGGGAGTCCATGGCTGCGTGCTTCATGTCTGTACCCCATGCGCTTTTTGAGTTAGCAATGAGGAAAAAAAGTTTATGAGGCTATGTCTACACTACAAACTTTGCAAAAAGAAAAGCAGGACTTGTGGCACCTTAAAGACTAACAAATATATTTGAGCATAAGCTTTCGTGAGCTACAGCTCACTTCATCGGATGTATTCAGTGGAAAATACAGTGGGGAGATTTATATACATAGAGAAAATGAAACAATGGGTGTTACTATTCACACTGTAACAAGACAGTGATTACTTAAGGTGAGCTATTACCAGCAGGAGAGTGGGGTGGGGGGTCTTTTGTAGTGATAATCAAGGTGGACCATTTCCAGCCGTTGACAAGAACATCTGAGGAATGGGGGGAAGGAGCGGAGAAATAAACATGAGGAAATAGTTTTACTTTGTGTAATGACCCATCCACTCCCAGTCTCTATTCAAGCTTAAGTTAATTGTATCCAGTTTGCAAATTAATTCCAATTCAGCAGTCTCTCATTGGAGTCTGGTTTTGAAGTTTTTTTGTTGAAGAATTGCAACTTTTAGGTCTGTAATCGAGTGACCAAAGAGAATGAAGTGTTCTCCAACTGGTTTTTGAATGTTATAATTCTTGACGTCTGATAGAGAGACTGTCCAGTTTGACCAATGTACATGGCAGAGGGGCATTGCTGGCACATGATGGCATATATCACATTGATAGATGCGCAGGTGAACGAGCCTCTGATAGTGTGGCTGATGTGATTAGGCCCTATGATGGTGTCCCCTGAATAGTTTATGTGGACACAGTTGGCAACGGGCTTTGTTCCAAGGATAGGTTCCTGGGTTAGCGGTTCTGTTGTGTGGTTGCTGGTGAGTATATACTTCAGGTTGGGGGGCTGTCTGTAAGCAAGGACTGGCCTGTCTCCCAAGATCTGTGAGAGTGATGGGTCGTCCTTCAGGATAGGTTGTAGATCCTTGATGATGTGTTGGAGAGGTTTTAGTTGGGGGCTGAAGGTGATGGCTAGTGGCGTTCTGTTATTTTCTTTGTTGGGCCTGTACTGTAGTAGGTGACTTCTGGGTACTCTTCTGGCTCTGTCAATCTGTTTCTTCACTTCAGCAAGTGGGTATTGTAGTTGTAAGAATGCTTGATAGAGATCTTGTGGGTGTTTGTCTCTGTCTGAGAGGTTGTAGCAAATGCGGTTGTATCGTAGAGCTTGGCTGTAGACAATGGATCATGTGGTGTGGTTTGGATGAAAGCTGGAGGCATGTAGGTAGAAATAGCGGTCAGTAGGTTTCCGATATAGGGTGGTGTTTATGTGACCATCGCTTATTAGCACCATGGTGTCCAGGAAGTAGATCTCTTGTGTGGACTGGTCCTGGCTGAGGTTGATGAAAATAGTTGAAATCATGGTGGAATTCCTCAAGGGCTTCTTTTCCATGGGTCCAGATGATGAAGATGTCATCAATGTAGCGCAAGTAGAGTAGGGGCATTAGGAGATGAGAGCTGAGGAAGCGTTGTTCTAAGTCATCCATAAAAATGTTGGCATACTGTGGGGCCATGCGGGTACCCATTGCAGTGCTGCTGATTTGAAGGTATACATTGTCCCCAAATGTGAAATAGTTATGGATGAGGACAAAGTCAAAAAGTTCAGCCAGGAGGTTTGCAGTGACATTATCGGGGATACTGTTCCTGACGGCTTGTAGTCCATCTTTGTGTGGAATGTTGGTGTAGAGGGCTTCTACATCCATATTGGCCAGGATGGTGTTTTTAGGAAGATTACCAGTGGATTGTAGTTTCCTCAGGAAGTCAGTGGTGTCTCAAAGATAGCTGGGAGTGCTGGTAGCGTAGGGCCTGAGGAGGGAGTCTACATAGCCAGACAATCCTGCTGTCAGGGTGCCAATGCCTGAGATGATGGGGCGTCCAGGATTTCCAGGTTTATGGATCTTAGGTAGCAGATAGAATAACCCTGGTCAGGGTTCCAGGGGTGTGTCTGTGTGGATTTGTTCTTGTGCTTTTTCAGGGAGTTTCTTGAGCAAATGGTGCAGTTTCTTTTGGTAACCCTCAGTGGGATCAGAGGGTAATGGCTTGTAGAAAGTGGTGTTGGAGAGCTGCCTAGTAGCCTCTTGTTCATATTCTGACCTATTCATGATGACGACAGCACCTCCTTTGTCAGCCTTTTTGATTATGATGTCAGAGTTGTTTCTGAGGCTGTGGATGGAATTCTGTTCTGCATGGCTGAGGTTATGGGGCAAGTGATGTTGCTTTTCCACAATTTCAGCCCGTGCATGTTGGCTGAAGCACTCTATGTAGAAGTCCAATCTGTTGTTTCGACCTTCAGGAGGAGTCCACCCAGAATCCTTCTTTTTGTAGTGTTGGTAGGAAGGTCTCTGTGAGTTAGTATGTTGTTCAGAGGTGTGTTGGAAATATTCCTTGAGTCGGAGACGTTGAAAATAGGATTCTAGGTCACCACAGAACTGTATCATGTTCATGGGGGTGGAGGGGCAGAAGGAGAGGCCCCGAGATAGGACAGATTCTTCTGCTGGGCTAAGAGTATAGTTGGATAGATTAACAATATTGCTGGGTGGGTTAAGGGAACCACTGTTGTGGCCCTTTGTGTCATGTAGTAGTTTAGAGAGTTTAGTGTCCTTTTTCTTTTGTAGAGAAGCAAAATGTGTGTTGTAAATGGCTTGTCTAGTTTTTGTAAAGTCCAGCCACGAGGAAGTTTGTGTGGAAGGTTGTTTTTTTATGAGTATCCAGTTTTGAGAGCTCATTCTTTATCTTTCCCTGTTTGCTGTAGAGGATGTTGATCAGGTGGTTCCGCAGTTTCTTCGAGAGCGTGTGGCACAAGCTGTCAGCATAGTCTGTGTGGTATGTAGATTGTAATCAACACAAGTTTCATCAGGGTAAAGCCTCTAGGGTTAGTATATCACTCATGCACTTGCATACTTGCCTGCTTGCATCAGCCCTGCATATACTCAACAAGAATGCTTGTGGCAGTGCAAAGTGTGCTGCGCCATGGGTAGTATCCCAGTGTGCCTCATGCCACTGGTCATTGAAATGCCTTTTGTGAAATTTTTGCAATGTATTGTGGGGTAGAAATGAGTTACGCAGGAATCTTTGGGAGCCAGGGGTCAGGTTCCCACCATGAAACTTTCTCCATCCCAAAATGCCATCCATATCCCTTATGACTGTGCAAACACCTGACAGACTGAACAGAAGAATGGACATGCTGGGTCAGACCAATGGTCCTTCTAGCCCCATATCCTGTCTTCCAACAGTGGCCAATGCCAGGTACTTCAGAGGGAATGAACAGAATAGGGCAATTATTGAGTCATCCATCCCCTGTCGTCCAGTCCCCCTTCTGGCAGTCAGAGGCTAGGGAAACCCATAGCATGGGGTTGCATCCCTGCCTGTGCAGCTCCTGAGCCCCCAGTTCAGTTCATAAGCAACACAGTAGAAAATCTCTGCCTAAGTCCCAGAAGCACCTATCTTCAGTCCCACAGGACTTTATATTGCTGTTTTAAAAGGATCATACATAGGATTTAGACTGGGGATTTAGGTTGCTATGGAATGACTGTTGTAATTAAGGGCTCAATCCAGAGAAAGGCTCAATCCAGTAACATTTGTGCCTCTGCAATTCTGGATTTGTCTTGCTTCTGCCAATTGCAAGCTTTTTTTAAAAACAAACAAACCTGAAGTTTATATTTTCAGCCCCCACTTTGGAGCCAGCTCTGCTGTTACCCTCTTCATCCAGCCTTGCAGAAAACTGTATCTGGCCAAACAATAGGTGAGAACAGATCCCATATTCACCTGAATGCAGGGCAAACTCTACTGTCTCATTCAAATCAATGAGGTGACAACTTAAGCCCTGCCTCCCCTCATCCCCAGGAAAATTCCATCAAGGAGAGGATCCCCAGCCCTGTTATGACTATTCACATGCTAACTTTATGCTCAGGCTATTTCCCCCTATTTTCATTATTTTTTTCAAACAAGAAAATTAAATGTGAACATGCACAAACATTCCAGTTTATATGTAATCAAACAATGGTATTTTCTCTGTATGTTGATGCTGAAACAGTTTGTTTGCTTGGGGATTCTGCTGCATGTGTTTCAGAGGGACATTTGCTATCTCCCAGGAACAGCTTGAAAGGACCCAGAGCCTGATGGAATGGACAGTGCAGTCCAGACACAGAGTAGACATGCCTTCACTGCAGTGTGTTACTGTCCTGAAATAGAGCTGTGTCATAGAATCATAGAAGATTAGGGTTGGAAGAGACCTCAGGAGGTCATCTAGTCCAACCCCCTGCTCAAAGCAGGACCAATCCCCAACTAAATCATCCCAGCCAGGGCTTTGTCAAGCCTGACCTTAAAAACCTCTAAGATGGAGATTCCACCATCTCCCTAGGTAACGCATTCTAGTGCTTCACCACCTTCCTAGTGAAATAGTTTTTCCTAATATCCAAGCTAGACCTCCCCCACTTCAACTTGAGACCATTACTCCTTGTTCTGTCATCTGCTACCACTGAGAACAGCCCAGCTCCATCGTCTTTGGAACCCCCTTTCAGGTAGATGAAGGCTGCTATCAAATCCCCCCTCATTCTTCTCTTCTGCAGACTAAATAACCCCAGTTCCCTCAGCCTCTCCTCGTAAATCATGTGCCCCAGCCCCCTAATCGTTTTAATTGCCCTTTGCTGGACTCTCTCCAATTTGTCCACATCCTTTCCGTAATGGGGGGCCCAAAACTGGATGCAATACTCCAGGTGTGGCCTCACCAGTGCCGAATAGAGGGGAATAATCACTTCCCCCAATCTGCTGGCAATGCGCCTACTAATACAGCCCAATATGCCATTGGACTTCTTGGCAACAAGGGCACACTGCTGAGGCCTATCCAGCTTCTTGTCCACTGTAATCCCCAGGTCCTTTTCTGCAGAACTGCTGCTTTGCCAGTCAGTCCCCACCCTATAGCAGTGCATGGGATTCTTCCTTCCTAAGTGCAGGATTCTGCACTTGACCTTGTTGAACCTCATCAGATTTCTTTTGGCCCAATCCTCCAATTTGTCTAGATCACTCTGGACCCTATCCTTACCCTCCAGCATATCTACCTCTCCACCCATCTTAGTGTCATCTGCAAACTTGCCAAGGGTGCAATTCATCTCATCATCCAGATCATTAATAAAGATGTTGAACAAAACCGATCCCAGGACCGACCCCTGGGGCACTCCACTTGATACCGGCTGCCAACTAGACATCGAGCCGTTGATCCCTACCTGCTGAGCCCAAGAATCTAGCCAGCTTTCTATCCACCTTATAGTCCATTCATCCAATCCATACTTCTTTAACTTGCTGGCAAGAATACTGTGGGAGACCGTGTCAAAAGCTTTGCTAAAGTCAAGCTATATTACATCCACCACTTTCCCCATATCCACAGAGCCAGCTATCTCATCATAGAAGGCAATCAAGTTGGTCATAATGGTACATCCTTACTCCATAGATCTAGGCCAGAGCCTCTTCTAGGACAGGTTTCAGAGTAGCAGCCGTGTTAGTCTGTATTCGCAAAAAGAAAAGGAGTACTTGTGGCACCTTAGAGACTAACAAATTTATTAGAGCATAAGCTTTCGTGAGCTACAGCTCACTTCATCGGATGCATTTGGTGGAAAAAACAGAGGAGAGATTTATATACACACACACAGAGAACATGAAACAATGGGTTTATCATACACACTGTAAGGAGAGTGATCACTTAAGATAAGCCATCACCAACAGCAGGGGGGGAAAGGAGAAACCTTTCATGGTGACAAGCAGGTAGGCTAATTCCAGCAGTTAACAAGAATATCAGAGGGACAGTGGGGGGTGGGGTGGGAGGGAGAAATACCATGGGGAAATAGTTTTACTTTGTGTAATGACTCATCCATTCCCAGTCTCTATTCAAGCCTAAGTTAATTGTATCCAGTTTGCAAATTAATTCCAATTCAGCAGTCTCTCGTTGGAGTCTGTTTTTGAAGCTTTTTTGTTGAAGTATAGCCACTCTTAGGTCTGTGATCGAGTGACCAGAGAGATTGAAGTGTTCTCCAACTGGTTTTTGAATGTTATAATTCTTGACGTCTGATTTGTGTCCATTCATTCTTTTACGTAGAGACTGTCCAGTTTGGCCAATGTACATGGCAGAGGGGCATTGCTGGGACATGATGGCATATATCACATTGGTAGATACCTACATGCCTCTAGCTTTCATCCAGATCATACCACTCGATCCATTGTCTACAGCCAAGCGCTACAATATAACCGCATTTGCTCCAACCCCTCAGACAGAGACAAACACCTACAAGATCTCTATCATGCATTCCTACAACTACAATACCCACCTGCTGAAGTGAAGAAACAGATTGACAGAGCCAGAAGAGTACCCAGAAGTCACCTACTACAGGACAGGCCCAACAAAGAAAACAACAGAACGCCACTAGCCATCACCTTCAGCCCCCAACTAAAACCCCTCCAACGCATCATCAAGGATCTACAACCTATTCTGAAGGACGAGCCATCGCTCTCTCAGATCTTGGGAGACAGACCAGTCCTTGCTTACAGACAGCCCCCCAATCTGAAGCAAATACTCACCAGCAACCACACACCACACAACAGAACCACTAACCCAGGAACCTATCCTTGCAACAAAGCCCGTTGCCAACTCTGTCCACATATCTATTCAGGGGATACCATCATAGGGCCTAATCACATCAGCCACACTATCAGAGGCTCGTTCACCTGCGCATCTACCAATGTGATATATGCCATCATGTGCCAGCAATGCCCCTCTGCCATGTACATTGGCCAAACTGGACAGTCTCTACGTAAAAGAATGAATGGACACAAATCAGACGTCAAGAATTATAACATTCAAAAACCAGTTGGAGAACACTTCAATCTCTCTGGTCACTCGATCACAGACCTAAGAGTGGCTATACTTCAACAAAAAAGCTTCAAAAACAGACTCCAACGAGAGACTGCTGAATTGGAATTAATTTGCAAACTGGATACAATTAACTTAGGCTTGAATAGAGACTGGGAATGGATGAGTCATTACACAAAGTAAAACTATTTCCCCATGGTATTTCTCCCTCCCACCCCACCCCCCACTGTCCCTCTGATATTCTTGTTAACTGCTGGAATTAGCCTACCTGCTTGTCACCATGAAAGGTTTTCCTCCTTTCCCCCCCTGCTGTTGGTGATGGCTTATCTTAAGTGATCACTCTCCTTACAGTGTGTATGATAAACCCATTGTTTCATGTTCTCTGTGTGTGTGTATATAAATCTCTCCTCTGTTTTTTCCACCAAATGCATCCGATGAAGTGAGCTGTAGCTCACGAAAGCTTATGCTCTAATAAATTTGTTAGTCTCTAAGGTGCCACAAGTACTCCTTTTCTTCTAGGACAGACAGGGCAAAATCCAGAATAACTGCATTGACTGCAAGGGAAATTCATTTACAACAGTACTAGTGAGACAGAATCAGGCCCAGAGCCACAGTTGTGGTGATGCCTCTTAATAGCCTTCACTCCATCCCCAGGGGAGTCAGGCACTGGGTTCCTTCTGTATCTCCCAGACCCTGCTCCATAATGTGTTTCCATAGCATAGTGATGTCAGCTCTAAGGAGTGTATGGCCAGTCTCTCAATATCTGGTGATTGCCTCAAAGCCCCAGCTCCTGAAGTCACTGGATTATTGTTATTAATTATTATTATTTGTATTACCAGATTGTCATAGACCAGGACCCCACTGTGCTAGGTGCTGTACAAACACAGAATAGAAAGATGGTCCCTGGCACAAAGCATTTACAATCAAAGTATTGGACAAGAGACAAAAGATGGATAGAGTTGGACGGGGAGCACAAGGAAAAATGAGACAATATTGGGCACCCCAGCAACCTAGCCATTGTTAATTTTTTTGTAGGCATCCCAGCAAGGAAGAATCATGAGGATGATTTGAAGGAGGATAAGGAGGTAGCTTTGCGGATGGTCATAGGAAGTGCCTCCCAGGCATGAGGGGTAGCATCAGAAAAAGAACGAAAGTGTTGTTTGCAGGAGATAGAGGCTGGCATCATGGGCCGACCGGAGGTGAGCATCCACAGCTCAATAGTAAATTGCAGGTAACAGGGAGAGTGGGGAATAGGCTGTGAAGGGCCTTGAAAGTGAAGACAAGCAGCTTCCATTTGATGCGATAGAGAAGACGGAGGTGGAGAGATGTAAAGAGAGGGGTGACATGGTCAGCATGGCAAGCTAAGGAAATGATCTCTGCAGCTGCATTCTGAATCGATAGGAGCAGGCCAAGATGGCATTTGTCAAGTTAAGGCTGTACCTTAGAGATGTTATGCAGAAAGAATTTGCAAGATTTAGACTTAGCCTGGATGTGAGGACCTAGAGAGATGATGTTAGAATCTCACTTTTGGGTTTTATTTTTGTTGAAGTACATCTCCAGCCCCGGAGGGTGAGGAGAGAATCTGGAAAGGCTCAAACCCCAGGAGGCACAAAAAGTCCCAACATTTATTATTTTTAAAAGCCTTGTTTTAAAGTCTGCTTCATGGGTTTGTAGTACTTGGGTTTGGCTGTACTCTGACCAGCAATGCAATGACTAAGACTGAATGTGTCTTGAAGGTTGATACTTGCAGGAGGGAAATATGAACTGGAGACTCCCTTTCCTGACTTTAAATCCCAACCACATACATTTGCAGAGCTGAAGGTTTTTCCTTTCCCTTTCATCAGAGAAATGCAACATCTATTGTTTGGCAGCTTGTCTGCTCTCCAACTGGCCAGGGAGTCACACACACCCCCGCCCCACCCCCTAGGAAGACAGTCTGAGCTTTTGAAGACTCCTCTCCAATTAGCTGGGTGATGGAGCTGTCTCACACAATAGCATTTGAGCAGGAGGGAAGCAAAGAAGAGAAGGGTCAGACAGGATACCACACATTTCCTCATGGCTTTTTTTCCTCACTCCCAAGGATCTTTCCAACCCATGGCCCCAGAGGAAGACCTGGGTCATCTGTGCCACAGCAGAAGCCAGGCCAATTTCACAGCAGCCAACAACTTCCTTTATATAGGGATGGAAACAGCAGGAAGCAATCCCCTCCACAACTTTGGTAAAATACTGTAGGGGTGGGGAGCAGAGCTGAGGGGCCAATTCAGAATTGATCGCCACAGTTTGTTCTGCAGCAGGGCTTTGGTCTGTCATAAATAGACTGGACTGGTGAGGATTCCATCCCTTCACATATGGAGCTTATGCTACAGTCTCATCACTGTCAGATAAGTTCCCCTCTCCCACCTCTTGTTCCATGTTATTTATTATTCTTGTTCAATAAACATTGCAGTAGTGTCCGTGGACTTCAGTCAGAATAGATATGGGGATGTGCTCACTGCACCGCAGAGCTTTCAAACTATGCTCCCCTTTTATTCCTCCTCCCCAGCAACCTCCCCCTCCCCGCCCCCAAGCAATCTCTTTCCCCAGAGTTAAGACCTGTCCTGAGGCTTCTCCTCTTTATAGCAAAGACCAACTCTGAGAGCTCCTTGGAGTCCCTGTCGGTTGCATCCAGTGTTGCTGGGACCCTTGACCAGGCTGCAGCCCCCAGCTGGGTCCAAGTGGGGGAAGAGCAGCTTGGAGCACAGATGACTGGGAAGAGGAAACGGAAACTCTACAGTGCAGCTCAACGCCAGCGCCTGGAGGCATCTTTTCAGAAACAGAAAGATCTGAGCATCCAGGAGGTATCAGTACTTGGCGAGGAACTAGGACTCAGCTCCAAGCACATGCAATCAGTCACCTTCTATCCCTGCCACAGCTATGTTTTCCTCTCTCTTTGCTGAGTCAAACTGAATCCCAAAGCCACCCCAGCTGCTGTTGGGAAGGTGATGAGTGGAAGAAGGAAACAGAGGTGAGCTCTGTGGGGCTGAGAAATGTGGTGCTCATGCCGCAAGGCTTGGGGGACAAGTCCTGTAGCGAAGAGGGAGGGGAGGGGAAAGGGTCTTCCCTGGGTGGCATATCATGCAAGTCAGGAGAGCGAGGCAGCCTCCTTTTCTTCTCTCGGGGGCCATGTCTGCACCAGGATTTCAGCCACCTTTTACCTTAATGCACCAGGATTTGCATGGGTGCAGTTTACCATGCGTTGAAACAATCCTACATAACCTTGTCCATCTCAAATGATCAGCAATGAAATAGTTAATACTGACATTTAAAGTGTCCCCATCATGCTTTAGCATTAGTGCCCCAGGGAGATGAGTGGGGACTCAGGGAGCCCACACCTCTCTGAATCCTTGTTTCAGCCTGTCTGCAGAGTAAGGGCACGTTTACACGGGGGGGGGGGGGGGGGGTTTAAAGGCTGTACTTACACTGATGCATCTGAGATGGGTGCAACCACCACCTACCACCCTATATGGAAGCCATTGTACCAGTGTTAAAAGGGTCCTGTGCCAGTGCAGCTCACCCCATGGGGGTAACCGTGTTTTGGAACCAAGTTTAACACAATCAGGCCACACGCCATGGGCTACATGCAAGCATCACGTGGGCTGGAGTCGGCCTGCCGGTCAGCTGTTTCACCCCTCTGCGTAGGGAATGTCTACATACCCCTCAGCTCTTTCCAGGACACGTACAGCTAGTGAGTTAACCAAGTTGCTTTGGGTGGAGACAGGGCCAGCTCTAGGTTTTTTGCCACCCCAAGCAAAAAAAAAAAAAAAACCTCCAAGAGCGCAACTTCGGAAGCAAAAAAAAAACAACACCCGGAATGCCGCCTCTATAATTGTGCCGCCCCAAGCACATGCTTGGTTTGCTGGTGCCTAGAGCCAGTCCTAGGTGGAGAGGTTCAAGGTCTGGTAACGGCAGGGAGGGGTTATGTGGCTCATGGAGTGAGCAGGGCAGAAGGAAAATTCTATTTCATCTGTCTCATTCCCAGCTGATGTGGGCACTAAAGGAACCACTTATGGGAACACTTTTCATTAGCACAGCCCCTTCGGCTGGGGATCTCAAGTGCTTTACTGTCATGAATTAGCAAAGCCTTCCAATCCCCATGTGTGGTAGCTGGAGGGGGTAAAGAGAGATAGGGAGAAGAGGAGGATGGGAGGGAAGAGAGGAAGAGGTGAAGGAGAAAGGGGAAGAGTGAGGGAGAAAAGGGGGAAGGATGGAAATAGGAGGTGAGGCAAACTATTTTACCTCTTTCTCTCTATTCCTTCTTCCCTCTCTTCCCACCCTCTTCCTACTCTCTCACGTTAAACACAGTCTGCTGCCCCTTAGTGGCCATTTAAAGGAATGTGATTCCAAACTTGGCTACTTCAGAAATTGTACAAAAGAAAAGGAGTACTTGTGGCACCTTAGAGACTAACTAATTTATTTGAGCATAAGCTTTCGTGAGCTACATCTCACTTCATCGGATGCAATGAAGTGAGCTGTAGCTCACGAAAGCTTATACTCAAATAAATTTGTTAGTCTCTAAGGTGCCACAAGTACTCCTTTTCTTTTTTGCAAATACAGACTAACACGGCTGCTACTCTGAAACCTGTTATTCAGAAATTGTGTCTCTGTGGTCTGTGCAAGTGTTTGTGCGCACACACATTTGTGTGTCTGAAAAGTTCTCTTTAAATGGACTCAAAAATCTTTCGCCACTACCCAGGAAGTGCCCTGGCTTCTCAGAAGTGTCCAGTAGACAAAGAACTTGAGGTCAGTGATCTCTACCCCATAGCAATCCCATCTGGAGTTGTACTCTCAGAAGGACAGGCTTCTCTCATCTCAGGGCCACAGGTGCTGAGTTCAAGGTACCCACCAAAATTTGGGGCATGTCTACATGCAGAGATGTAAGGTGTGATATGAAGTTGATTTTGTGTAGCGTCTGGTGCAGAAGGCTGTGTGGACACCCTTATTAGAGAGACAAGATGGGTGAGGTAACATCTTTTATTGGACCAATTTTTGTTGGTGAAAGAGAGAAGCTTTTTAGGTACACAGCATGGGCGGCAGGTATAATAGGCCAGGGAAGGCTTTGCTTCCCTGGCGCTACCGACGAACAACTGTGCTACAGTGTCCCCCCTTTCTGGAGACCCGCACCACCTCCTCTACTCCAACCCTCACCCCCGAAGGTCCCTGCTGATGGGGCCAGTGGCTCGGCTGGGGCGGGCCTTCAGGGGCGGGAGGAGCTGTCACTCGGGGAGACTACTGGTGGCTTGGCCCGGCCCAACTCTGCCTGACTGTGCCCGGGTGGGGGGGAAGTGGCCTGGCGCTCGGGGGGGGTGGCAGCTTGGCTGGAGGGGGCCATGGGTCTGTGGCTCCTCCGGTTGGGGGGGCTCCTCAGGGCTTTTCCTTTTATCGGGGGGGGGGTCCAAGGCTCCAGCATGCAGGTGGGTGGAGCCTTGAGTGGAATGGGTGGGGCCGGTGGACTATGGTACACAGAGCTCTTCAGACCTCTGTGTCCCCGCCACCCATGGTACACAGATGCTCTTCAGATCTGGGAACTGTACTCAGTCTGTCACAACTAAATACCAGGTGGATACAGCTCAGTGCCTGGTTTTATTGGGAGATAGGTCTATGGAGACTTTTTTTCAGCTTGAGAGAGAGTGATGTGGGCTAGGACACTGGTGCTCTCTCTGTTTACTGTGCGTCTCATGTCCAGGAGCATGGGAGCTGCTTGCACACACTAGCATGACCAGGGACAGCTGCCGGTGAGCCTGGTGCCAGCCCCAGTGGCCTCACATGCTGCTGCTTCCACCACTGCGGTTCCTGGTGGAGCCCTGCAGCTCTGCAGATATCCGTTTTATATCTGTGGATAGTCCATGCTCTATGAATAGGGGTGGGAGTGGAATTTGCTCCTCTTTCCAATGCAGATGCTCATCCAGCTCTGATTTGCTCCCTGCCTGTCCCTTCTGCTCCAAGTACAAGGAACGCTTCTTCAACCTGCCTTCTCTGAGAGAAACATATGTGCATCTTAAAAAAATCTGAATCTAAAACCCTACCAAAACTCAACATTCCACTCCACACACAATTCTCCCCCTGCGGAGAGGATGAGAGAGAGAATGAGCCATGCATGGCAAATATTAGCCATGTCTTTTAATGCACCACTGGAAGGTGCTCAGCTACTACTATGATGATTAAGCCAGTATAAGAACTCGAATAGAATAGAATAGATTTGCTGCCTTTTCTCTTTCTTTAGCTTTCTCCATTTTCCTCTCTGTGGCCTTGTTTCTCTTTGCATGTCTCTATCCTTCTTTGAGTGGCTGTGTGCCTGGATGTGCAAGTATTGCCAGAATGAATACATCAAATATCTGAGGGCAGATGCTGCATTCACTGTGAACTCAAAGTAAAGCCCAAATCTGGATCTCACAAAGTCAATGGGAAACTGTCTTTGTCCCTGAGGAGTTGCTCCCAATTTACACCCAAGTAATGGAGATCAGAATCTGGCCCATTGGGCCAGATTCATCTTTGGTGTAACTCCATTAATTTGCAGTGAGCGTTCCCACAGGGATTAATTTGGGCCTCTGTACCTAGGACAGGATTTCAGAATAGGAATGGTATTTTATACACAATTTGGCAGATTCTCCTTTCACAGGCCTTGCCTACACAAGCATTTTTCAACTCTCCCACCTTTGCATTATTACTGCTGCAGTAGCAATAATGGAAGCGCTAATGTAGGCAGTCTGCCAACTGCCTTTGGCATTTTAACACTGAGTCATGCAGATCTGCTCTGATTAGGGTTAAATGACACAGTGATCAAAATACCATTGGTCTGCAATAGTGCTGCCACCTTTGCTACTGCTGGTGGAGCTGCAGTGGTGACTGGGCAAGAGAGGGAAATTTGAAGAGGAATGCTAGTGTAAACATAGGTTTCAGAGTAGCAGCCATGTTAGTCTGTATTCGCAAAAAGAAAAGGAGTACTTGTGGCACCTTAGAGACTAACAAATTTATTAGAGCATAAGCTTTCGTGAGCTACAGCTCACTTCATCGGATGCATACAGTGTAAACATAGACATACTGATGTGAATCTGGATTAACCCCATTACAGTCAGTGGAATTACTCTGGTTTTACACTTGTGAAGCTGACAGCAGAATCCTGTCAGGTCTGTTTCTCTTTCACCTTCTGATCCTGTCTACACTACAAAAATAACCCTGGTTATACACATTTGTGCCCAAAACATGTTATAACATGTTGGGTTATTTTGCCTCTGTGAATAGGTTGCAGCCATGTTAAAGAAACATGGTAGCAACTAGGTGCGACTGGAGTGAAAACATGACTCCCTGGGGCCTTGTCTACATGCAGATTTTGTTCTGATAAAAACTATTTTTGTCAGGGCTGTAGTTTTTTATTGAAATAGCCAGACTGGTACAGCCCCTCATGTGGACAGTTATACCAGTATAAAGTGTGTTAAATCAGTATAGCTTATTCCTCTTCCCACACTAATCAACAGGGATATAAGCACTTCTATACTGACAAAACTGCATCCATGCTTGGGGATTCTAGTGCTTTAACTATGCCATTTTATGGCTTTTTCTGTCCACACAGCCATGGAAAAGGCATGTTTGACAACATTCTACTCTTGCTGTCTGTAGTCACATCTAATCTCTCTCTCTCAATCTGGCTTTGTCGAGATAGCTAGATCCCTGGGGCAGGGACCATCTTTTGTTCTGTGTTTGCACCAGTCCTAGCATAATGGGGTTTTTAGTCCATGACTTGGACTCATAGGTACCATGGTATATGGAAATAACAAATAATAATAATAACAACTCAAGGTAGCTCTCACTATAAAATCCTAGTGGAGACAGGGCCCATGTAATTGTTAATTTGATGTCGCTGGTCAAGGCCAACATTATACCCCCACCTGGAGTTGACCTTCACTAGCTACATCAAGTACCAAACTACATCCTCTCTCTCTCTCTCTCTCTGTTTTGTTTTCTCGTATCTTTCTGTCTCTTCCCAGTCACCCATCTATTGTAAACAAAAGCAGGTAAATCTCCTTCTTCCTTCAGTCCCAGACGACATCCACCTGCTGATTCCATTCCACAGTCCTTGGGCTTTACCATCCTCCCTGCCTCCATTCAGATGGAGAGCAGGTAAGAACCAAGGAAGCCCCAGGCTCTAGCACTTGCTAATCACCCATGAATGCCGAGGTGGGAGCCAGCCCCAGGGGAAGGGACAATGAGGGTGAGGGCTGGGCAATATGGGGAACCCTACTCCAGCCCAAAAAGAAAAGGAGTACTTGTGGCACCTTAGAGACTAACAAATTTATTTGAGCATAAGCTTCGGATGCATCTGATGAAGTGAGCTGTAGCTCACGAAAGCTTATGCTCAAATAAATTTGATAGTCTCTAAGGTGCCACAAGTACTCCTTTTCTTTTTGCGAATACAGACTAACACGGCTGTTACTCTGAAATACTCCAGCCCAGCAGGTGCTGGGTTTGAAAGAAGAGCCCCCCAAAATCAGACAACAGCCTCAGCAGGGGATGAGCTCAGAAAGAACGGGAAGGGGAATATATGTGTCTGTTGGGGTTTCCAACACCAGAGTGGCACAGAAGGGACAGACTGACTCACCCAAAAAGCATGTGCTAAGTACATGGGTTTGGCTTCTGTGCTGTGGTACAACATCACCTGCAGACTCCGTGTCCATTTATGCCCACTACAACAGGAGCCAAAACCATTCACTTAGCACATGCTCATTAGTTGTTTTCTGATCTGCATCAGTCACTACAGGAGAAATAAGATCCACCTGGGTCAGTGCTTGGATGTAGAGATGTAGGCAAAATGTGGGTGCTGCAGAATACAGTGTGGATGACTCCTTAGGGAGCAGGTTCCCTCTGTATCACTACTGAGAGCAATACCTTGCTTCAGGGAGTATGAGGGTTACTCAGTAGGGGGGCGCTCTTCCCCCTGAACAACCACTAGCCCGAATACCCAAGTGTGGACATAGGGTTCATTGTACCATCTTTTGAATGAGATATGAAATGGAGGCTCTGGCTACTCAAGGTCTCGGGAAACCGCCTGGTACTTTTCACAAGAGTAGGAATGTCCTGGTATTTCAAAAGGATATAAGTATAAACTATTCTTTATCGCCTGCCCGTAATTGTTTGTCTAGTGTTTCTGTGTGCTCTTAAACCACTACAGAGAGGGCAGTGGTGAGAGAATGATCTTGATCCCAGTGTGTACAGCACCTTGGGATCCTTCAGGATGTAAGTCAGGAGAGAAATGTGCCATATGGTTATCTGTGTATCAAATCAGCTACTTGACTCACCTGATTAAACCTCTTCTTTTCCAAGCACTTCTGGGGAAAGACATTGGAGGTTGTGGAGGGCTGGGGGATACCTTCCTTGCACACACAGCAATCCAGCGGTGACTTAAATATAACTTTTTTTGGCTGAAGGTTTGCTACAGCTGTTAGTTGTGCAGATGATATTCCCACTGAGAGACCGCTAAGAAACTGTGGGCAATACTCAGATTGGGCAATGGAGGGCAATGTACCTCCAAGAGAATACACTCTTGTTTAATTCTACATGCCTAGCAGGAGCTTCAGGCTGTCTCTTCCCTCTGGTTTTATTCAATGCTGGAGGGTTTGTGCAGAGCTGCTGGTGGCCAAGTGCTTGGGGTAGGAGCTCCCCAGACAAGGGAAAACCTGTCTCCCACCTGGTCTGGCCTGGAGGGGTCCATACTCTTCATTCATCTGAATATAGAACCTGAACGGCTTCAGAGAAAACTCTTCTCCTAGCTTCTGTGTAAGGAGGTCCATGAAGGTTGTGCTGCCTCCTCCCTTTCCCCTGCTTCCCACTGTTGAATAAAGACCATGTACTATGGTGGCGGGGGAGGACTATATTTAAAGGGCCTCAGTGGAGCATGTTTGGGGTATACTGGGCAGTACTTCCAGCAGCTCAGCATGCCTAACATCATGGAAGTGGGTTGGGAAATGGATCGTGTCCTAGGTTTGAGGGGAGCCCCTCCAGAGCTTTGTCTACGCTAGGAAATTTAGGACCTATAATTGCCCACTGGTGCAGCTCCACTCATGCTGCCAGTGGGGGAAACTGTAGTACATTATACTCCACACCTGAACATAGCCATTGTATGAACAACATACCCTCATATCTCAATGTCTGTACTTTGACCCATTAACCTTTTACCCCCAATCGGGGATATTGCAGATTATGTATTCTTTATACCACCCGATCCTAAACCGAATTTTGCACCCCCAGATAATCTATACCTTATTCTCTGATAACCAGAAACTTCTATGCTTAAACTCTCTACCGTTTTCTTTTTACGTTAACATCATCTCAATAAAATTATTAAATCTGCAACTCTGATGGAGCTGCACTGGTGCTAGAGAGAAGATGGGGGAAATTCAGGACATCCTCAGCATAGCCAAGGCCCTCAAGGTCACTTCTTGCCCTTCTGCCCACAGCTAGTGGAGGATTGTTGCCTACACTTTATTCCGCAGAGCTTTGTCCAGTCCTAGTTCCAAATAATGCTGTTTCCACGCCTTCCCTTGGGATGGCTATTCCACAAGCTAATCAATCCTGCCATTAGGAAATGGTTCCTGATATGAATATGTGGAATTAAAACACTTTGTCAGTATGTGTCTCAGGAACAGGTGATAATGAAAGAACAGACCCCTCAAACTCTTGACCTTGTGGTTTGTTCATTGGCCTTTCTGCCCACATATTTTCACACTCTACTTTTCTGCCCAGGGAAGCAGTACATGCCAGTGACTGCTTTGGCCTGAGTCTGCATCTCCACTGTTAACAAAGAGCTACAATTATCCTGCAGTTCTCAGGTGATCAGGAGCCTGAGATGTTAATTGGAGGGAAGAGCTTTGTCCTTTCTCTGACCTGCTTCCTCAAGGAGTCCAGTGAAAGGAAAATGAGATTATAATACAAATGACAGGCTAATTTTTGTTATTCTTTCAAGACTGCCTTCCATCACAATCACTGCTGCTCAGGTTGTGATGTTCTAGCCAGACAGTGGGAGGTGGCTCAAGCACTGGAATGCTGGGGAGTGTTGGGTTAGCACTGGGTACAGTATGTGTGGGGAGCCCAGGACTGGAATAATGGGGGGTCGTGCTTCAGAGTAGGACTGAGATGTTTTTCTAAATTAAAGTTAAGAGCGTTCGACCTTTATCGTTTGCTTGGCTCTCCACAGCCTATGAGAGGCATGGTTTGTCTTTCCAGATGGATTTGATTTGATTTTACATCATTTTATGCCCCACCTTGTAGTATGTTTTAATGCTCCCACAGAAGCACAATAGGTGAATGCATCAACCCTATGTTGTGAGGAGCCCACTCCTTACTCAAGCCAAACTCCCATTTTAAGACTCGGCAGGCAGGCCAGGCTAAGACGGGTTTGAATTCCCCGACACCCAAGCTGTAACATTCTTTGTCCCAGAGGGGCTCAGCATAAGGTTGCAAATTTTGGTTGAAGGTATTCCTGGAGCTTTCTTCACACGACATAATCTTCAATTAAAGATTAATCTTTTGTTCCTGGAGACTCTAGGACAATCCTGGAGTGTTGGCAACCGTAGCTCAGCAAGGTGGGGTACTCCTGCCTTTGAAAAAATCAAAACAAAATCAAAGAAACCCCGACTTCTGTTCTGACTGATAGGGCCCAATTCACACTCCAGGCAAAGTCGTGAGGGCAACAACAGTTGTAGCTCAGAGCTGTGTTCTACAGTAGTGTAGAAAAGGGCCATTTTTTGTCTAAGATACATGTTAGAAAAATAAAACCCTGTGTTACAGACAACTGCTTGCTGAGCCATGTATGGTCCTGCTATGCTGCAAAGCCTCTATTGCAAGATGGTATCCTCTGCCTGAGAAAACACCGTTCTGTCTTTGTTCATGAGCACACTATAATTTAGCCAGGAGAAACATGCTTGGTTAAAAGTTCTGTTGTAGCTAAGACCTAACCAGGTCCCCACAGGGGACTGTCTCCATTACAAAAGTGTGTGGTATTTGAACACCATTGGGAGCACCTGAGTTCACTGACATGGTCAACAACATATCAGCTAGTTATGGGTAAAACCTGGGCTGACACAGTGTTGAACATGATTTGCTTTGGCCTACACTGACTGTAAAGTCATGATCAGCATTATGTCAGCTAATTTGAATGCTCCCAGTCACATTCAGATAGGGGAGGAGGACTTCCTCATGTAGACAAGTTCACCGAGCTAAAGCCTTGGACACTCAAGGTGTGTGGATACTGAAGCAGAGTTAGATCCTGTTTACACAACTCCTAACTCATGGCTCAGGTATATTTGTAATGTACACAGGCCCCTGATTGGGACATACTTGTAACATAGAAAAGCCTTTCCATAATGGTGTAACTCAGAGCTGCAGAGCTAATTAATTGTGTCCATGAATAGGAGAGGGTCCAGGTCCAGATGTGAATTTTGCAGCTTGAGCCAATCTGTATTAAGTAATGGACCTGGGGCCCAAACAGTGGTTGTCCCAAAAGCATCATGCTGGAGAAATAAAAACGTATGGAAGACGCTTTTTGAAAGGGAGGCCAGATAGACTGAAATGGATTTCTAAGGCTGGAGGAAGGGATTTCCACTAGAGTTGGGTGATTTTGTCATGCAAATAGTTTTTTCACAGAAAAATGCAGATTTAGGGCAACTGAAACTATTTGTGGATTCAGGTAGATGTCAGTAAATCGCTTTTGTTAAAAAAACAAACAGCCACAGAACTTTTTTTTTGGGAGGGGGGTCTAAACGGCTCATTTCAGCATTTCCAACATGAAATGTTTTGACTTTTCATTTCAGAAATATCTTTTGTTTCAGTGTTTCCCTACATTTTATTTAAAAACCATTAACAACATTTTTTAAAAACCCTGAAAATGAAAAAAATAAAAAAAAAACCTTTCATTTCAGGTCAACCAAAACATTTCAGTCAATTAAAAAAAACATTATTTCAGTTTGATCTGAAACAAATTTTTTTTCCAAATTTTTAGGTTCAGTCACCAAACCAAAAAATCAGTTGTTCACACCCAGTGCTAATTTTCACATGCCAGGGTCTACCATAGCCAAGATGGAATTCCTTACTGGGGAACCTGAAACAGTGGGTGATGGCGGTTGGTCTGCACTTGAATGTTACAGTTGCACAGCGGCTTCTGTGTAGACATTATCTACCCAGACATGAGGGTTCTCCCATCACTGTAGTTAATCCACCTCCCTGAGAGGCAACCCCCCACCCCACCCCCGGCTTTTAGGTACATGTGTGGTTTCTTTTCAAGCCAATGGGTATAACTGAAGGTGGCATGTCAATGACCCATCACCCCCTGGCTCTACCACTGCTCAAAACCTGGCTCCATTTCTGCTCCTGGCAGAGGCAGGCACTACCCTCATTGACAACAATGGCAGTGGGAGCTGTTTGCCCCGAGGCTGAATTTAGCCCTCTGTCTCTTTTTTAAAATCTCTTTAGAAAACATCTCTTTCCCCTTTGTCTCTGCCACACTGGGAGGTCTGCTCATGAAAAGCAATGTGCAGAGCTATGTATTAATATTATTATAGTATTAAAATTAGCATTCTGAGTGGTGCACTTTGCAAAGCCAAATGTGCATGCGAATGTAACAATATGGACCCGTATGCCTAATTTGTATTGACAGAATACATCAGTTTTGTTAATTAAAATAACAATGACAATAAATAATATTTTTCTTTGTTTATTATTAAAGTCTTAGGTCCCAATCCCAAAGGCACAAGTTTCAATTTGACACCAGAATTTCATGGCACTGCCCATATACATAAAGTTAAGCCTTTGTATACTTCTTTGCAGGGCCTTATTTTTGATGCCGGGGATACACTTATAATAATAATACCCAGCTCTACCATAGGGTATATCATCAGTAAATCTCAAAGTAGGTCAGCGTCATTGGCCCAGATCCACTGATTTCAATACCTTTGTGGATCTGGGCCATTATCCCCATTTGACAGCGGGGGAAACTGAGGCACAGAGTGGGGATGTGACTTATGCAATGTTGGCATTATTAATTGCCATTACTATTTTATTATACTTTAAAATGATAATAGAGCACAATAGCAATATTTATTATTTAAGGCAATGGCAAATATGTGAAAATAAATATACTAAGGATGATATGACTATGTTGCACTACACAGTGTTTATGCTGGAGTTGTGGGAGTCAATAGGAGTTTTGCCATTATCATTAAAGAAAGTAAGATCAACCCCCACGAATAGTTTTATTTATTTAAATTAGGAATGTGAAGAATGCCTGATGGGGAATTGACCCTACTGACCCGGCACGGGGGGAGGGGAACGAGGCAGCCAGGGTTTGTGCTGTTTCTTTATTTCATGCATCCCTGGAGCCTGATTAGGTTTCCCCTGGGTTCCTAGTTCACTGTCTGACTGCCCATGTTTTTCCTTTAACTATGTAATTTCGGAACAAAATCCCAATGAATTAAGAGTTCATCAAAGTGGACTGTTGCTGCGGCCAGCACACCACTGTTGGAGCTTATTTAAGACTTGTGAACCCTCTCCCAGCCATGGCTAATGCACTTCGCACCTAGTTCTGGGAGGCATCCTCTGCGAGTGCCCGTTGGGGTAGGGGATGCGAACACACCTCCCAGGTGCCTTTGTTTGCAAGTGAATGGGCTGCAGATCTATGCTGGCTCAACTCCACAATAAGTTTGCGCTGGTAGTTTCGCTGGAGAGGTGTGTGTGTTTATGTCTGGTGCCAGAAGGGATTCCCTCCCTCGTACCTTTGAATTCTTTTAGGAGGGGGTGTCTGGTGCTCGCTGTGCCTCATTCCCCCTTCCTTTGATTTCATGGGGGGTGTCTGGGGGGGGGTGTGTGGTGGGGAAGCTATTGCCTCTTTCTCTGGATTATTTTGCAGGGAGAAGGGGCATGGAAAAAATTCCACTAATCAAAGGCATTTGAGACTTGATCCTGAACCACAGAAGTCAAAGGCAATTTGGTAAAGTTTGTTGACTTCTGTAGTTCAGGATCAGGCAGCTCAGGCTTGTGGTTCTGTAGCAACTTTATTTTTTCCTGCACATGTTCTTCAGGTGTGCTTTCTGAACTAGATATTTTTCAGATCCATCCTGCAGGCTTCCTCTCCCTCCCCCAACAAGTGAACGTGCTGCAGAGAAACTCCTCAATCCTCCTTCCCCATCAGATTTGTAGATTTTTTTCATCCACTGATTGCAGAAGAGGAACGATCTCCCCACTGTTTATTTTTCATTTCTTTATTTTTTTAAGGAAAATGTAATAGCAACTTTGCCTTCTTCCCACTCCAAAATAAAAGAAATATTCTTAACCTTTAAAGCTAAGGCCCCCAAATTAAGATTTAGTTAATGTTTTTATACATTAATGCAATTTTGTTTGTGCTTCAAAGGTGTTTGGAAATGTATTTTTAAGTTAATTTTTTTTTGCGCTTGGGTTGGGGGGAAGAAAGAGGGGGGAGGAGAGAACATGATAAACAAGATTTTTTTTTTAAGAGCAAAAATTAGGTTAAAGGTTTGAAAAATTAGGAGAAAGAGTCTGCCAAAAGATATGAAAAGGAGTAAGACGTGCAAGGTGGATCTACACAGGTTGCCTCCTTCTAAATCCAATCCTAGGAATGTTGATAATACCAAAAAGTACAACAAATGACCAAATCTGCTCTGCTTTGAACTCCCCTCCCCACAATTCATATATTTAGATAACAGGTAGAGAGGAAAAAAACCTCTAAAATATGATTGCATTAATTTGCAAGGGGGCTGAATGCTTAACTGTTTGCATTATAGACCTGTTTTTAAATCTGCAGTTTTCTGTTTTTAAATCTGCAGTAGGGACATACATGAGGAAAGCATGCCCCAAGGGGAAACTCTGGGTCTGAGTTAACTGCATTGGGGAAAGAGGGGGCTGTATGCACTAGCAGGGGGTGCCTCCCCATGCTTCCAAAATGTATCCTCCAAAAGGACCTGATCCTGACACTGAAGTCAAGGAGGGGAGGTACCATTGACTTATTAGTGGAAATAATGCAAGGCCTACTACCCATTGCTAAAGTGAGAAGGAAATTATGTAGTTACCCTTCCTTGAATAGTAAAATATTTCCACTCTGCATAAGAGGTGCCTAAAATTTGACTATCCTTCTACCAATCTGAGCAAGTCGGTTGCAGAATATTGGCCATTTAATGGCTTGTCTACCT
Source organism: Dermochelys coriacea (assembly GCF_009764565.3). Taxonomy (NCBI): domain Eukaryota; kingdom Metazoa; phylum Chordata; order Testudines; family Dermochelyidae; genus Dermochelys; species Dermochelys coriacea. Next base: position 217,818,872 of record NC_050068.2, read on the forward strand.
CACCTTTATTTAATAATACATTACACATCAGAGGAAAGGGAATCAATAATTGTTTATCTCTTATTAATTATCTGTCTTAGTTATCCATCCATGTAACTCATCTGCTGTTGATATCATAATGTGAACATACCTAGGTATGTATACATACAGCTCTGTATCTCTAGCATGCCCATGCAATGCATCATAGATCTCTGAATCATAGGGACGGTACACGTTACAGCTCAGACACAGCAGGGGAGAACAGACTTTTGGGTATCCGTTTTTACAATTAAGTTTTGCAAATGGTGTTTGTAAACTATCCAAATTGAGCTCTCATTTTTTAAACTCCCCCCCATCCCCCTCGCCCTTCTATCCTCTCCTCCTCCTCCTCCCCCCAATCCATAGCCACTCCCCTCCAATCAACTTACTTTTAACATGACAATGGCCTTGAAAATTCTCTCTAATCAAGGCAAAGTTAGGAAGGGCATAAATCTACCCCCACGCTATAGGCATCTGTTTGTATGTTTGTCTGATAGAGTCTGCCCCTGTCCATCTCCACCTTGTCTTCTCTGAGATTAGGGTTTTATTTTGGGGTAACGTTCCCCAAACACAAACATCCATGAGTGCCCACCTGGCAATGCCCCCCTACCAGCCTTACCCAGCCGGGGTAGGAACTGGAATAAGGTATGGAGACTACTATTGGAACTGCCCAGGGGAGATGGACAATGTCCCCCACAAAGAGGCAGCAGATGCTGATGTCCCGGTCGCAGAGCCAGAGGAGAAGACCCTCCGTAACCCAGGTAGGCCAACTTTGGAATGACTGAAGGAAACTCCAGGGAAAGTGGTTATTAATTATTATTACTAGCAGGCGTGCTGTCTGAAATGACTCAACAAGGGGCGGGTGCGGGAGGGCTCATCTCAATAGCTGTCCTCTATCTCCAGAGCCAAGTGACCTCCCCCTCTCCCCAAAAGACGCTGCTGCCTGGGGTTGGTTTGGTTTTGTAGGGAGGAAGAGGGAGTCCTAAACGCTGTCTGATCTGGGGGAAGAGCTTAGAAGGCCTTTCATGGGGTGGGGGGGGCTTAAGCACCCATAGGTGCAGTCCAGTGCGGCAGCAAGTTGGGGGGGGGAGGCGGACGCCCCCCCCCCGGAACGGACCCAGAGCAGAACTAGAGGGAGGCTGGTCGCCCGAGCCCTTTGGACACGTGCTGGGAAGGCTCTCGCTAAGGGCCTGATCCTGCTGCCCTGGACGCTAAGAGCCATCGCTGCCTTAATGGGGGGGGGAGCAAGACCTGTCTAAGTCCGAGTGGGGGGGCGGGGGGGTTGCGGGAGGCCTGGGGTGTGAAGGGCTGGGAGGGACCCGCTTCCCGAGGCGGGTCTGGCCCGGGATGGGAAGCCAGCCACGGCCGCTCCGCTTCTCCCGTTGCAGCGGGCGGGGCGGCCACACCGCGGCGCGCCCCTTGAAAGCTCCCAGCCGTGCAAAGCGGGGGGGGGGGGCGGTGACCCCGCCTGTGGCTCCCCAGGCGCGAGAGCCCCGTGGGGGGAAGCAGGGAGAAGCCCCCAAGGGGCGGGGACAGGGCTCGAGGTCTCAGGACGCGGGGAAGGCGCCGGGGCACCGCGGGTGACCCGGGGGCTCTAGCCGTTGTCCTGGCTCCGCTTCCGGAGCGAAGCGGGCCTTGCTGCCTGCCTGGGAGGGGGCAAAAGGGCCCGAGCAGGGGCGTGGGAGGGGTGCGGCCGCTGCCCAGGGCTGGGCTCCCGAGGCTGGGGGCCAGGTCGCTCCGCGGGGCGAGCACAGAGCTCCCGGCGGCGGCGGCGGCGGCGGCGGCGGGGCTGCTGAGTCCGCGTCCGGCTCTCGCGGCTGCCCAAGGCGCCTGCAGACGCCCGGGCCGCCTTGGGATCGCAGCCCTCCCGTGCCCTGTCCCGCGGACAGCAGCGAGGGGAGCAGGGCGAATTGAGGCTGTTGCCAGCCCTCGGGAGACCACTCAGCAGCCGGGGCCAACGGGGGGATGGGGGCTGCTCGGGACAGGGCCTTCCCCGCGGCTGGCCTGCATCCGGCTTTGCTGGCTCAGCCGGGGCCAGGCTCGTGCCCTGCCCTGCTCCGGCCCCGGCCCCGGCCCCGGCCCGGCATTTATTTCCCACATGACTGGCGGGCGGCGGGCGGCGGGCGGCGTCTTTAATGCTAGAGCCCGCGGCGCCGGGCCCCCCCGCCAGGCGTCAGCAGAGCGGCCGTCAGGGTTCCCGGCCCCGCCGCTGTGTGCGCGGCCCCCCGCGGAGTCGGCCAAACGCCGCGGGCCCCTGTCTCCCGAGCGGCGAGCCCAGGCGCCGTGCGCCGGCGGCTCGTTACCCCTTCGGGGTTCACTCCTCCTCCGGCCTCCCTTCCCTCTCTCCCTCCCTAGAGCTCTCCCCAGCGTCCTCCAGCTCGGGAACACGCCTGCGGTACACCCCGGACTCAGCCACCAGCCCCAACACGGAGCCCCCATCCCCACACCCTGCGATCCGCCTGGGTGGGGTGGAAGGCGGGGGAGGGGTGAAGAAGGCCAAGAGCCGCACGGCCTTCTCCCAGGAGCAGCTGCAAACCCTGCACCAGCGATTCCAGAGCCAGAAATACCTCAGCCCCCAGCAGATCCGGGAGCTGGGCTCAGCCCTGGGGCTCACATACAAGCAGGTGAACACTGAGATCTGGTTCTGTAGAGAGCTGGCATCCTATGGCTGGGCTGCATCCCCGCTTTGAGGTGCTCTTGGAAACAGGGTCAGTTTTTCCAGCGTTCAGAGTGGCAGCCGTCTTCGTCTGTATCCGCAAAAAGAACAGGAGGACTTGTGGCACCTTAGAGCCTACCACATTTATTTGAGCAGAAGCTTGTGGCTCACTTCATCGGATGCATTTGGCGGAAAATACGATGAAGTGGGCTGTAGCTCACGAAAGCTTCTGCTCAAATAAATGTGGTAGTCTCTAAGGTGCCACAAGTCCTCCTTTCTTTTTTTTTTAAGGCAAGGTCAGATTCCTCACTGCCTCGCCTCTTCTCTTGTAATTTACATCTGTGCAAGGAGGCTGTGAAATGCTACCAGTGTCAGAATTCTCCTCTTGCTCACCTAGGATTATTCATCCACTTTGCACAGGTGTTCAAGACTAAACAAGGGGCAGGCAATGAAGAGTGTGGTCCCTCTTGTTCTAGAGGTAATATTCACTATGCTCTTGGAGTCACTGCTGACCCCTTTGCCCCAGCATGAAGGCAGGGGGTGCTGTCTGCAGAGAAAGATATGGGCAATTTGGGTGTACTCTCTACTTGAGTCAGTACTGACACTAGTATTATAGTAAAAAGAAAAGGACTACTTGTGGCACCTTAGAGACTAACAGATTTATTAGAGCATAAGCTTTCGTGAGCTACAGCTCACTTCATCGGATGAAGCTCACAAAAGCTTATGCTCTAATAAATTTGTTAGTCTCTAAGGTGCCACAAGTACTCCTTTTCTTTTTGCAAATACAGACTGACACAGCTGCTACTCTGAAACCTAGAATTATAGTGTCATCCTGCTGGGTGCTGTGTTGCAGAAAGTGGTGTGGATGACTCTGATTTAGGACTGACCCATCTTTCAGACAAAAACGCAGGTTCTGACTGTGATTATGAAAGATTCTGTGGTAATTTGCAGTAGCGGTGTCTGTCCCAGTGACTGTAATTATATTTTGCCTCCCTAAATGCGCCCATTTTCAGCTGGATATAGTGGTGTTCTTCACTTCCTAAATTGTTGTATATAATTGCTCTGGCCTGCCATGTTCCAGCCCAGAGGTGGCTGCATTTCAATGCTGGGTGAAGCAATCCCTTTATGTATTGTCTAAAAAATATTTTGTGAGCTCCATCTAAAAGGGGATTTTATGCCCTATCTCCTACCCCCATCACCTCTAGGTAAAAACATGGTTTCAAAACCAACGAATGAAGTTTAAACGATGCCAGAAGGAAACTCAGTGGATGGAAAAAGGGACATGCCTATCCCAAGTAAGAAGAGGTTTCATTATGGGCAGTTACCAAGGGGAGCTATAATATCTATCTAATGTGTACGTGTTTGCTGTCCCGTTAATATGGGATGCTCATGGGCTTAGTAACCAGCCCTTGCTCAGTGTTTCCAGTACAGCATTCATTCATTCTTTTATTGTATGATGTAATTTAAGATTACGTTGGGGATTGAATGGATCTGGGGGAGGGAGAGCAGGACTTTCCGCTTCGAGGATCTCAGGTCGGGGGACTGGCTGGATCAGAGAATGGCATATGGACACCAGTTGCAACCCAGTGAATCCAAGAGGAGCAGGGGATGGGGTAGGGAGTTTCACCTCTAGGATATTGTTACTCATATTGTGGTAGCGCATAGATCCTAGGGCCCCATTGTGCACTGGAGATGCATGTAACGAAAAGGTGGTCCCTTCCCCAAAATTTTATAATCTCCTGGTTTGTGCTATTGGAGCCTCAGTACTGTTTGCTTGTACCCATGTATTGAACCGCCTTCTCTCTCTCTCTCTCTCTCTCAATGGATTTCATCAGGCAGGTTACCTGGATTTGAACCCCAGTTATCACCAGGGTTGTCCAGTTAGTGCCAGCAGGAACATCCAGACTGTGACCAATGTGCATCAGAACTATGGTAGCAGCCAGACCTATGGGAGTGGCCAGAGCCTGTACCCCTTCGTGGCTATCGAGGAGGAGGGGTTCTTTGGGAAAGCTGGGGGAGCCTGCAGCACCCAGCAGGCAATGGGCTTCTTCAGCCAGCAAAAGATGAACTTTTATCATGGCTTCCCTGCGAACATGGATTATGCCAGCATGGAGACAGAAGATGGCTACCACTTCCAGAATGCCTCTGTCAATGCAACGTCCTTCCCGGGCACAGCTGGGTGCCAGCAGTACCAGCCAGCATGGCACCCTCAAGGGACGCAAAGCAATTATAACTCTTAGACCTATCCTTTTTCTTTCCCTCTCCCATGCTTTCTTCCGTTTCTCTTATCCAGCCTCTCCGTTCTTTAGGACCCTGATATTGACTCCTGAGATGTGTGGAGTCCCCCAGCTCCCACTGACTCCAGTGGAGGGGCTTGGCACCTCCTTGCAGGATGGTTGTGGTCTCTCTCTCCTTCTCTTCTTTAAGAGGCACCTGTCTGTGTCTGACTCAAGAGGTGTGCTGCATGGCTCTGAAGCTGGCTTTCCTCATATTGACCCTGGCTGGCTCCAGGAAGAGGCTCTGTATGTGTATGGAAAGCCATGTTCATGCAGGGAAGTGTGTGAATGTTGGAACTGGAGATGATAGAGTCTGCACCAGTGAATCCTTTCCCTACCCTAGTGTCCCCAGTACAGCAGTGTCCCCTCTGTAGACCCTTTCCAGGGTTTGGTCCAGTCCATGTTTGAAATTAACTGATTTCAATTACAACACAGCTTACAAAGTGTACAGTGCTCATTTTATAATATTTTAATTGCAAATATTTGCACTGTAAAAAAATAAACAAAACCCAAGCATGGGGTTTTCCCTGGGTAAGGTTCTTCCACCCTTCAGCAGATCCCTCACTGTTAGAAAATGGTCCTGATTATGCAACCTGAAATTTTCCCCCTTTGTGTGTTCCCTCCCTCCACCAGCCAACCTCCATAACATTTGAACATCTAATACATCCTTCAACAGGGGACACTCTCCAGCCCCGACCAGGGGCTAGATTTGGTCATCTAATCTTTAAAAAAAAATTCTCAGATTTATGATTGTAAATAACTGCAATCCCTTTTTAATTAGGACCTGAATATCTACTAAACAGTGACAAGAGACTGCCCAATCCTCAGATGGTGCAAAGCAGCATAGCTTCATCGACCTTACCATTTGCACCGGCTAAGCATCTGGACCACCACGGGGGTGAATGGAATTCAGATTCTAATTTCAATTCATTGTGTAATTAAGAGAAAGAGAGAAAGGAGATCGAGAAAGAGGAGTAGAGGAAGGAAAAGGGGAGGGATAGAAAGATGGAGAAAGTACAACATAAGCAAATGTGGTGGATTAGGTTAATATCCTAATCCAAGAAAATTACTTGTAGTGTTTACAAAGTGGCTAACTGTGTCAGTCTGTTTAGGGTGTGCCCAAATTTCATTCTAACTGTTCTCCCTCCACATCTCCCCTGCCCTACTCTGCCGGCAGGCTCCCAGCCCAACATGACCCTGGCTGTGGCATCGCAAGTCATCAGCACTGTGAGAGCAACCGATATCTTCAGGTATCCATCTGATTCTCTTATAGTAATAATAATAATATCTATACATGAAGGATCCCATAGCACTTCACAAATTACAAACACAGCACCCCGGAATGAGGCCACTCTGCGGTGGAAGGTGGCAGCCAGGCAAAAATATTCTAGTTATTTCAAACCTGATGCTTAGATCACTTAACCTAGAAATTAGAGATGGTGGATAAAACCATTAGATCCTATCTATCCCATTCTTCCAGGGCCAGTGCAGGATTGTTCCCTACTGTTTCTTCTCCAATTGTAGTTTGAAGTGACTCTGTTAATGGGGCTTCCCTCACTTTCCTTGGGGAGACATTGCCACAGGCTAATTAGATTACTTACCTATTTCTGTATTTAAAGTGGGATGCTGTCAGCTTCTCCTGGACTCAGTGTTTAAGCTTTGTGGGGAGGAGGGGGGAAGTGAGAGGTGGGAATTATAAAAACCAAACCCCAACTTGCTATAAATACAATTGTTTTAATAAATATCTTTAAATTTCAATAAAAACAGGCTTTAAAAAAATAAATTGTCCCCTGCAGTGCTGTGGAACTTAAGGTCATGCACAACTTGCAGCTTGTGAAACTGACTTAAAAAAGGAAGTGAAACGGACTAGTTCCACTGTCCCAAGCCAAGTGCAAAAGAGTAAACAAACGACATCAATGGTGAAAAATGAATGACATGTTAAAGATTTGTTTTGTTTGAATAGCAGGTGGTGTTGGTAGTTTATGTAGTAGTTTTTGTTGTTAATGTATGATTTTTATCTCAATGCTATCTTAACATCTGCACAAGGGCATTGTCCTACTTACATTTTTAATGCAAAGCAGATAATTGTTTGCTATCATGGATTGCTGGGTATATTTTTTTTCTTTTTTTTTTTAATATGTTTTAAAAAAGACTTTTTACTTGCAATGCAATTTAACTGGTGTTTTGTTACGCTGCGTCTGTTTTATCACTTTTTTTGTTTCTACCTAATGTTTTTATAAACTAATGTTTTACATTTGAATGGAAAAATAAACTGGATTTATTTTAATGGGGTGTCAATTCAGTGATGTAATAACTTCGCTTTCTTTCATCCCGAAGGATGAAAAGAGCTTTATGGTGACAACTTCACCTACAGAGATGAGGAAAAAGCATTGAGTCTTGCCAACCCCAAAAGTTTAAATATCATGAGTTGGGGCCCCCAAAATCATGAGAATTTTCAAAAACAGTAAATGTTTGGGTGCTTTTTCTTTGCTGGCTTCCGAGCCTTTAGGTTGAATTCACTTCCTGTTTTCCAGCTTTGTGTGTGTGTGTGTGTGTGTGTGTATAAATCTCTCGTCTGCTTTTTCCACCAAATGCATCCAATGAAGTGAGCTGTAGCTCACGAAAGCTTATGCTCTAATAAATTTGTTAGTCTCTAAGGTGCCACAAGTACTCCTTTTCTTTTTGCGAATACAGACTAACACGGCTGCTACTCTGAAACCAGCTTTTCTCTGCAACCATGAGGGCTAGAAACAAAACAAAACTGGGTAATCTCTTGATTCACGCAGCTCAATGCAAGAATGTTATGTTAATGGGACAAACAAAAATCAGATAAGAACATAACGTCTTTCAGGAAGGTTGCAAATTCACACTACTTTATTTCTTAAAATCCAGACTTCTAACACACACAACCCAAAAAACAGACAAAGCAGCCCATTCCCCAAAACAGGCATCATTCACCCCACCTTACTGTTTACTGTCTGCAGGGTGCCGCTAAAAGTCCCAGCTGCTTCCCTGCAGAAAACCCTTGCCTGTGAGCAGAACCAGGAAACCCTTTTTACAAATCAGTTATAGTTCCGAATATACCACAAAGAACTGGGAATAGTGCCCATTATTCACTTCAAGGTGAACGTGCTGATGCATTACATGTGCTCCCCTGCTTTCCCATCTCCCCCTGTGCTCTGCTCCCCAGTTCAGACATGCACTTCAGTGGTATGAGGAGGGAGGTTCTGTGCTTTCAGTCTCTCTGATTTCTCTCCTCCGGCTCAACTCCAGCCCTGCAGCATTACAAGAATTGTCCTGCTAGCTCAGTGGTTTGAGCATTGGTCCGCTAAACCCAGGGTTGTGAGCTCAATCCTTGAGGGGACCATTTGGGATCTGGGGCAAAAATTGGGAATTGGTCCTGCTTTGAACAGGGGGTTGGACTAGATGACCTTCTGAGGTCCCTTCCAACCCTGGTATTCTATGAATTCCTTTTCTGGAAGGGAAGGAGGGAGGAGTCACTGTAACACTGAGTCAGTGATTGATTTGAAATCTATGAATTCATTTGTACCATTATTGTCTCTCTTCACCTGGATGTCTGCAGACGCAGAGGCCTTGTAGCTAGACTGTAAAGTGTGGGCTCTAGAAGTGGAATGTAGAATCCGTTGCTTGGCAACCTTCAAGAGAACTGCAATTTGTGTTTCATTTCCCTAAGCAAATTGAATGCTGGTCCATTAAGGTACCAGATAGGTGACAACCCAGGAAAACTGAAATCCTGTGAAATCCTCCTCAGATACAATATGAGCCGGGCAAGCTTCCCTCCTCCCCCATCCCCACACCTTCACCCCTCACGTGACTCACCCTCGGGATGAGAATGGAACTCAGTCTTGACCCTTGCCGAGTGCTATAAATAGCAAACAATAATAATGGGCTAATTATAACTAGGGCTTTGGTGATTTTTGAGGGTTAGCCATTAAGAGTTTTTAGTAGGGTTACATGCTTTGCCTTTCTCGCCAAAGATCTCAAAGCACTTTGCAAATATGGATGAATTGCACCCCAGAATATATGTGTGGTAAATAAGCATCATTCTCTCCATTTCACCAAACGGGGAACCAAGGCATGGGAAGGGTGAAATGACAAAGGCCTGACCTGAAATTAGGTTGGCTTAACTACCTCGCTCAGGGCTGTGGAAAAAATGTCATGCCTTTAGTGATTTGTAGTTAAACCAGCACAAGCCCCACTGTAGGCACTAGGTTGGTGGAAGAATTCTTCTGTTGACCTACCTACCACCTCTCAGAGAGGTGGATTTACTATTGCACCAGAAGAACCCCTTCCATCACTGTAGTGTCTATGCTACAGTTGCAGTGCTGCAGCTATAGCATTTCTAGTGTAGACAAACCCTTAATACAGGTTGCACAGCAATTGTGCTCTAGAGCCCAGAACAAAGCCTGAGCCCATAAAACTAGAGAGCAGTGTACCCTTACGGATTTTCTGAGGCAGCTATCTCAATTAAAAGACAATTGCTGGAAAACCTGGTCAGGTGGCAGCCCTTGCTTACAGCCCCATCCCCAGCTGTGGAGTGGAGATGGCAGAGGATGTCAGGGTTTTTTTGTTTGTTTGTTTTTTAAAGGCGTTAGCTCAATTGAGTTAGTTTAATTTGTAACCCATCTTCAAACATGTTAATCTGCATCTTAATGGAGCTTTTCAATCATGATAAACTAATACAGTTAAGCAACACACCTTTTACCCCTCAATAGTTCTCTGCTGGGATAGTGCTAACAAGAACTCCCAGGCCAGTGGAATTAACACCCCACTGAGATGAACAGGGCAGGTCATGCCTTTCAGAGCTATTGTTTTGGGTTTTTTAAATAAAGAGGCCAAAACCAACCCCTCCCTCCATGAAATTCTGATGTAAGTCACATGACCAGAAGCTGGTACTCTAGGTATGGGTCCATGCTTCTTAAACTGGCCCCAGTGTCATCTAATATTGCTCAGAGCAGGCCTGCCCTGAAAATGGTGCCAGACACCAGTAGCATGGTTTCTAGTATTGCAAACTTCTGAACTGGTGTTAGCATTGGTGGGAAGCTCCTTACAGCACCACTGTAATACAAATCAATACTAATGCAATGTTAGACATGCTTTTCTATCTCTTACATGGTGGTTCTGTGTTTTCACATATTGCAGTGTCCTGTGTTTGTCCAATGTGTTAAATAAAGAGAAATAGAAATATTTTATGGAAGAAAAATCACCTTTTATTTTATTTGCAATATTAAAAGCACCTTGGATCTCTAGACTTAATCAACAGTAGACCCAGCAAGGTTTAGTGTAAACAGCCTAAATAGGGTCATAGATTTAAAGGCCAGAAGGGACTAATATGATCAACTAATCTGACCTTCTGCATACCACAGGCCAGAGAATTTCACCTAGTGATTCTTGTAGCAAGCCCATATGTTGTGATGGAACCAGATCATATTTTTTTAGAAAGATACCAGTTTCACTGTAGGGTAAATGTGTGGGTACACCTACATGTGTGTGCATGGATGTGTGTGTTTGTTTTGTTAGTAACTGCATGAGAGTTTGTGTGGGTGTGAGTGAGCCCATGTGTCTGAATGTAAGGTAGGGACAGAGTTGTGTAATTACCCCAAGTAGGAGAGAGAGCGTGAGAGATGCAGAGAAAGGAAGAGATTCAGTAACAATTGCTTTGGGCTCTCTGCATTAACCCTGCTTAGGGGTGGTACAGATGGTGGCCAGCAGTGCCCGGAAAAGGTGCCACAGTGGCTGAGGCATGGTGGAAACTATAGCCATCTCCTGTCTTTGCGCCAGTATATTCCATGGTCCCAGGGAAGCCATGATAAAAGTCTACTTTGTGCTGGGCAATGAATCCCACTGTCTGTTGGACGCTACAGGTGGCCCCACCTTTGCCGAAGACCCCCCCCTCCTCATTGGCTATGAATGCGTATGGGTTCTGCCCTGCTGAGTAGTTCTGACGGGGGTTGCCCACAGCTTGGATGTTTCCAGCTGCGCTGATCGGATAGCTCTGGTGGAATTTGGGGTGCACTTCCAGGTACCCGCTGGGCTGGAACCTGGTCTGAAAGAGAGAACAGGAATCAAAACCAATTGCATCTCTACTGGCACTTACCGGGCTAAAATGTAGAAGGGCTATATCAATCCTTTTGCTTTCAGGCGTATCTATGGGGCAGGAGGAGGTGGGGAGGGACAAGAAGAAATGTTCTTCATAGGTCTGATATGAGGTGATACGGGAGATGTGAGGCCACTCTCACAACTGGGGCATGAGACCAGACTCACCATTGGCTTGATCCAGTAGAACAGGAGGAGAGCTACTAACACTAGCTGGACCATTGCCCTCGTTGGCTGGGGGACACCAAACTATCTACTATTTTTGCCTTAGGGCAGGAGGCACGTCAGTGGGCTAAACAGACCAGAACAGCAGAAGGCAGACAGGATGGATCTTCGGCATGACTGGGGATGGCAGAGGCAGGGTTACCAAACTAGCTGGAACCATGGTACTGATCCAGTACAGCAGGAAATGGGATAGCAGAGGGAATATACCACTGGGCTATGGGAGAAGGCAGGACACTGGGCTTTCTGGACCAATGGTCTTTGGTCCCCTTTGTGTGGAATGCCCTTACCTGCGTGAGGCACTGAGCCCGCTCCGACCACAAGTTGTGCTTCTGGCATCTCTTCAGCTTCATCCTTCGGTTCTGGAACCAGGTCTTAACCTGCAGTGAGGGGTCAGAAGGTTCCCGGGGGAATGGATAGTCAGGGGGGAATATGGAATGGGCTAAGACATTTTTCATCTCTGACTCACCAATTACAATGAGCCTCTTGGGTCAGGGGTGGGGCGACTGGAGGGCTCAGGGAATCAGGGAGTGGAGTATAAAGCATCTGAGTGGTTGCTGGTTAAAGTCTGGCCCCAGTTCAACATCAGATGCCTGTTTAGTGGCCTATGCAAATTGTGTCGGTGGATCTCTGTCCCCGGCGCTTACATTGTCCACATTGTGCCCATCATTGTAACATGTAGGCGCATTACAGATGTGAAAAATGATTGAGTGTGGCCAAAAACTGGCACAAATCAAACCCAATGCAGTCTCTACAGTCCCACCCATAGAATGGATTAAATCCCTCCTGATTACAGGCCAAAATTAAGGAAATGTGTGTTTGTGGGGGTGCGGGGAGGGCAGAAGGCCTGCCCTGCATCCTATCAGTCCCCAAAATCAAGATCCCTGAAGGGGGCAGATTCCAAAGCGAACTCCCCCAGGGCTGTGTCTGCACTAATAGGGAGTGCTGCAAGGATGTTGATTGCAGCAAATAGCTGGTTGTCTCACTTGTCCTGTTTCTGACAAAACCGGTTTGGGGGTGGGTAGGTGGGGTGTGTGTTTGTTTGTTATCCCAGTGCATCCTGGGATACCTGAGGCACCAAGCCCAGAGTGCCCAGCACTTTAATTAGGATAATCTCCAAATGCACTGCATTGTGGGATAGGGTTAGGAAGAATGGCTGAACCATAGCAGCTACAATGCTTGTGGCTTCTCATCCACTCTCGGGAGAGACCATTATAGATGGCACCAGTTCAGCTGGACCTGGGCTAGCGATTTCATCTCAGGCATTGCAGCGGTGGCACAAGTGATGCTCATAAATCTGCAGGGATGGCAGTTATGTGGGGGGCTTGCCGTACCTGCATGATGCCTTGCGTCAAGCGCATTGCATGGCTGCGGACAGACAGGTTGGTGGGAGGAGTTCAGCCCTGGGGAGAGCTCACAACAGCGTCCCAGCTTACTGCAAATGCTGCATGGGGGCATTGGGGAGGCGGTGGGGGGAAATGATTTGTGAACTAATCCATGACAGGCCACTCAGCGCCTTATGGGGAAATTCACCAGTGCCTGGAACTGTTCCCAGCAGAGGACTGGGAATGATGCCGAGCATAAAGTGCAGGTAACTATGGTGACCCACTTACTGCTCAACCACACCACAGATCATGGCATCACCGCGCTGCCAACTCCTGGCATTCAAAAATCACGAATCAGGCCCTGAAAATCATGAGAGTTGTGATTTTTTAAGCCAGATTTTAACAAAAGGTCTCTCTCTTGCTTGCTCGCTTTGCCTCCTGATGTTGGAGCCTTCAGAGGGTCATATTTTCAAGCTTTTCCCTGAAACCAGGAGGGCTAGAAATTTTTTTTTTTAAATGAAAGCTGAGCTTCTCATGTTTTCATGACTCAAGGTCTTTAGGAAAATCAGCAAATATTGGCAGATTCACAGTAAAATCTCAAGAGTTGGCAACACTAGCATTAGCTGGCCCCCTCATTGTGAATCTCAACAGAGGTGCCAAGGACTGACTGGATTTTAGCACATTCCATCCATGGATGTGTCATTATCCCCATTTTACAGATGGGGAACTGAGGCACAGAGAAGGGACGTGACTTGCTCAAGGTCATCCAGCAGGCCAATGGCAGAGCTGAAAAAGAACCCAGGTCTCTTTGAGTTTGAGTCCAGTGTTTTATCCACTAGGCAACACTGTCTTCCTGCTGAAATTTTCCCTCCAAGAAGGGTTTTTCTGGGGCAGGACTGAGGCACATTTGGGAGCGGGAGGGGGACAGTTATATGTGTATGTATGGAGCTTGCTCTGTCACAGCCATGTCCTGTATTTGCTCTGAGGATAAATATAGGACATAAATATAAATATTGTTATCTAGTACGTTTGCCACTGTTCTGTGCTAATCACCCCCACACCTTTATTCCACTGCTCCTCTTGCAGTAAGTGACATTCAGGTGCAGCCCAACCATTACAAGGCAGACAACTCTATGCTCTCGCTATTCACCTGCTTGTAAGTGAGCCCCAGGACTGCAGCCAGTTCCCGGATCTGCTGGGGGCTGAGGTATTTCTGGCTCTGGAATCGCTGATGCAGGGTTTGCAGCTGCTCCTTGGAGAAGGCTGTACGGATCTTGGCCTTCTTCATCCCTCCCTCTCTTTCCTTCCCGTTCTTCTGGGGCATGGATGCACGCTGGGGGGATGAGGATTCTGTCTGTGGGCTGGTGGCCGAATCTGGTGTGAAGTGGCTGAAATTCCCAGAGCTGGAGGAAGCAGGGGAGAGATCTAAAGACAAAGGGGATATATGCCCTAATGAACCCACGTGTGTAAACACACACACACATACACACAGAGCCCTCTGCTGGGTGAGATCAGAACTGCTTCTGTGTGTGACATAGGCCATATACTGCTAGCAGCAAAGGAGATTCTCCTTTAGCACAAGCTCTGAGGATCTGCGCCTTTGTAGCAAAAGAATCTGATATGTATCCCTGATGGCAGTGTGAAGTTGCAAGTGGCCAGATTAAGCTGCACTGTGACACCCTGGATGGGCAGTTCATCCCTACATCTCCAAATCTTCTATTGCTTGTCCTTTTGTAGAGCACTTTGAGACCTAAGGATGAAAAGCGCTTTAATTATATGTTAAGGCTGTCACTACGCAGCTTAATCTGGCCACTAACTTGACACTGGCAGCCAGGATTGCTATCAAATCCTTTTGCTCTGACAGCACAGACACTCAGCACTTGAGCTAAAGGAGAATCTGTTTGCTGTTAGTGATACAGGGCCTCTGTCACATAGAGGAGCAGTTCTGCTCAGGACAAGCATAATTACACCCCTTTGACAGATGGACAAGCTGGGATGCAGAGGTGAATCACTCGCCCATGGGCACACAGCGAATCTGTGCACTGGACTCTTGGGCTTAAGTCTGGTCATTTCTGAGGCTTGATTTGGGGTCCCCAGTCTGAGACACCTTAAAGGGGCCTGGTGCTCAAAGCCCAGGTGTGCTTAGCACTCTCTGAAAATCAGGCCCCATTAAGAGGTCTCAGGTTGGGCACCCAAACACTGGGGCACTCAGAATGACCAGTCACAAGTGAAAGTTTAGGCTTTGATCCCTTAGTCCTGTGCTCCAGCCACTGGACCAAACTGTCTCTCACCAGTAGTGTTACTTTCTGCTCCTTCTACCCAAGGATCTTAATGCACTTCACAAACACTGGCAAATTAACCCTCCCCATCCCACTGTTGGGAGGGAGGGAGGTATTATCACCACTGATGTAAAGTGACAACCAGAACAACCCAGTGAGTCAGAGTCAGGACAAGAACGCAGGTTGCCGGACTCACAGCCCACTGCTCTAACCACTAGGCTGCTGCTACCCTTTGCAAAGCACATGAGAACTAGAATAGAATATTGTGCTGATGAGAGTTTACAGAGGAGAAAAGGCACAGACAGAGGACACAGAGACAGGTTGGGGAGCGCCACTCACTCCAGAGACAGTATTCAAGAGGATAGAGGAACCCGCAAAGACCCTTCCAGCTTGTCCTGGGAGATATCCTAAGGGGGTCTCTGCCTGAAGGACAAAGCCAAGATTGGGATCTAAAGAAAAAGCTTCCTAAACAATCTGGGTTGTTAGTCCAGACAAAAGCCGCCAACATGCAAAGCCATTGAGGCAGCATGAATAGGAAAATGTTAACAAGTGAGATTACACAGATAGCTCTCCCCTAGGTGTCTGGCACGTGTGGATGTGGGCAGCACTGGGGGCCAAGAGGGGAGTATTGGTTTGCAAGCCTGGCCAAATGCCCTAGGACAATTTCTTCCCTCTCCCTGAGCCCCCCAACTTCTCACCTGTCTGCTCATAGGGAGAGGGAAGAATTAACATCCATTTGTGGGTAGGACAGTTTCAGGGCCAATAAGGGAATTACCCCCTTAGATCTTTAGAGATCATCCTAACCCATCCTTGGTCCCAAGCACCTGTCCCAAAGAATCTGAATCAAGAGGCACTTTGGGAAATCCTAATTCTTCTATCTCCCCCATGTAAGCTACTGATCTCTTGTGCAGGTAGCTGAGAGGAAAAATGGTTGTGTGGTTAAAAAAGACACTTGAAATTCAGCTGTGGGTTATATTCTGAGCAGAGCCTCAGGCTTGCGCTGTGTGACTTAGATCTGGCACTTTGGGTAGTCATTTGCACTCATGTAAAACGCCACCAGCTGAGATGGAGGTTAAGGTTTTGCACAGGTGCAAATGGAGGTAATCATACCTACCCTCCTCACAGGGGCGAAAGTACATTCATTAATGTCAGTGAAGAGCCCAGGGACTACAGGGAGCAGCGCCATAGAAAAGTCTGTAGATAATCGAACAGCTATAACATGCCTCAGCCAGCACTCTCTTTAGACCCCAGCCCTCTCCACTGCCAGCTCCAGCCCTGCCTAGCCATCGCCTTCCCCTGAGAATGCCAACCTACCTCGTTGTCCTTTCCCCAGACCCCCACCTCCACCAGCTATTCCAGCAGGCCCCACTCACCTAGTGCTGATTCCCCTCCGCACAGACATGTGCTCTCCAGGTTACCTCCCTCCCTTTCTTGACCCCCTTTGATTCTGCTTGACTTGCCTCCTAACTGCCACTTCCTGGCCCTAAGAACTGAGAGTGGGGAGCCTGGGT